>NC_057744.1:29129425-29174867 GCF_004010195.1 Chiloscyllium plagiosum | reverse complement strand
CACTCACCCATTGTACTCTATGCTACTTTCTCCCCACTCCCACCCTCCTCTAGCTTATGTCTCCATGCTTCAGGCTCACTGCCTTTATTCCTGATGAAGGGCTTTTGCCCGAAACATCGATTTCAAAGCTCCTTGGATGCTGCCTGAACTGCTGTGCTCTTCCAGCACCACTAATCCAGAATCTGGTTTCCAGCATCTGCAGTCATTGTTTTTACCTCTGTAACAATAAATAAGTCAATTTGCTGATTCAGCACAGTCTAAGGCTCGAATTCAAGATCACCTGCTCGCCATGGCTCAGAATTAAAGAACATGGGGGATGTGAACCTGAATTATAGTTCTAGTGTACAGGAGGTTGAGAGCAGTGAGGTCAGGGATAGATTTACAAGGTCGCAAGAGGGCACCAGCAACCAGGATGTTGGTTTGAAATGTGTGTACTTCGACTCCAGGAGCATCCAGAATAAGGTGGGTGAACTGGCAGCATGGATTGGTACCTGAGATTTTGATGTTGTGGCCATTTCGAGACATGGCGAGAGGAGGGACATAAATGGTTGCTGCAGATTCTGGGATTTAGATGTTTCAGTAATAAGATGGTAAAAGAGGCCGGCAGGGGGTTGGCATTGTTAATCAAGGGTAGTATTACCGCAGGTGAGATAAAGATTGAGGACTCATCCACTGAGGTAGTTTGGGCTGTGATTAGAAACTGGAAAGGAGAGGTCACCCTGCTTGGAGTTTGTATAGGCCTCCAAACTGTTTCAGGGATGAAGAGGAAAGGATAGAAAAGATATTTCTCAATAGGAGGAAGAGTAACAGGGTAGTTGTTATGGGTTAACTTCACTAATATTGACTGGGAATACTATAGTTCAAGTAGTTTAGATAGGTCAGTTTTTGTTCAATGTGTGCAGGAGGGTTTTTTTTTCGATTAGATTACTTACAGTGTGGAAACAGGCCCTTCGGCCAAACAAGTCCACACCGACCCGCTGAAGCGCACCCACCCAGACCCATTCCCCTACATTTACCCCTTCACCTAACACTACGGGCAATTTAGCATGGCCAATTCACCTAACCTGCACATTTTTGGACTGTGGGAGGAAACCGGAGCACCCGGAGGAAACCCACGTAGACACGGGGAGAATGTGCAAACTCCACACAGTCAGTCGCCTGAGTCGGGAATTGAACCCGGGTCTCTGGCGCTATGAGGCAATGCTAACCACTGTGCCATCGTGCCGCCCACACGTTTTCTGGCACAGTATGTAGACAGGCCAACAAGAGGCGATGCCATATTGGATATAGTACTGGGAAATTAACCCAGCCAGGTGTTAGATTTGGAGGTAGGTGAGTACTTTGGCAATAGTAACTATAATTCGATTATGTTTACAATAGCAATGAGCAGGGATAGCTATATATCATAGGGAAAGAGGTATAACTGGGAGAAAGGCAATTATGATGCGATTAGGCAAGATTTTGGATGCATAGGATAGGGAAGGAAACTGTAGGGGATGGACACTCCTGAAATGTGGAGCTTATTTTAAGAACAGCTACTGCGGGCCCTTGATAAGTGTATACGTATCAGGCAGGGAGGTAGTTTTCAAGAGAGGGAGCCATGGTTTATTAAAGAAGTTGAAGCTCTTGTCAAGAGAAAGAAGAAGGCATATGTGAGGATGAGGTGTGAAGACTCAGTTAGGGGCCTTGAACATTATAAGTTAGCCAGAAAAGAACTAAAGAGAGGACTAAGAAGAGCCAGGAGGGGACATGTTGGTGGATAGGATCAAGGAAAACCCTAAGGCCATCTATAGGTATACCAAGAAGATTAGGGCCAATCAAAGATAGTAGTAGGAAGTTTTGTGTGGAATCTGAGGACATACGGAAAGTGCTTAATGAATACTTTTTGTCAGTATTGACATTGGAAAAGGGCAATGTTAGTGAAAATATAGAAATAAGGCTACTAGATTAGACAGGATTGCGGTTGACAAAGAGAAGGTTTTAGCAATTTTGGAAGATCTGAAGATAGATAAGACCCCTGGACTGGATGGGATTTATCCTTGGATTCTGTGGGAAGCCAGGGAGGAGATTGCAGAGCCTTTGGCTTTGATCTTAATGCCATCATTGTTAACAGGAGTAGTACCAGAAGACTGAAGGATAGCAAATGTTGATCCCTTGCTTAAGAAGGGGAGTCGGGACAACTGTGGTAATTATAGGCCAGTTAGCCTTACTTCGGTTGTGGGTAAGGTGTTGGAAAAGGTTATAAGTGATAGGATTTATAATCAACTGGAAAGGAATAATTTGATTAGGGACAGTCAACACGTTTTTGTGAAGTGTAGGTCGTGCCTCACTAACCTTATTGAGTTCTTCAAGAAGGTGACAAAACAGGTGGATGAAGGTAAAGTGGCTAATGTGGTGTATATGGACTTCAGTAAGGCACTTGATAAGATTCCACATGATAGGCCATTGCACAAAATACGGAGTTTTGGGATTGAAGGTGATTTAGTGGTTTGGATCAGAGATTGGTGAGCTGAAAGAAGACAGAAGGTGGTGGTTAATGGGAAATATTCCACCAGGAGCTCAGTTACCAGTGGTGTGCTGCAAAGATTTGTTTTGGGCCCACTGCTGTTTGTTATTTTTATAAATTGTCTGGAGGTGGGCGTAGAAGGATGGGTTAGTAAATTTGCAGATGACACTAAGGTAGACAGAGTTGTGGATAGTGCTGAAGGATGTTGTGGGTTACAGACGGACATAGATAAGATGCAGAGCTGGGCTGAGAAGGGGCAAATGGAGTTTAATACAGAAAAGTGTGAGGTAGTTTACTCTGAATGCAGAGTACTGGGCTGATGGTAAAATTCTTGGCAGCATAGACAAACAGAGAGATCTCGGTGTCCAGGTGCATAAATCCCTGAAAGTTACCACCCAGGTTGAGAGGGTTGTTAAGAAGGCATATGGTGTGTTGGCATTTATTGGTAGGAGTATCTAGTTTCAGAACCATGAGGTCATGCTTCAGATGTACAAGACACAAGTAAAGCCGCACCTGGAGTATTGCATGCATTTCTGATCACCGCATTACAGGAAGGATGTGGAAGCTTTGGATAGGGTTCAGAGGAGATTTATTAGGATGTTGCCTGGTATGGAAGGAAGGTCTTATGAGGAAAGGTTGAGAGAACTGAAGCTGTTTTTGTCAGAGAGAAAAAGGTTGACAGGTGACTTAATCGAGATGTATAAATAATCAGAGGGTTAGACAGGGTGGACAGTGAGAGCCTTTTTCCTTGGATGGTGAAGGCTAACACAAGGGGACATAGTTTTAAATTGAGGGGTGTTGGACTTAGGACAGATATCAAGGGTAGTTTCTTTACTCAGAGAGTAGGAGGGGTGTGGAATGGCCTGCCTGCAACAGTAGTACACTCGTTGATGTTAAGGGCATTTAAATGGGCATTGGGCATACATATAGATAATAAGGGAACAGTGTAGGTTAGATGGGTATCAGATTAACTCCACAGGTTGGTGCAACATCGAGGGCTGAGAGGCTTGTATTACACTGTAACGTTCTATGTTCTATGTTCTATAACACTGTGCTCTTGTCCACTAATCTGTCAGGGGAGAGCATGTGACATACAGAAACCACCCACAACTTCCTTAACTTTAATGTGTTATTGAAGTATATTGCTCAGGTCTCAATGGCTCAGCTGCTCATTCACCATAAACTGAACAGCTGAACTGAAAGTACAAAGTCACTGTCATTGACACCCATACAAACCAGGAGAGATGGCTGAGAGTGAAGCTTAATGACATGTGAAGCTGCAGCCCAGGAAAATTCATACCTTCAGGAGAGAAGAGGAGAAAACAAGGGTGTGGAGGAAAACAGGATAAAAATTATCAGTGAATTTTCAGATGAATATACAATCTAGGGGCAGAAGTAGTTCAAGTAGCCTCTCAAGCCTACCCTACCATTCAATAAGGTCATGGCTGATCATTGAATTCAATATGGCCACCTATCCTTTTTAAAGATGCATTATGGAAAGCATTCTATCCGGATGCATCACAGTGTGGTTCGGCAACTGCTCTTCTCTAGACTGCAAGTAACCAGAGAGAGTTGTGAACACATTCCCAGTCCATCACACAAACTGGCCTTCCATCCATTGACTCCACCTACATTTCTTGTTGCCTCAGGAAAGCAATCAAAGACTCCCATCACCCTGGTTATACTCCCTCCCACCCTCTTCCATCGAGCAGAAGACATAAAGGTTTGTATACACGTACAAATAGATTCAAGAACTGCTTCTTCCCTGCTGTTAATAGATTTCTAAATGAACCACTCAAATTTTAAATGTAATGTTGATCTCACTCTCTGTGCACTTTCTCCGCAGCTGTCACATTTTATTCTTCGCTCTGCTCTATTACCCTATGGTATGAAATGGCATGATCTGCCTGTACTGCATGTAAAACAAAACTTTTGACTGTACCTAGGTACATGTGACAATAATAAATCAAATCGAATAACCTTTTATTCCATTGTCTAACAAGAAGTTATCTACCTCTATTGTAAGAATATTCAATGCTCCTGCCTCCACCACCTCCTAGACAATATGAAAACATATTGCATGAGAAAGAGTATGGAAGAGATTTATAAGGATATTGCCATGAAAATTGATTGGGATGTTAAGGGGAGATTTATTGAGACATATAAAATTGAATAGCTAGATAGAGTGGTGATCCATCCCCTTTAACAGAGTGTCAATAACCTGGGGGCGTAGATTTAAAGTAATTGGCGGAGAGATTAACAGGTTTAATTTATTCCTACGATATGAGCAAACCAGTCCATGGTTACATCACTAAACATCGGGTGAACTTGCTGTCTGTTGCTCTTTATGAGTTAATGGCTCCTTTTATATTGTCTTGGAGATACAAATATATGGACGATCAATCATTCATTCTATTAAGTGATTTATTACCTGGAACTTTCATTTGAAAAGCAAAATACCCTTAAATCAGATCAGACATTATTTTAAAAATAGTTGCAGAGGTCAAACCTACCAGAGAGGCCAGGTTGCTAATAAACCTTAAATGTGGATTAACAGGAAATATATCTGAGCAACTGTCATGCAGAATTTTACACCTGCCATTATTTAAATTCTTTGAACCTTAGGACAATGAGAAACAGGTACCTCATCTGCCAAAAACAAAGGAAATCCAACAAAAACCCATTTTGCAAATGGCTGCTGCAAGTCCCCGCGCCTTTTGTTTCAATAGCATCTTCATGGCATTGACAATGGGAGCTTGAAGATCTGTCATTATAATGGGTCACTTCCATTGCCTGCCAATAGCCAAATACCACATGATCAAGACCTCACTTAGGAGGGACAAAAATGATAAATCCATCTGTCTTTGACAGAAATGCAGTTTTATATGTAGACGAGTCTTGCAGTCTGCCTCAGAAAGGTGGTAACATCAAGAAGAATGGAATAAAGGCATCTCCATCTTAACAACTCTCAAGTTCAGACCCTATCCAAAAGTTGGAATGTGTCACAAAGATAGAGAATGTACAAAATGAAAGAAAACTTCAAGTGCCAAAGCAAACACTCTGAAAAAAAGGACTGATTGCAATTTAAGAGGCTGTTTACAGCAGTACAAAGATCTAGGCACACCAGAACTTTAGGACAACATCAGAGCCGATATTTCTTACTCTCTCTCGGACTTCAATTCTATCTCCAAGCATATCCCCTTCCCTCCCAACCACTCCTTGATTGTGTGTGTCATGGAATCCAGCATAAGTTTTACCTTTTTGATAATATTTATACTTTTTACTGAGTGAATTTCCAATACAATTCCAGGGACCACCAGGGATGGTGCCTCCACTGGGGGCTGTGCAATGGTTCAGTGGGCAACTCTCTGTCCGTATCTGCGTGGGTACCCTCTGGGTGCTCCCGTTTCCTCCCACAGTCCAAAATGTACAGTTGAGGTGGATTGGCCATGCTAAATTGTCCAGGGCTGTGCAGGCTAGATGCGTTAGCCATGGGAAATGCAAGGTTACGAGGATAGGGTGGGGAGTTGTGTCTGGGTGGGATGCTCTTCAGTGCAGACATGATGGGCCAAATTGCCTCTTTCCACGCTGTAGGGATTCTATGAAAATCAACTTCTTAATTTGCTTAACATAGGAGACCTGTGTTGCTGGGTCCTTCATCACTCTGCAAGGGCAAATAACAATTGAATTATAAAAATGGCAACTGTTTTTACAGATTTAAAACTATAATAATCAATATTATGGTTAAAAGAGAGGTATTTATTCACCCCTCTAGACTTGGTTGCAACCAAATAATGGAAGGAATTGAAAGAGAAATAAGGATAGTAAGGATTTAGAACTCACTGCTTGAGAGGCTGGTGGAGGCTGAAATCCTTTCTGCATTTATAAAAAAGCTATATTTACAATCAATGTGCCGTAATCTTCCATGCTACAGGAGAAGAACTGGAATTTGGGATTAGTCTCTTTTAGCCAGTGCTGGTCAAATGATTTCCTTCTGTAAATTTTCTGTGTTTCCCTGCTTCTATACTTAAAAGACCTTGCGCAGTTCTCTCTTCCCTTTTACCTCAATAGATTTTTTTTATGACACAAGGAAATTAATTGAATTAAAATTTGCAAAGGTTTGAGTGTTCAAATGTGGCAATGCCCATGCCCCATAGCCTATATCTGTTCTGCACAGACTAACAGAATGATGAACTCTGTCCCTCGTCCCGCTATCAGTGCATTGTTACCTGAATGGACCATCTTCAGTCATGAATGAATTTGCCAACATCAACACTCAGAACAAACCAGCAATACTCCCAACTGCACTGTCTCTCCTTGTTTGCTTCTGATGGCATTGCAGTCATATTTTAATCTTCAGATGACTGGCAGAATTACACATCTCTGTTGCAGCAGGCACTTTGTAGAAACATATGCATAGGATTTTAATATTTATCTTTGGATTGTTTGGCGCATAATCACCCAGAAACAGTTTATGTTAATGCTTCTGTCAGACTACAAGCTGCTTGTCAATCTTAATGTACTCATTATGTACCCTTCAGTAGAGTACAGAACACATTTACAAAGGGTTACGGATTGGTCTTCTGACAGTTATTAATTTAGTCTTTTCTGAGATTTCTCTTCTTCATTTTATCCAGTTGTTCTCTTCCTCTCTCGGTACAATCATTGATGTCCCCTCCCCCTCCACTCATGCCCCTACCCCCACTCTGCCTTTGTAAAAGCACACTTTACTCTCTTTGCTCTGCTTAAACAGACTGATGGTTATAATCAAATCATTAATATAGCCACACCTTATTTTCATTTTTTAAAGGCGATGTCAGGAATAAGTTGGCAGTAACTAAGAAATTTGTAGCAATGTTAAACTTTTGATATAAGGAGGGCTATTATTCAATAATGGTATAGGAAATAAAAGTGAGGCATGGTAGGATTGTGGATATGGAATTCGTTAATGAAATTTCCATTATCTTTTATTTTGGGTTTACATTATGTCTTTTTGTTATTAATACTACCCCTTACACCAGTAATACTACCCCTTACACCAGTACTGAGTGCCTGGAGGATAAGTGAGGGACCTATTTCAAACTGTAAACCGAAAGACCGAGGGATGCTGTAAATGAGAAACAGGTACAAAAATTGCTGGAAAGGCACAGCAGATCTGGCAGCATCTGTGGAGAGAAATCAAAGTTAACATTTGGAGTCCAGTGAACACTTCCTCAGAAGTCCTCTTTCAGTCCAGTTGCTCCATTCAAGTATTTAATTTTTCACAGGAGCCTTCTTCCATGTTAAACATTGAACCCTATCTGCAAATCCACCTACTGTCATTGAATGCAAGCATGCAGCTAGGAAGGCAAATGGTTTATTGATCTTCATCGCAAGAGGGTTTGAATGCAGAAGCAAGGAAGTCTTATTACAGCTGTACAGGAGCTTGGTGAGACCACACCTGAATGGCAGACACGTGCTCCTATTTTCTGCACTTCACTCTCACACACGTCTCTAGCTTCCTCTTAATTACATCTCATAATTCACCTCAACAAACCCCTGGGACAACAAATTTGACATTCTCATCAATGTCTGGCTGACAAAGTTTATTGTATTTGACTGTCCTATGTTTCGGAGCTATCATTTTGAATTCCCTCACAAGTAGAAGCCTTTTCTCTGTTCCAACCTTATCAAACAGTGTCACAATTTCAAAGACCTCTAATAAAGAATCCCAGTCTGTTCAGTCTTTAATAACTATAACCTTTTAGCTCTGGTGTTACATTTAGTGTTTCAACTGATTCCAGTGGGCTGTGGAAGCTTTCTGTATATGGAGACAAGTTCACTTTCCCTTAAGCAAATGCTCTGCATGTATTCACTATGCACAACACACTGAGGATTAAGATGAAAATTCAGTCTACAAGTACTGCAAAGCCACATAACTACAAACTGAACCTTGCCTGTGATACTTCATCAAGCATTCTCAGCACAGGATTACAGGATTTCAATAGAAAGTGGAATGATCCCTAACCTTGGTCCAAACAGTGCACTTCAGTAAGATACAGATTAGTTGCTGAGGGAGCTGCACTGTCCCAACAAGCACATTCATATGATCTTTGACGTATTAACTGTATACCAAACTTCTCCCCTCATCTCAGCTTCAGAAAAAAGAGAATTTTTTAGTACCCCTTACATAGAGTATGGGTCAGCCAACAACATTAGGGATTCTATTCTTCGATTTGGGTTCCTTTCCAAGTGTGACTCTGGGCTAGAATGGGGGGAATCTTCCCCCGATGTTCCAAGTGTTGGGTATTATTATAAATTTCTTTCTTGCAAACAAGACATATCTGACACTACTGAAGCTTTAAACAGTTAACGGGGTCTTTTAATATTAAAGTGCACATTAATGTGAGGACACAGAGCTAGGGGCAAAAGGTGGAAATAGGATTAATTGGATAACTCCTTTCTCTTTCTCTTTTCTTCGTCTTCTAACATTGTGGGAAAGCCAGGGTGGTGTTGGCAGGGTGTTGGCTGCAGCGGTGAGTGTGTCTCGAGCGGGGTTTCCTGGCTGCAGTAGGCCTGAAGCGTGGACTTTTGGTGGGGTCGTAGTTGCTGTTCCTGTAGCGGGGACTCCTTGAAATCCAGGATATCTTGCAGAGATGTTGCAGACATGCCTGAGCTGTGCTTGAAGACCCTTGTGCAGAAGATGAACTCTATTTATTTAATTTATTTTTATTATTTTTACAATTCAAAATGGCTCCAGATTGTAGCAGCAAAATACTTTTCACTGTATCTTTCTCGATAGATGTGACAGTAAATAACTCACTAATTCTTTCAAAGAGCTAGCAAAAGCACAGTGAACTGAATAGCCTCCGCTGCCTAATATTATTTCATGATTCCTTGACACACTGCGACAGAAAAATTATCTGGATAGCTGTGCATGTCAAGAAATCCTGAGTGCATGGTTATCAAAATCAAAGCGAATCCACAAGTTTGGATCTGAGTGACAGGCAGGCAAGATTATGGTCAACTTCAATATCCAGGTTTTTGTGGAATGTTCCATTGTTGCAATATGGTGCAATCCTCTCAACTTGGAGCTATGGAATATTCAGGTTGAAATTTGCCAAATGATTTATTTAAGATTCCTCATTGATGTGTTCACCTCATAAACTTTTTCTTCCTAAAGTTATTAGCTGATTCATTTAAATGTACTGATGAACTTAACAAAATAGAGCAAACAACTATTTGTAATTGGGCATGCTTATCAATGCATTAAGTTAACAAACAGAAAGATTACACCCTTAGAATTCAAATAGAGCAGAGGTCTAATGGTATTTCCTCTGAACCTGTTAAATAAGTCTGGGATGGTTAAGTCCCCATCAATGTTATCAAAAAAATTGTCCCATATAAAATGGGAATGGGAATGTGCTATTCAGCCTATTGAGATTGCTCTGTCATTCTGATGATCTTCTCCTGAAATTCCACTTTATTTTTATTGGCTTACAGAATGTGGGTGAGCATTCCTAATTAAAGAGAACACTTAAGAGTCAACTACAATGCTGAGTCACGTGTAGGTCAGACCAGGCAAGGACGACAAATTTCCGAAGGAAATAATGAGCCAGAGGGGTTTTAAACTAACAATTGACAGTTTTCTAGCAGTCATTAAGCTAGCTTTTAATTCCAGATTTTTAAATTGAATCCAAATTCAGATAGGACTTGAACTTGAATTCTAAGACTTGAACTTGAACTCTAAGACTTGAACTCATGCCACCATGTCCAGCTTTGATTCTACCCTTAATCGACTGTCAACGTATAGTTTGCACATTCTCCCTGTGTTTCTTCCAGGTACTCTGACTTCCTCCACAGTCCAAAGATGTACAGGTTAGATGGATTGGCCGTGCTAAATTGCCCATAGGATCCAGGGATGTGCAGGCTAGGTGGATTAGCCATGGGAAATGCAGGGTTACAGGGATAGGGTGGAGGGGTGGTACAGGATGCGCTTCAGAGAGACAGAGTGGATTCGATGGGCTGATTGGCCTGCTTCGAGAGTGTGTTGCTGGAAAAGCACAGCTGGTCAGCCATCATCTGAGGAGCAGGAGAATCGACGTTTTGGGCCAGAGCCCTTCATCCTGAAACGTCGATTCTCCTGCTCCTTGGAAGCTGCCTGGCCTGCTGTGCTTTTCCAGCAACACACTTACGACTCTGATCTCCAGCATCTGCAGACCTCACTTTCTCCTGATTGGCCTGCTTCCACACTTTGGAGGTTCTATGATTCATACCTGGGTTTCTGGATTGCTAGTTCAATGTCACTACACCACTGCCTTCCCTTAATTGATAACTAATGGGCAACCCATCCTGAGGAACAAAATTAATCTTCCAAACAATTCATTTGAATTCTCACAGCTCCTCACATTTTCCATGTAATAGGATTGACATCCTAGAAAAGTCAGAATTTTCACTTTTTTCTTGCTTACTTCTCCTACATCTCTCACTTTTTCTTGTAAGTTTTCAAAACTTGACAGTTTTTTTTCCCCCTTTTCTCTTGTTCTGTTTATGCTCTCACTTACAACCTCTTTCAGATTTGTACCAGCTATTCTTACCCTTCAAAAAGAAATTCATTGGTTCTGAAGCGCACCTTGTCAAACACAAACATGCTTTATAAATGCAAGTTTTTCTTTCGCAAGGGAAACCTGTTTCCTAAATGAAATATCACAGGTTTGGTATAGGAATGAGCACCTCTGAGATATCAACTGAGATTTCAAGTGTTATTCCCCAGTTGCCCCTCCAGTTAATGTCTAACTTATTAACTCACCTTATTCCTCAATGTTGTGAGCTGAAGAACACTTGCCTAAACCTCTGAGAACAAAAACACAATCAATGCAGCACAGGAAAATAAATAGAAGCTAATTTCTAAAGCACTTCAGCCTTCTTCCTAATCTATCATAATGCCTTGTGTACAAATTGCAACACATACACATGATAAAATAGCAATGTGCTTTGAGATTTCCTCTCTATGATATTCCATTCCTGAAACTACATGAGAATACGCAAAATGCTCAGCATTTCACTTTTCTTCAGATAACCCAACGTGGAGTGAATAATAGACGTTATAGTGTCGTTTCAGATGACCAAAAGGAAGAACAACTAATTTCATTTATATAGCGCCTCTATCATGGTAAATCATCTCAAAGTGCCTCATAGCATTATCAGACATCAGTTCACATTGAGCTAAAGAAGTGGATATTAAACCAGGGGATTAAAGTCTTGGTCGGCACAAGAGTTAGATTTTAAACAGCATCCTATGTGAAGGTTGTAAAAGGAACAAAGATATAAATAATAGGCTGAGAACAAAGGCTCTTAGATCCATAAGCAAACATTTCTCTTCTATTTTGCTGTAAACATTTTTCTGGACAGAGCTCAAGATACAACATTGGACAGGGAGAATCACAATGCTCACTCATATGAATAGAAAGGAGATTGCAATCAACATGTATGACTTTCCCAAAGTGATATTCCTTTATGCTCTGTGCAGGCTAAAAAATAAATAATTCATGGGATGTAAGTATCATTAGTTAGGACAGCCTTTATTGGCATCCCTAATTGCCCTTAAGAAGATAATGTTAAAGTGCCACCTTGGGGTGAGAGGGCACCACAATGCTGTTAGGGCGGCCATTTCAGGATTTTGTGCAGTGAAGGAACAGCAACACAGTTTAAATCAGGATGATATGTGACTTGGAGGGGAAGTTGCAGGTGATACTCCCCCCTGTCCTTCTAGGCAGTAGGTGTTGAAGGTTTAGTAAGTGCTATCCAAGAAACCTTGGTTTGTTACAGATAGTATACAGAGGAACCTTGATTATTCGAAGGACACAGGCAGAGAGTATTTTGTTCACTTAATTGAATTCTAGATAATTGAATGCCGGATAACATAGCTTAGCCAAGCATCAGGACCTTGCAACCCTGTCGGATAATCCGATATTTGAATAAACAAATGCCGGATAATCGAGGTTCCTGTATATACTATAGCCATTGTGTTTGGGTGTTGCAAGGAGTAAATGTTCAAGGTGGTAAAAAGGATGCCAATTGAGAAAATTGGTTTGTTCCAGGTGGTGTCAAGCTTCTTGGCTGTTGTTGGAATTGCACCCATCCAGTCAAGTGGAGAGAATTTCATCTCTCTCCTGACATGTGCCTTGGAGATAGTGGTGGACAGGCTTTGGGTACCCTCCACAGAATTTCCAGCCTCTGAACTGATCTTGCAGCTGCAATTTGGTCAGGGATGAAGGTGTCAAGCCTGGTCAGGGTCAAGCGACTACTCATTTCCCAATTAAATCTCAAATGATTTGTTGTGGGTCTGGAGTCACAAGTAGAACATTCCAGGTGAAGATGGCAGATTTCCTTCCCTAAAGTGATGGAGTTTTAAGACCATCAATATTGGTGCCATTAGGCTAGGGCTTTTTTGCTAGATTTTTATTAGATTCAAATTTCCCCATCTGTCATATTGGGATTTGAACCCACATTTTCCTAGAACATTAAACTGAATGCTCTGGATTACTAGCCCAGAGACATTGCCACTATACTACTGCCTCCCGGCTTTTTGCAGTCAGAAGGTAAAAGGGCAATTTTCTACATTGCCTGGTAGATGCCAATGTGGAAATTGTACTGGGACAGCTCGGCTAGGGGCACAACCTGTTTTAATCTGGATTATTATTGCAGGATTGTTAGCAGGACGCATCGCCTTTTCAGTATCCAGCACCTTCAGCCATTTCTGATAGGATTCAGAGTCAATCAAAGTGGCTGATGGCTGACATCTGTGATGGTGGGGATCTGCTTTTGTATCCAAACAGAGAAAGGGGAGAATGCGTGCCCTAAAATTTGAGACTCTGTGATATCACAGATGATTGACAGGAGAGGTTCCTCAAACAATGCGGGAGTTTTCACTTTAGCAGATTTTAGACATTAATGCCTATGCAAGAAACAATCCTTTTTCAACCTCTTTCCCCAGTGTATTAATTTATGGTAAGCACTATTGAATTGTATTTATTAATATTTAAAATGGTAGATACCAAGCTTCAGATAAGACATCTGTGCAGTGATCAGTTATTATTTTTAAAGGGGCAGTGCATTCATGAAAACATATTCAATAAACTCTCCCCTGTGCCCTGAACAACACACTGTACAATGGTGCAGGTCACACACTGCATCACCCACAGGTGAACTGACAAGGCTGAAGATTCTACACTTCCTTATTTGCCTTTTGTCCCTCCAGGACAAAAGAAATAGATTCCCTTGTGCTTTTCCCTCCCTCTCCACAGGGACAGCAAGGCTTTAAATCCAACATAACTAGGCTGAAGGGTGCAGTCAGCAGTTTAAGAATATCAAATTCACAGCAATTAAGACATGCACTTCAGGGAAATAGACTGTACCCACACACATTCAGTTATTTATATACAGTTATATGTGTGTATTCCTCCCTTGGCTGCAACACAGCCAGAAGCCTATTAATTAGCATTGTCCGCCCTATCTGTGCAGTAATTAAATGCGCTATGAATGATTAATTGGAACAAACTGGTGGGGGTGGGAGGGCAACACTTTAACCCATTAAGTGCAAGTAGATAGCTGTGTGCAGCTGGAGGTTTAGGCACAGCTATCAGGACTGCTACTTTTAAACTGGTGCTGGAATAGAGAGGGAGATGCTGAATCTCAGTGGCACAGCTTTCCAACATTGCAATGAGTCTCATTTATACGCTGTATTTGCTTTTGATACATAATGGGCCTGTGGCACAGAGGCAAAGACATTTAAAATATGGTAGAGTTGCAATTTTATATCAGTTTTCAGCATCTCAGGAGATCCCAAAGCATTTTACAGACAATGCTCTCTTATGTGGTAAAATAACCCTCATTGCTTTGAAGGAAATGTTGCAGCTAAACTGTGGTCAGCAAGCTTCATGAATTACAAAGAAATAAAATGCCTAGATAATCTGGGTGAGTGAGGAACAGGTGCTCATCAGAGGGAGATCTCCCTTTTTTTTCTTTGAATGAGTGCCATCAGATCATATCTGTCCATCTGAGTTTGTCTTGGTTTGATGTCCTATGTTTTGGGGATTTCAGCAATCCCTCTGTACTCCTGGCTTGATAGCCAGGACTATGTACTAAAGCCTGTAGAACACAGCTCAAATCAAAAACCTTCTCTCTCAGAGGTGAGTTTGGTATCACTGAGGAATGGCTCTTGCATATTATGTAGTGAGTAAAGATTCTTTCTGAGATTTGGGGTGGCACGGTGGTCAGCACTGCTGCCTCATGGTGCCAGGGCCCCAGGTTCAATCCCACCCTTGGGTGACTGTCTGTGTGGAGTTTGCACATTCTCCCCATGTCTATGTGGATTTACTCCAGATGCTCTGGTTTCTTCTCACAGTCCAAAGATGTATAGGTTAGGTGGATTGACTATGTAAATTGCTCATAATGTGCAGGTTAAGTGGATTAGCTATGGGAAATGCAGGGTGATAGGGGAGAGAGGGTGAGTCTGGGTAGGATGCTCTTCGTAGGGTTGGTGTGGACTTGTTGGGTCAAATTGCCTGTTTCCACAGTGCAGGGATTCTGTTAAAGTACATAAATTATATATGATGGAAATGTGTTGCTGGAAAAGCACAGCAGGTCAGGCAGCATCTAGGGAACAGGAGAATCGACCTTTCGGGCATTAGCCCTTCTTCAGGAATTATATACACTTCAATGCCTGTTATAGAGGAATTGTCTATTGGTTTATAATTTTCATTCAACCTAATTTTTAAAAAATATTCTGTCCATATGCCCTATTACCAATTAAATTTGTTTGTCTCCTTTTGTTATGTATGATTGATACATGTTTTCACATTTTTAAACCTGCTTACTTATTCTGTACATGAATCTTTTGATGTAAGTCACACTGCAATTCGCCTCAAGGCTACAAACGTGTTGCTTGAATAAGTAGCATTATTACAGTTGTGTGGAATTTGCTTCCTTGGTGTCACCAGCAGAGAGGGTACAGGTTAATATCTCACCATGAATGGAAAACACTTTGCAGGGTGACACTGGTCTAGGCAATTTCACCAAATGAATGCTAGCCCAATGGCTGCTCGTTTGACTCCTGCCGAATGTGCATTTAAATGACTTTGATATCAACTGAAAACACATAATTAACCTCTTTAGTTTGTCAGTGTTAAGTAATGAATATTAGGATCTCCTGCACAATATAGCCCACTGTATGAAGAAATGCTGAAGGCAAAGGATACTGAAAACATTATGAGCTCTGGAAATGTCCCAGCTGTTGTACAAATGACTTGAGTTGCAGAACTATCTTTGCCTTAAACAAGTACAACTGTATGACGTCTACCCAATAATCTGAAAAATTGCCCCAAGTACATGTTGTCCTCTGAAAGAATGGGACAAATTCAACATGGTCCATTCATGTGAAACAGTCAAATCTCATTCAGCAGTGAAGTCTGGAGGGTATTGTTGACATTGCTATCAAAAGGCATTTACTCATCAACAGAATGGTCACTGATGCTCTGTTTGAGATGTTGTCTTCACTAAAGCACCACCAAAAGAGCTGAGTTCAAGGGGTGAAAGTGACAGCCATTGACATAAAAGAAGAATGATATTAAGGGATCCTAACAAAACTTAAGACAATGGGAGTCAAAGGGAAAACTCTCCACTGGTTGGAGTCTAACCTAGTACAAAAGAAAATGGTTTGTGGAAGCCAAGTCTCAGATCCTGAGCATTGTTGCGGAGTTCCTCAGATAATGTCTTAAGCTCAATTATCTCCCATTGTTTTATCAAAAACATTTGTCCTTCTTCTATGACCAGTATGGGGGATATTTGCTAATTATTGCAGTGTTCAGTACCTTTTGTAATTCTTCAGATTTTAGATTAGATTCCCTACAGTGTGGAAACAGGCCCTTCGGCCCAACAAGTCCACCCCAACCCTCCGAAGAGTAACCCACCCAGACCCATTCCCCTCTGACTAATCAACTAACACTATGGGCAAGTTAGCCTGGCCAATTCACTTGACCTGCACATCTTTGGACTGTGGGAGGAAACCGGAGCACCTGGAGGAAACCCACATAGACATGGGGAGAATGTTCAAACTCCACACAGACAGTCACCCGAGGCTGGAATCGAACCTGGACCCTGGTGCTGTGAGGCAGCAATGCTAACCACTGAGCTACCGTGCTGTCCTACTGAGCCACCATGCTGCCCTACTGGAGAGTTATATCCATATGAAGCATGAGCTGGATAATTTTCAGGCTTGGATCTTTCAATAGTAAGTAATGTTTGGGTCACACAAATGACAGGTAATGGCAATCTCCACAAGAACGAATCTAACCTTGACATTGAATAACACCATATATTCCCCACAATCAATATCCCAGGATTACCATTGACAAGAAACTTGACTGGGTCACCAATATGAATACTGTGAATACAACTGCAGATCAAGGAATAAGAATTTTGCAGAGAATAATTCACCTGCTAACTAGCTAAACCCTGCCTGCATTATCCCAGAAGGCACAAGTCAGAAGTGTAATGGAGCACCTTCCACTTTCCTGGATAAGTGCAACTCCAATAACAACCAAGAAACTTGACCACCATCCATGACAAAAAAGGCCACTAAAGATCACTCCCATCCACCACCTTAAACATTCACCTCCTCCACCAGTGGATGCACTGTTTGCAGAGTATTCCATCACAAATTCTACTGAAGCAACTCACCAAGACTCTTCCAACAGGCCTTCCAAAGTCAATGAGTACATGAAAAGACCTGCAGGTTCCCCACTTAAAATATATAAACGATCATTAGAAGTTGGAATTAAATCACTGTTTCTTTTTCTGTCTCTAGGTCAAATTCCTGGAACTGTCTCTCTATCAGTACTGTAGATATATCTACTTAGGTTTGGGGTGACATTATGGTAACATTACTAAACCAGTAATTCAGAGGCACAGACAAAAGTTCTGGAGACAAGTGTTCAAAGCCCACTGGGGAAGATGGTGAAATTTGTATTCAATAAAAAACAGGATGGCTGTAATGATGGCCATTTGACTATTGCTTACCTCCTTGTCTGGCCTGTACATGGTTCCAGACACAATGCAGTGTGGTTGACTATTAACTGCGTTCGGAAATGGTCTGGAGAGCCAATCAGTCCATGGGCAATAGGGGGTAGACAATAAATGCTAGCCTTGCCAGTAAAGCAAGAGGGCTTTAATCAGATGATTTGGTGGGCTGAGGAGTGGCAAATGGAGTTTAATCTACATAAATGAGATATGCTACATTGTGTTAAGGCAAATCAGGGCAGGACTTGTACACTTATTGGTAAGGTCCTGGGAAGTATTGCTGAACAAAGGGATCTTGGAGTGCAGGTTCATAGTTCCTTGAAAGTGGAGTTGCAGATAGATAAGATAGTGAAGAAGGCATTTAGTGAAGGGCCTATTTCTGTGCTTTATTGACCAGTGTAGGATATATAGGATATAGGATATAGGAAGTCAGTTTGCAGCTGTACAAGACACTGGTTAGGCCACTTTTTGAATACTGTGTTCAGTTCTGGTCTCCTTGCTATAGGAAACATGTTGTTAAACTTGAAAGGGTGAGAAAAGATTTACAAGGATGTTGCCATGGTTGGAGGGTTTGAGCTTTAGGAAGACGCTGTATAAGTTGGGACTATTTTCTGTGGAGTGTCAGAGGCCAAACGGTGACCTTATAAAAGGTTACAAAATCATGAGAGGCATGGATAGAGTAAATGGCCAAGATTGTTTCCCCAAAGTAGGTGACTCCAAAACTACAGGGCTTAGGTTTAAGGAGAGAGGGAAAAGATTTAAGATGGATCTAAGGGGCAACTTTTTCACACACAGGGTGGTATGTGTATGGAATGAACTGCCAGAGGAATTGGTGGAGGCTCGTAAAATTACAACATTTAAAAGGCATCTGGATGGGTATATAAATAGGAACAGTTGAGAGGGATATGGGCCAAATAATGGCAAATGGGACTAGATTAGTTTAGGATACCTGGTTGGCTTGGTTAAGTTTGACTGAAGGGCCTTTTTCCATGCTGTTCATCACTATGACTCTAATTAAGGCCATCATCTGGACTGCAGTGGCTCAAGGCCTTTATCATCTGGACTGCAGTGGCTCAAGGCCTTTACCATCTGCACTGCAGTGGCTCAAGGCCTACACCATCTGCACTGCAGTGGCTCAAGGCCTACATCATCTGCACTGCAGTGGCTCAAGGCCTACATCATCTGTACTGCAGTGGCTCAATGCTACATCATCTGCATTGCAGTGGCTCAAGGCCTACACCATCTGAACTGCAGCGGCTCAAGGCCTACACCATCTGCACTGCAGTGGATCAAGGCCTACACCATCTGCACTGCAGCGGCTCAAGGCCTACACCATCTGGACTGCAGTGGCTCAAGGCCTACACCATCTGCACTGCAGTGGCTCAAGGCCTACATCATCTGTACTGCAGTGGCTCAAGGCCTACACCATCTGCACTGCAGTGGCTCAAGGCCTATACCATCTGGACTGCAGTGGCTCAAGGCCTACACCATCTGCACTGCAGTGGCTCAAGGCCTACACCATCTGCACTGCAGTGGCTCAAGGCCAACACCATCTGCACTGCAGCGGCTGAAGGCCTACACCATCTGCAGTGGCTCAAGGCCTACACCATCTGCACTGCAGTGGCTCAAGGCCTACACCATCTGCACTGCAGTGGCTCAAGGCCTACACCATCTGCACTGCAGTGGCTCAAGGCCAACACCATCTGCACTGCAGCGGCTGAAGGCCTACACCATCTGGACTGCAGTGGCTCAAGACGGTGGCTCACCACCACCTTCTCAGGGGCAATTACAGCTAGATAATAAAGCTGAACCTGCCAGGAATGTTCACATCTCAAGAGCAAATAATAGGCATAAGATGTTTGGGAGATAAATAATTCAAACAAAGATTGACATACAGCACAAATCTTATGCGGTTATCCTATTCCAACTTCCAATGATTTGTTATTGAACAAGTGGAGAACACAGTGGTACAGCTGTAACAAGTGACTACAAACATTCAGCCAGAAAATGATCCTCAGTGCATGGGCCTGAATTTTCACTGGATAATACCAGTCATTGAGGTTTTCTGCCAGAAGCAAATTTGTGAAATTTCTACTCATAAGCCAGTGACAAGACCCAGTTTTCCTCTTCAATAAGTATTATTGACAGTGGGAGTAAATTGAATTAAAATGGCACATATTCAAACTACTTATTTCACTCAGGCACAGAATTGGGTAAGTGTTTCTGATTTGCTTCCATTTTGTCATTAAATTCTCAACTCATTCAATGGGTATGTGGTTGAATTATAGGCCTCTGTAGGACTTGCATTGCAATTCAATTAAGAGATCACTAATAACAGCTCAGCAATTCTGCAGAAAAGCACATGGATGGGAATGTAACACGTACAGGATTATGCACAACTTGCTACTGGATAGATAGGTTGACAACATAATGCAAAAGTGGTTGTGATATCAAAAGTGGTGGGTGATAATGGGAGCAGAGACACCACCATTCACTAAGAAACAGTCTCCATGTCTCTGATACTGTCCTCAAGGGGAAGAGTGCAAACAAAGTGGAGTGGGCTGATGATGGAATGCTGGGTCCTGCAGAGGTGTCTGTGGAGAGCTAAGAAACCATGGCTGGAACCAGTTGTGACAAGGGTGAGACACC
This sequence comes from Chiloscyllium plagiosum, assembly GCF_004010195.1. Classification (NCBI taxonomy): domain Eukaryota; kingdom Metazoa; phylum Chordata; class Chondrichthyes; order Orectolobiformes; family Hemiscylliidae; genus Chiloscyllium; species Chiloscyllium plagiosum. Next base: position 29,154,655 of record NC_057744.1, on the reverse strand, counting down.
ATAAGATGAAGGAAATGATGCAGGAGGATAAAATGGTTGACAAACTTCAAGAGGTCAAATGAGACAAGGAAAGAGAATGTCTACAATCACAAAATACATCATTGAGTGAAAGCAGATACATGGGAACACCATCACCTTCAAGTTTCCCTCCAAAACATTCACCATCCTGACATGGAAATACATCGCTGTTCCTTCATTGTTGTTGGGTCAAAATCTTGGAATTTCCTCCTAATGGCATTGTGGGTCAACCTATAGCAGGTGGACTGCAGTAGTTCAAAAAGGCGGTTTCACCCTCACCTTCTCAGGGGCAATGAGGGATGGGCAACAAATGCTGGCCCAGCCAGCGATGTCCACATCCCACAAGATAATTTGAAAATTGCAACATACTGCAGATGCTGGAAATTTCATGTGGAAATATGAGTTGATGGAGAAACTCACCAAACCCAGCAACATCTATTGAGAGAGACACAGCTAATATTTTGAGTCTGATATGACTTCTTCAGAACTGACGAGTAGAGTAGCTTTTTATTTGTCATTTCTACCATATACAACTGATACAGTAAAAACGAGACAGCGTTTCTCCAGGACCGAGGGTGCTACATGGACAGCACAAACTACACAATCGTACACGGCATAAAGTGCATATGAAGCGCATAACACACAAGTTACAGTGTAATAGAAGAATGATAAATATTAGACATTTTTCTAGCAGCAATTCTAAGTCTTTGCAAAGAATTTCAGATGGGAAAGAAGCTGAGCATACAGAGTTAAGGAGCCTGATGGCTTGGGGGAAGAAACTGTTGCACAGTCTGGCTGTGAGAGACCAAATGCTCCAGTTTCTTCTACCAGATAGCAGGAGGGAGAAGAGCTTGAGTGAAGGGTGTGTGGGGTCTTCCACAATGCACTTAGCCTTTTGGATGAAGCGTGTGGTGTAAATGTCTGTAATGGAGGGAAGAGGGACCCCGATGATGCTTTCAGCTGTTCCCACTATCTGTTGTAAGGTCTTACGATCCGAGACAGTGCAAATCCTGAACCAGGCAGTGATGCAGCAGCTCAGGGTACTCTCAATGAACCCTCTGTAGAATGTGGTGAGGAAGTGGGGTGACAGTTGGGCTTTCTTCAGTCTGTGCAGAAGGTGGAGATGCTGCTGGACGTTTTTGGCTATGGAGCTGGTGTTGAGGATCCAGGTGCGATTCTCTGGCGGGTATATGGCAAGAAATTTGGTGCTGTTCAAGATTTCCTTGGGGGAGCCATTGATGTCCAGCGGAGGGTGGTCGCTTCGTACCCTCCTGAAGACAACAACCATCTCATTCATCTTGTCCATGTTCAGAGACAGGTGGTTGGCTCTGCACCAGTCCATTAGCCGCTGCACCTCCTCTTTGTATGCTGACTCATCGTTCGTGCTGATGAGACCCACTACTGTCGTATAATCAGTGAACTTGATGATGTGATTCCACCTGTGCATCACTACACAGTTGTGTGTCAGCAGGTGAACAGCAGCAGACTAAGCAGACAGCCCTGGGGATCCTCCCCCATGCTCAGTGTGATGGTGTTGGAGATGCTATTCCCAATCCGGACTGACTGAGGTATCCCAGTCAGGAAGTCCAGGTTCCAATTACAAAAGGAGGTATTTATGCCCAGCAAACACAGCTTTCCAATCAGGTGCTGAGGAACACTAGTGTTAAATGCAGAATTGAAGTCTAAGAACTGTAGTCTGATGTAGGTGACTTTCTTTTCCAGGTGGGTGAGGGTCAGATGGAAGATGGTGGAAATGGCATCATCGTTTGAGTGATTGGGCCAATACGCGAACTGCAGGGTGGCCATTGAGAAGGGCAGCAGGGTCTTAAAATGCCTCATCATGAGCCTCTCGAAGCACTTCATGATGATTGGTGTTAGCGCAATGGGGCGGTAGTCTTTGAGACAGGACGCTGAAGATTTCTTCAGTGGATTGGGTTGGGGGGGTGCAATAATAGCAGCCTTGAAGCACATTGGAGCTATGGCACAGCTCAGGGAGATGCTGAAGATGTCCATGAGAGCATCAGCCAGTATGTCAGAGCATCATCTGAGCACTCTGCCAGGGATGTTATCTGGTCCAGCAGCCTTATGTGGGTTGATACTGCAAAAGGGTTTTCCTCACGTCAGTCATGGTAAGACACGGCACCTGGTCATTGGGAAGGGAGTGGACTGCCTTGTCATTTCATGCCTGAAACCATGCGTAGAAGTTGTTCAATTCATCCGGGAGGGAGGCACCACCAGCACAAGTAGGCGATGCTGTTCTGTGGTTGGTGATGGCCTGGATGCCCTTCCACATGTTCCGCATATCACTGCTGTCCTGAAAGTGGCTGCGTATTCCCTGTGCACATGCATGCTTTACCTCTTTAATGGCCCGGGTCGCATTGGCCCTCACTGTTGTTCGGCCCACCTTGTCATCTGTTCTGAAGGCGGAATCATAGGGCCTCAGCAGAGCACACACCTTTGCAGTCATCCATGGTTTCTGGTTGGGGTGAGAAGTGATGGCCTTAGACACAGTGACATCATCAATACACTTGCTAACGTAGCTAATCACCGATGCCATGTACTCCTCTAAGTTGATGGAATTGCCGTCAGTTGCTGCCTCCCTGAACACGTGCCAGTTAGCCCACTCAAAACAGTCTTGAAGAGACTGACCTGCCGACCAGGTTTTCACCTGCTTCAGAACAATTCACCTGTCATATCAGACCTGAAACAATAACTCTGTTTCTGTCTCTACAGATGCTGTCAGACGAGCTGAGTAACTCTAGTATTTTCTGTTTTTATCTTGTTAAGTACATTGTGGACACAGACCTAATGCAAACTATAGGAGGTAACAGATGGAAATTTGGAAGTGCTGAACACAGAAATAACGGAAAGTGCACGTTCAAGACTCTTGGTGAGAAAGATGAGGTTAGAGAAGGGACTGCAATTGGAAAATATTGAGCAGCGATGGTGATGTTAGTGCTTTTGACTCGGGGGAGTCATGCAGTTGTACAATAAATGTAAAAAAAATCACACAACACCAGGTTATAGTCCAACAGGATTTTTTGGAAGCACTAGTTTTCAGAGTGCTGCTCCTTCATCAGGTTTTTGAACCACCTGATCACAATCACCTGAAGAAGGAGCAGCGCTCCGAAAGCTAGTGTGCTTCCATTTAAACCTGTTGGACTATAACCTGGTGTTGTGTGATTTTTAACTTTGTACAGCCCAGTCCAACACCGGCGTCTCCAAGTCGTAAAGTAAATGATTTGTGATGCTCATGGACATTAAGGTGAGGAGAATTAATTGAGAGGACAAGATGTAGGAACAAGTGCCTGCTTGAATGACTGTCCTCGGCATGCTACAGTGTTCTAGTGAATCACAGCACAAACTGCAGGAACAACATCTCATCTTCAGACTAACCTCTTTACAGCCTTCTGGACTTAGTATTGAACTCAACACCTTTAAATTGTGAACCATTTCCTTCCTTTCCTTTCACTTGTTATCATGTCCTCCCCTCCCTCATCCCAATTACTGTCCTTTCACGTCTGGCAAGAGTCACACCATTGTTCTGCCATTCTCACATTCTGATCACTTAATATCAACTACTAACATCTTTTCTCCAGTCGCACCCTACACTCACTATCACACCACCACCCTCATGAACTGTAACATAAATGCTGTCAATCCACACTTCACGTCAGCAGTCATGAAGAGATATCTAGACTCAAAATGTTGGTTTGCTCTGTCTCCATGGATACTGACTGACCCGCTGTGATCTCCAGTTTTTGTTGTTTTCAGTTGAGAGTACAAGAGTTGGATCAGGAGAGATTTGGGACAGAAGGTTATTTCATCAGGAGGAGATGAGTATGACGAAAGGCAGTAAAGGAACGGTGAAGAAGATTCAACTATATAAAAGCACAGAAAGAGATAATGGGAGATAATGGAAGTCAAAGGAGGACTAAGAGGAGATGGCAGCTGAGGCAGTTACATACATGACCTTTATGGCATGGGTCTATGTGGGTGAAAAATAAACCACAGATCTGCCCTGGCCAGATGCCTTGCCATTATTGTACATAATACGTGGCCAGGTAAGCCGGACCATGGGGCTCACCCCTTTCAAGGTCCTTATGGGAAGACTCGTGCCTACAGCGACCAGGCCCCTGAAACTCTCCATAGACACAGTGTTATCCTGACACAGGAGGCTCTGCTGGATTATGTCCGAGCCCTCAGTAGGGTCAATAACCTTAATCATTAATTGGTAAAGGCAGCAATGCCCACACCCCACCATGAGACTCTTCATCCATTCCAACCTGGGGACTATGTCATGATCAAATCACCGGAAAAAGATTCTCTTGTACTTAGGTGGAAAGGCCCATTCCTCGTGCTTCTGACAAACTGGAGGGAAATCCAATTGGACGCATGGGACACGCTGCAAGCGAGCTCCGCCCCCAAAGGATGACATCCAGGAAGCACAGTAAACGACAGATCCGCACCCTGAGGGAAGCTTCAGCCAACCGCCACAGCCATCATCATCTTTGTACTCACCCTGACTGGAACCGGGGGAATGCAGTGAGACACCTTACCATTCATGAGTTAGGTGTCAACATATTCCTCTATATGGCCTATGTGTATGGTCACAGCATCAACCGGAGTAGCTGTTGGGTTTGCACTCATGTCACCATGCATTCTCAAAGGGGCACTCCCCTAAGACTCATCCCCTTCAACGAATCGGACATGGCTGGAATGCGACAGGTCCCTGAAGTAACCACTCTCGGCCTACCACCGCGAATGGGATGTTACGGGGGTAATTGTCCAGCCCCCTGGAAATCTGCAGGGTACCTGTTAAACAAACTTAAAGGATGGTTCCACCCCTCATACAATCTTCCCCACGAACACCCGGCCCTACTCCACAAAGACATTACCAGACAGGGGCGTACCCATCGGATCAATCTGTCTCAAAAGCGGACATCCACCTGGATGGAATACTGGCTGGAGCCAGTGTGCTAACTCTTTGCTCCTCACACCAGCAGCAAGTCAGTCCACAGCAGAAGGCAGTACACTGAACCTTCACATCCTCAACAGGACCAGTCAAAACCCCACTTTGACAACCATCTGGACAGGGACCCAGACTGACCGACTGGGAACCTGTCATGGCAGTTATTTTATTTGCGGCCACAAAGCCTACTCTTGGTTACTGTTATCTTGGACGGGGAGCTGCTATGTTGGGTACGTGGTCCCATTTGTACGTCATTCCCCATCCTCTCCCTTCACAAAGCCACCATCTGGCAGGAAGCGAGCCCACACCACCCTTGACCAGATTTTCCCGATCTTTTCACCCACCTATGCAGCTATTCAATTGGAAGTAGAAACCTAGAAGCTGGCCAGTGCCTTGGAGGAGGTAGCCAATGCCAACATTCACAGCACTCGGCCAGCTGAATGCGGAAACTGTTGCCATCCGCACTGTGGCCCTACAAAATAGGATGACCCTGGATTATCAGATGGCTGAGAAAGGGGCACATGTGCCCTCATTGGCTCCAATTGCTGCACTTACATACCTGACCCCAGTGGGAACATCACTAACCTCGCCCAACATATCCAATGGGCTGCCACTGTACTGCATGACCAAAAATCAAAATGGGTCTATGGAGCTGGGCAAGCTCCTGGCTGGGTTCCTGGGGCACAGCCTTGTTACTGGGACTCATAATCCCCATTACTATCATTGTCATTACCAGAGTTCTTGTCATGGCAAATAAAATGAGCTGTCTGCTTGTCCCCAGTGCTGCTACCCATCCCGTCTCCCCTACCACCCCACTAGCGAAGATCCCCTGGGATAATAACTTAGCACCTGACACGGAATATGCGGCTTTGGACTCGGACTCCGAATACTGCCCCACTGATTCCGACCCTCCCCGACTGGATAACCCCCCCCCGACCCCCGCTCTGGCTACATTCTCCTTAGCCTCAAACCCGAACTCATCACTTCCCTGACCAAAAAAAAGGGGAAATTGTGGGAGAAAAGTAAACCACTCTTCCTGCCATGTCTGCTCTTCGCTAAATAGAGCCTACCCATAATACCTCAACTTGACCACAACCAGCCCAGGAACTAAGCAGCAAAACAAGACATTACCTAAACAGTTTCCAATCTGAAGGAATACACGAGGAGAAAGTGAGGACTGCAGATACTGGAGATCAGAGCTTAAAAATGTGTTGCTGGAAAAGCGCAGCAGGTCAGGCAGCATCAAAGGAACAGGAGAATCGACGTTTCTTCAGGAAGGGCTTATGCCCGAAACGTCGATTCTCCTGTTCCTTTGATGCTGCCAGACCTGCTGCGCTTTTCCAGCAACACATTTTTAAGCTCTGAAGGAATACACTCCCTAGATGATCTGATAACAGACTTCCTACCTCACAATAGCATCACTGCTCCTACAGTCCCAAGGCCATCCCCAGTCTCCTCAGGTACTGAACCCCCTAGACTGAGTAGCACCCAGATACCTGACAAGAATGCACACCACCCTGCAGACCCACTGACACCAGTCTACTGGACATTAGCACCTGCTCTAGGAGAGGAACAGAACCTCCAGTTACAATTATTACCTGATTGTTATAACTGGACAATTACTGTTTTCCATTAAATATAATTTAATTCATATTGTCTTGTAATTAACACTACACTACTGTAACACTATAAGAACTGTCGTATCAGCAGCTCGGGGAAGAGAATCCTTGACTTCACTGTGCAGAGTGTCCATTCTGTACTAGTCCTGTCAATTTCTCTTCCCCACAAAATCATGAGAAATAAACCAGTATTCGTTAATTTCACAAGATCTCTGTGTGGCCTGTATTTGTAAGCGGACAATTCTCTGACAGTTTATTAGCTCATTTCAGTGGCATTGCCATCAAGTGTGAATGGTTCAATGGTAACATGCAAGATGGGAGTTGGTTAGCTTAGTTAGCTGATGGCTGATTTGTAATGCAGAGTGATGTCAACAGCTTGGGTTTCACTCCTATCCGACTGAGGTTGCCATGAAAGTCACCACCTGTTTTATCTCTCTCTCTCTCTCTAATGAGTGCAACCCTCTGGGACTATGGTGACCTAACTGGAGTGTGAGAGCAGTTTTGAAAAATATTCTCTGTGAGACATGGGCACTGCTGACCAGCCAGCATTTTTATTGCCCATCCCTAGTTGCCTTTGAGAAGGTGGTGGTGAACTGTCTTTTTGAATCGCTGAAGTCCATGTACTATAGATTGATCCACAATGCCATTCCATAGGGAATTCCAGGACTTTGACCCAGTGACAGTGAAGGAACGGCAATATATTTCCAAATCAGGTTGGCGAGTGACTTGGAGGAGAACATACAGGTGGTGCTATATCTGCTATCCATGCTCTTCTAGATAGAAGTGGTCATGGGTTTGGAAGATGCTGTCGATGGATATTTGGTGAATTTCTGTAGTACATCTTCTAGATTGTACACATTACTACCCCTGAGAATCAGTGGTGGAGGGAGTGGACGCTTGTGGATGCTTGTGGATGCAGAATCAATCAAGGAGGCTGCTTTGTCCTGGACAGTGCCAAGCTTCTTGAGTGTTTTTGGAGCTGCATTCATCCAGGCAAGTGGGAGTATTCCATTACACACCTGACTTATGTTTTGTAGATGGTGGACAGGCTTTGGGGAGTCAAGAGGTGAGCTACTCACTGTAGCCTTCCTAGCCTCTGACCTGTGCTCGTAGCCACTGCATTTATATGATGGGTCGAGTTGAGTTTCTAGTCAATGGTAACTCCCATGATGCTGATAGTGGGGATTTCAGTGATTGTAACACAATTGAATGTCAAGGGCTGGACATTAGGTTGTCTCTTATTTGAGATGACCATAGCCTCGGCATTTGTGTGCAGCAAATGTTACTTGCCACTTTTCAGCCTAAGCTGGTTATTGATTATTGAGGGTAGTACATTGTGTTCATTTTGTCAAGGTTGATTTGAAACAGTAGAAAGATTTTTCTATGGAAGGGGCCTTGCATTATTCTTGTTTTCTAAAGCCTCTCCACCCATCATTTTAATAAGTCTACCACTTTGACTCAACTTATGGTTACCTACCTCTAATATCTATATGTGGCTAGGTGTCAAATTTGGTCTGAAAATGCCCCTCCCTTTGAACCTTTTTAGATCGTGTTAAAGTCACTATCTAAATGTAATTTACCAAAAATTGTTGATATTGCCTAACTGTATCCGGCAATGGACCGACAGGCTACTTATGTATCAAGTGCATGTGTTTCTTGTTTGTAGATCTAAGGTGGCAACTATACAAAGAAAACATCAAGGTGTGGGAAACTATATGACTGTGGGAGGAATGAGGACATCAAGGCATCAAAGCAAAGGCAGCTGTTGAGTGAGTTAATAGTGACCACAATGCTACTCATGAATGGGATGTTAGAGGAAATTGTTTTGAGAGACTGTGCTGGTGAGATAATCAGTTGGAAGATTTTATATGGAGCAATGAATGAAGTTAATGAGAGGGAAGATTGAAAGAAAAATGTGAACAGAGGAGTGGGAAGAGTTAGGTGGGGTGTGGGGAAGAGTCAGAGAGATTTATTCTGAATGACCTAACTGAGAGGAAAGTTTGACCATGTGACGCAGCTGAGGCTCAGTGTAGGCATGGTGGCTCAGTGATTAGCACTGCTGCCTCAAAGCACCAGGCACCCAGATTCGATTCCAGCCTCAGGTGACTGTCTGTGTGGAGTTTGCACATTCTCCCTGTGTCTGTGTGGGTTACCTCTGGGTGCTCTGGTTTCCTCCCACATTCCAAAGATGGGCAGGTCAGGTGAATTGGCCATGCTAAGTTGACAATAGTGTTAGATGCATTAGTCAGAGGGAAATAGGTCTGAGTGGGTTACTCTTTGGAAGGTTGATGTGGATTTATTGGTCCAAAGGGCCTGTTTCCACACTGTAGGGAAATCTAATCAAATGGCCAGGGAGAAGAGATCAAACAGCAAAGTAGATGGTAAACAAAAGGGGTGAAGACAACAAAATGATGCACAGATTCTTGTACAGGATAACTGCATAATTGGAATCTGATATGCATGGTGGAACACACATGGTCTGTCTTACTTGGTCAACTCAGGGCCCGACCCTCTCTATTCTTAACCTACTTACTCAATCTCCTGCAATTCTGGCCAGTTTCACATGGCCAAATCTCTGAGGGGCTCAGCTACTGGCCAAAGGACAAGGAGGCAGAATCAAAAAGGAAAGCAAGGTGAAAGGCTGTAGATGAAATTAGAAAGAACTGGAGAGTTGGAGCATGGGTGAGAGAGAGCACTGAGAGTGGATGGACAGTTACAATAGATGGATATAGTGAGGGCTGCAGATGCTGGAGATCAGAGCTGAAAATGTGTTGCTGGAAAAGCGCAGCAGGACAGGCAGCATCCAAGGAACAGGAGAATCGACGTTTCGGACATAAGCCCTTCTTCAGGAATGAGGAAAGTGGAGGGTTCCCAGGCAGAAGATGAGGCGTTCTTCCTCCAACTGTCGTGTTGCCATGGTCTGGCGATGGAGGAGTCACCCCCCACCAACCCAACCTCCACTCCCGGCCACACCCTCCACCAACCCAACCTCCAATACAATCTGGGAATGACATGAGTTTTTAGGATCTCTAGGCCTTGTCTCAGTTGGAGACAAGTTGCCTGTATTCCTCTCACCCAGGTCTTAAGCTTCTCCTTCCATTCTCCTTCAGACACACCTATCCAAGTTTCCATACAGGCACCCAGGTATTTCTCAGTATAACCTGGGGGTATATAGGGTATAGATTTGTTACGCAGCTTCCAGTTAACAAAGTGATTATGCAGGAAGGTCTTCCTCTTGAATGTAAAGTGGAAGACCTTTGACTTTGCGATGTTAATATTGAGGCTCGTACGGTCACAATATGACTGGAGCAGCTTCAGGTTCCTCCCCATATTGATGTGAGAGTCACTCAGAAGGGTGATGTCATCCAAGAAAGCCAAAGTAGAGCAGTTGACTATTCTGCCACCCAGGGGTATGGCAATCCCTGCCCTCACCTTGACCTTCCTCCCCCTATCGCATTTCCAAAGCCCCTCCCCCAAGTCCCTCCTCCCTACCTTTTATCTTAGCCTGCTGGACACACTTTCCTCATTCCTGAAGAAGGGCTTATGCCCGAAACGTCGATTCTCCTGTTCCTTGGATGCTGCCTGACCTGCTGCGCTTTTCCAGCAACAAATTTTCAGAATAGATGGATATAGTCTTGTTGCGGTAATGCAGCTGACTGAAATATTCAATGGCCTGGATCAGTAATCCAGAGAGTGAGAGTTCATAATCTGAACGTTGTAATTTGAAAATATGAATTCAGTTCTTTATAAAACAACAAACAAGTCTCATTAATGGTGACTGTGAAGCTGTTGCATTATTGTTAAAAAAAAAACAACTGGCTCGCTAGTGTCTTTCACTGAAGGAAACCAACTGTCCTTACCTGACCTGCTCAATATGTGATTCCAGTATCACACAAACATTGTTTACCTTTAACTCCCCTCTGAAGAAGTCCACCTAGCCATTCAGTTCTTTCACCTTTCTCTAAAGGACAACTAGGGATGAAATCTACTTATTTTAGTATCTTTTCTCAAGTTCACATCTCGAGAATTAGTCAAATGAACAGAACATTTTCTTTGATGCCAATAAATCAGATAAGGACAAATCAATTCAATAGGCCAGAAGGATAGTTGTTAAAATAAAAAAAATTGCTGCACCAGTATAGGAGGTGTTACTGTTCTGGTGTTGAGATAAAGATGCTTTTCTGTAGAAGAACAGAAGAAGCTAGCCTTTAGTTAACTTTTATACCTTAATCTTAAAAGGGAAATTCGAAGCAAGAATTATAATAGGGCATATATACATGCCCTGGAAATGCGAAGTGGAAGGAGGTTTTATCTGTGTCTGCTCCACATTGAATGGTGTGGATCCAATCAGAGCTATTCCTGATCCAAGAGCACTTAATGTTGACACCGTAAGCAAAAATAGAAAGGCTGTAACTCTCTTACGTCCATGTACAGAGGCTCCCTCCACCCATCTCTCTAAAATGTCCAATATCAAGGATTTCAACTATGCTGATCAATTCCAGTGTCGGAGCAGGGTGCTGTGAAGTAATGTAAATTTGATAATTACTCACCAGGTTAGCCATGGAGTGAAATGTGAACCAAGCTGAAGTAGACAGAAGTGTTCCTATTGCAGTAGCAGCCTTTAAATCTCCCAATGGCTCCCTACCTATCTTCCCCCTATGGACTCCTCCAGCTTTACATGTAAGTAATGAGAGATTACACCAATCCTCATTAAAGGTGGCATTTCATGGGGTAGTTAAAGAAAAAAACCTTCTGGTTTGTAAGCTATAAATGCAGCACAACACACACCCTTTAAAATGTCATTGTTGAGACAATAAAAATTAACTCCCTAGACAGTCTTATATTTGGTTGTGATTGCTTTGGGGCACCTAAATAAAACTGGAAGCTCATTACAGGAAACACATTCAAAAGCATCTCAATGCAACTAACCCTGATGCCAGCTCCTGAAAAAAAATCCACAATTCTGCTACACTCACAGAGGAATTGTAACTACGCAATGATAAACTACCACTGCAGAGAAATGTGCTGTGGCTGCTTATAAGTTTGTGGCATCAAACTTCAAGAAAGAATGCCGAGGTATAGAAATCCAGCAAGGGCACGAGCAGAGGAGAGAAACTGAAATTAATAAGACTGGTCAAGTAATGCTAATTTAGAATCGTAGACTGGTTACAGAACATTAGGAAGGCATTTGACCTGCTGCATTCTAGTGACACACCCACTCCTTGTTGACCTGGATGGTTTTTCTCTTTAGATAATTATCCATTTGCCTTGAAGCCACAATTGAATCTGCATCTACTCCCACAGCAGTGCATCCACATCCGAAATGCTTGCTGCATAGATAGGCTTCTGCTCCCACGGTCTCTCATCCTATTGTCGATCAGTCTCTTCCGCTAAACGTAAACTGTGTATTGTAGAAGGATAGAAAAACTAAGGATGATAAAAAGGTATTTTGGACTCCTGGGCTAAAGTCAAATGACAGGTAATGGTAATGGACTCATTATCAATAATCCAGCCAAACTTGAGTTCAGAACCCAATTTGAATTCAGCTCAAAAGTATGGAGATAAAAAGCTGGTGTAAAAATGACAATTAATTTTAGATTACTTACAGTGTGGAAACAGACCCCTCGGTCCAACAAGTCCACACCGACCCTCTGAAAAGCAACCCACCCAGACCCATTCCCCTACATTTACCCCTACGGGCAATTTAGCATGGCCAATTCACCTAACCTGCACATCTTTGGACTGTGGGAGGAAAACGGTGCACCCGGAGGAAACCCACGCAGACATGGGGAGAATGTGCAGACTCCACACAGACAGTCGCCCAAGGTGAGAACTGAACCCGGGTCTCTGGCGCTGTGAGGCAGCAGAGCTAACTACTGTGCCGCTGTGCTGTCAATTAAGTTGTTGGATTGTCATAAAAACTCAAATGATTCACTCAGGGAAAGAATCCTGTATTCCATCCCTCCTCTGGCCTCTAAGTATTAGCTCTGCACCAAAGTATTTGACACTTAACTGCCCCCTACCATGACCTAATAAGTCAATAAATTCTGTTGAGACATTACCAACAGTACAAGGAAAAGGCCCACCATCACCTGTTCAGGACAAACAGACAGGGTCTCACTTTATCCAGCCCATAGTCTTACTATTTTATTAATTTTATTATGAATCAATATGGTGCAAAGCTAGGAAGAAGGAGAACTGAGAGTACAATGGCATCACTATAAAAAATATTAATTATTTTCACTACAGCCACCACCACCTCCACACTCCCCAACTATCTCTGACTCCTGTTTTTCTGAGTTTTTCTGAGTAATTGGAAAGGGGTGAGGTGTCTCATTATGCTCTTGTTAACTATGATTCTCACCCTTTGTGCTGGTGCCAAGCGATTTACAGTTGATATGCTCCATGATTCAGCTCCAGGCTGGTAGTGAGGGAATCTTTAAATCATCTCAAACTCCCCATGCCAGACAGAGATAGATAAGCTCTTAAATTCTAACAGTGACACTTCTGGAAGTGTGGCTATGAATTAAAAATTGCAGGTTCAATCCCCACTCTTGAATCTTAAAGACATAATGCTGGCTGGGGCTTCACTGCAGTAATGTAAGAGTGCAGAACTGTCAGAGATGCTGTCTTTTATTTGAAACATTGAACTGAGGCCCAGCCTGCTGTTTCAGGTGGATGAGAAAAATCCTTTGTCTCTAATTGAGGGTAGAGAGGTTTGCCAGTGGTCTGGCCAATAGTTTTTTTGAACAACATCAGTCAGATTATCTAGTCATTTATCTCATTACGTTTCAAGCCCTTTCCTTCAGAAGGAAGGACTGTGATATCACTTGAATATGGTGACACAGGAATGGTAACTATGTATCCATTCGCCAGCTGGAGTCAAAACCTTTAAAAAGAGAAGCGGAGATAAAAATCAGTAGTGTTAAGGAAAAAGGCTAACTTTTACAGAACATGTCCTAAACACTTTACAGCTACTGAATGATTTTTAAAGTATACCTACTGCTTTACCAAGCAGCAGGCTGCTATCTTACATTACGAAATAGGAAATGGAACAAGGTGGGGCAAATTGGGGCAATGGTTTGGCTTTGTGCAATTGGATGGTTTTGTTTTTATCCATTTGCTTCTCTGAGAACATATGTTTCAAGTTAGAAATATTAGCAGAATGTAGACAGAACTGGTCAATTCAGAATTGTCAATAATCCACTCAGTTTTATATATATTTTTAGAGTAAGTAAGATCTCATTATAAACCAGCACATTACTCAGACATCAATGCATGCGTAACTTTCCCTGTCTAACAATTTGTCCATTTTATCCCTGCCTCCCCAGGGAATCTCATTGTCTGCCACAATTAAGTGGTGACAGGCCCATTATTGAGCTTTCCTTTAAATGGATAGTTGGTTTGTTTGCTACATTAGAAACTTAACTCTTTCAGTCCATATTAAAAAGAATTACTGTGAAACAGCTTTCAAGTAAGTATTGACCAATAACACAAACTATTAAGGTCAGAAGATTGCAACTAACATTCAAAGAATGTTAACACAATCTTCATATTCAAAGATCAAGCAAAATAAACAAGCTTGGTTATATTTGACTTTTTTCATTAGATTTGTAGTTTATCATAATGAGAAACTCAAATTTGCCACATCTACACTACTTTAACAATTTTAGTTAGAGTAATAAAATGTTGGAGACAAGAATTAGCCTCCCAGCTTCTGGTCTCCACATCAGCTGATATTTTCCTTGCTGGAGATGCCATCTCTCCCTCACTCTCTCTCTACTAAGTCAACACTCATCTCATCACTCTTCAAAAAAATAAACCTTTGATCCCACCATCTTTGTAAACTATCGTCCCATCTTCAATCTCCCCTTCCTCTCTAAAGTGCTTGAATGCATTGTTGCTTTCCAAATCTGTTCCAGGAAATCCATGTTTGAATTCTTCCAATCAGATTCTCACTCCTGCCACTAATCTGAAATAACTCTAATCAAAATCTCAAAATGATTCTCTGTGATAGTGAGATAGAGGAATGTTCCCTCCTCTTCTGCAACTTTGACATGATTACTCACACCAGCTACCCCTCCCCTGCTGTCACTTAGGTTCCATTTGAAGGGCATGGATAGGATAAATAAACAAAGTCTCTTTCCTGGGGTGGGGGAGTGCAGAACTAGAAGGCATAGGTTTAGGGTGAGAGGGGAAAGATATAAAAGGGACCTAAAGGGCAACGTTTTCACGCAGAGGGTGGTACGTGTATGGAATGAGCTACCAAAGGATGTGGTGGAGGCTCGTACAATTGCAACATTTAAAGGGCATCTGGATGGGTATATGAATAGGAAGGGTTTGGAGGGATATGGGCCGGGTGCTGGCAGGTGGAACTAGATTATGTTGGGATATCTAGTCGGCATAGACACGTTGGACTGAAGGGTCTGTTTCCATGCTGTACATCTCTATGACTCTATGACTCTACCAAAATAACCATTGCTTCAGCATCATCTGTAATGATTTCTCTATCTGCTCCCATTACCTTTGGTATCCTCGAAGAGTCTATGGCAGAGTTTTCCTCCATTAAAATATAGGAAAGGCTGAAATAATTGCTTCGAGTCCCTCTTTCAAACACTGTTGCCTGGCTATCAATGCCATCCCTTTAATATGAACATGAAAGCACAGGAGATAGTAACAGCAGTAGGCCCCACAGCCCTTTATCAACCTACTCCACCATTCAATACAATCAGGGCTGACTTTTAACTTCAACTCCAATTTCCTGTCTGCACCTGAAATCCCTTCATTCTCTAAAAGTCTAAAAGCCTGCCTATCTCAGACTTATTTACATTTCATGATGGAGAATTTACAACTCTCTAGGGTAGAGAATTCCAAAGCCTCACAACACTTGAAGAAATTTTCTCCTCAGCTCATTCTGATCCTGGGACTGTGATCCGTGTTTTATATTCTCCAGCCAGCTGAAATAACTCCTTAGTATCTATCCTGTCAAGCCCCAATATGATCTGCATTTGTGAAAAGGATCACTTTTCATTCTTCTAAACCTGAAAAAAATGGTCATCCAATTTAATCAGCCTCTCACCCCATTGGGAAATAAAGTGAAACGTTGTCACTATGTGGCCTCCAATCTTTAAATACGGAGACCAAAATTGCACACAATTTCCCAGGCAGACAATTCCAGCAAGATTTCTTTATTCCCATATTCCAAACCCTTTGCAATAAAAGCCAATATGCCATTTGCTTTACCCATTACTTGCTATACCCACATACTAACTTTCTTTATATGGTCCACCTATGCCTGTCTGAACATCAACATTTACTAATTTCATGCCTTTAAAAAAAAGTTTTAAATCTTATGACAAAACTGAGTAACTCCATACTTCCTTAAATTATATTTTATTTACCACCTTGCTGTCCACTCACTTATATTGTCTAGGTATCTTTGCAATCTCTTTCCTCCTCACAACTTGTATCATCAACAAATTTAGATACATCATTCACTTTCTTCATCCAAGTCATTAACATAGATTGTCATTGGCTGAGGTCCCAACACAAATCCTTGCAGCACTCCACTAACCACATCGGCCTGTTTGAATACACCATTTATGCTTACTCTTTGTCTGATAACTGCCTGAGATGAAGCCAGTCTGTTCAGAACTTTGGTGTCACATTTGATCGTGAGATAAGTTTCCAATGTCATGCTGGCACCAACAATAAGATGATGGCTTTTTTCACTTCCACATCATTGCCTAACCTCACTGCTATCCCAGCTCACTCAGCTGCTGTTGAAATGCCCATTCGTGCATTTATTATCTCCAAGCTCAACTATTCCACCACATTCCTGACTGGCCTCCCATATTTTAGCCTCAATTAACTGAGGTTATCCAAATTTTTGCTTCCTTTGTCTTAATTTGCATGGAGACCCATTCCCCTCTCACCTATATTCACTGACTTACACTGTGGGTCTCAGTCAACCAACATCCTGATTTTACAATTCTCATCCTTGCTTTCAAATCTCCCTGGCCTTGCCTCTCCCTATCTCTGTAATCTCTTCCACCCTAACAAATTTCAAAATATCTGCACCCATCTAGTTATGTTCTTTGGAGCATTACAATTTTACTATAGTTGGTCATACATGGAATTGCCTTGATGCAGGGTCTGGAAACTTTCCCTACAGTTCTCTGCCTCTCATCTCATTTTTCTTAAGAAATTTCTTAAAATGCGCCTCTTTGCCCAAGCTTTCATTCATCTGATTAACATCTTATGGAGGCTCAGTGTTATCTTTTTTTATATAATAATCCTGTGAAGAGCCTTGAGGTTTTCTTTATTATGTGGACAGGTACATGGATAGGACAGGTTTAAAGGGATATGGGCCAAATGCAGGCAAATGGCAGTAGATCAGTTTAGGAAACCAAGTTGGGATGAAGGGCCTGTTTCGATGCTATATGACTCTATGTCAAAGATTCAGTCTCCATAGATACTCAGTGATTTCTGTTTTAATTGAAGGTTGGAGGCATTCATAAGCTTACCCCGCCGCATTCCCGAGCAACCTCCTCAGAACTGTTCAACTGAATGGAGCCTGGATCACTTGTATTCAACTGGGTTGATGAACACCACTGCCCTTCTAAACTCTCTTTGGGGACATATATCTACAACGTGAATGTACTTGCTCCCCTCCTCCATTTAAAAGAAAGAAAGAGCTTGCATTCATATAGTGAAAAGCATATAGTGCTTTTCAGGGTCTCTAGGTATCCCAAAAACCTTCATTATCAGTGAAATACTTTTGAATGTTTTTTATTGTTATTCGGTCATTGAATGTAGATAACAATGGCTAAGCCAGCATTCATTAGGTATTCCAGGTAAGTGAGCTGCCTTCTTGAAATGCTGTAGGGAATGTACGGAGACTGAATGCTTTTTGGGAGGAATCGCAAGGATTCTGACTCGGCGTGAGTGAAAGAACATCAAAATTAGTTCCAAATCAAAATGATATACAACTTGGAGGTTGAACTTGCAAATGGCATTGTTTCAATGCATCTGTTACCCTCATTCTTCTGGATGGCAGTGTTTTCTGGTTTGGAGGGTGCTGTAGAAGGAACCTTGATGTAATACTGCAGTGCATCCTGGAGATGGTACACAATGACACATTGATGGTGAAAGGAGTGAATGGTGAATGTAGAGGATACGGTGTCAATAAGCAGGTGGCTTTGTCCTGGATGGTGCCAAGGTTCTTGAATTTTGTTCAAGCTATAATCAAGCAGGCATGTGGAGATACTCCATCACATTCCGGACTTGTAACTTGTTGATAGTGGATTTGGATTGCAGTGACAGAAAATGTGTTACTCACTGAAAGATTCCTAGCCTCTGACCTGCTCTTGTACCCACAGTATTTACATGTTAAGTTCAGATACGTTCGGTTCAGTTTCTGGTCAATTTTAACACCAAGATGTTGATCATGGAGATGGCAATACTACTGAATGCCAAGGGACAATGGTAGGATTCTCTCTTGTTGGATATGGTCATTACCTGACATTGAATGGCATGAATGTTATTTGTCACTGGTCAGCCCAAGCCTACAAGTTGTCTAGTTCTTGCTGGATTGGGACACAGAATGCTTCAGTATGTTAGGAGTTACAACAGCTGTTGAACATCGTGCAGTCATCAGCGAACATCTCCATTTCTGATTTTATGATGGAGGGAAGGTCACTGATGATGTCGCTGATGATGCTTCAGTCTAGAATATACATTGTGAATCTCTCGCAGTCATGCCATGGAGCTGGCCTCTAACAACCAAAACAATCTTTCCTTTTGTTAGATATGACTTCAAACAGCAGAGATAACCTCTTGCAATTTAGGTAACAGCACAGTCAATTTATGCACAGCAATATGACAATAATCAGTGATCGGTCCTGGTGACTTTTAGGGATAAATATTGGTCAGGACAGAATTCTTCTGTTTATCAAAACATTGGCTGCATTACCACAAAAACTGTGTTATACAAAACCATATCAAAACCCCAAACATACCCATCCTGTACCTTGACCAATGTTGCTTTTGATGGCTTAAAATAGAATAATTCAAATAGCAATTTCAGTTTCAGTTAAATAGTAAGAAAAGTTAAATGGAAAACATTTAATTTCATACAGATTTGTGGGTTTCTGCCCTCCTTTCCACTGTTCCTTCCCAAAAAACAACTCTAGGAATATAAGTTTTCTTTCAGCTGAGTCACATATGTATTCTTATATTTGCATCTTACATTCTGCCTGATTTTCTCTCTCTCAGCAGGAGCTGGCTCAGTGCAGCAGCTTTCAATGTTGTGCTAATATTCAGCCAGCTGGTGTCACGCTACTGTTGATTTATCCCCTCCTCCATCTGCCACTTCCACCCCCTCTTTCCAAGGGGGCTAATCGTCTCATTGATTTGTGAGGGGATCTATTGACCAAGACTGCCCTAATATACAAAATGCTTTTTTTGATGGTGTGACTGTGTTTGAGTGACAGTCTCTTTTGGAGGCGGTTCATTGAAATCAGAGACAGTGTTCAAAAATTTTGAAAGGTTTTAATGGAGTGAGAGGGTTGGAATACACTTAGCTCAGTTTGTTGTGGCACATTATTCTTTTACATAAATGTTGTAGTCTGGAACTCTGGCCAGTGATGGGACAATATTTTCATCATATGGCTGACCAGGAATCTCTCCCACTCTTACCTTTTGTCCATTCTAGAGAGAGTAGCAGTTTGACAGTGAACTTGTTTAGCCATGTTACAAACACACTTTGCTTGGCCATTGAGTCTTGGTGTGGTACCTGAAGCTGGAGCTTCTCACTCAGAGACGGGAACACTATCCACAAGCTACAAAACCTCTCACTTTGATAGAATAAATAAGGAGAAATTGGTTCAATAGCATTGGAAACCTGAGAACAAGGGTAAAACCACCTGAGGTGACATCAATAAAAAAAAGTTATGCAGTAAATTGTTATAATTTGGAATGTGCTGTCTGAAAGTGTATTGGAAGTGGATTCAATAATATCTTTCCAAACTGGAATTGAATAAGTACTTGGTAGGGACACAGAGAAAGAGTGAGATTGTTGTACTTTGAGAGTCAGCACAGGAATACTGGGCTGAAAGGACCACTTCCACACTGTTTCATTCTTGGATTCAATGACAGGCACTCCAAGCAATAGAATCAGACACCTATTATAGGTGGATAGGGTCATTTGGATTCATACCCTATCTATCTCAAACATCCAAATCATCTCTGATACAGTGGACTACTTGGAAGAACGGTGACTGCAGGTGAAGGCTGGTGCCATTTTGTACACTATCACAAGGCCATGCATTGTGATGAATGGTCAATCCCTTGCTGATGTTGCTTGAATGAGCAATGTTAGGCAGGACAGTTCATTTGGTTTATTGAACAGCTGGGCAGGACATCCCATGCTTAAATGTCAGCCAGAGAGGTGGACTGGAATTATTTATAGGGTATTTGGAGATTTTCCAATTTGGCTAGTCATTTCAGACATGGATATGACTCCAATGAAACCAAGATGGCATAAAGAAAAGGGAGCATTATAATTGTTTTACACTTGCATTACTATAACCACACTCTGGAAAATGACAGGGATTCATTTTTTTAGCATTGTACAGATTCTACTTTCTGCCACTCATGTTTATTTTGTGGAAACTTTATAGCCAACTATCCCCCTATTTCAACTCCTTCTGCCATTCCCCATGAGAAAAGAAAATATTTGCATTCAGGTAGTATCTCTTGATGTGTTCAGATCACAATGCTTTATAGACATCGAAATACTCTTAAAGGACATCATTCTAAATGCTATCAATTTAGTAGTCAACTTTCTGAGAGCAAGTTCCCATAAACTAAATGTGATAACCTGAAATTTTGTTGTTGTGACTATCAGCATAGAGTCATAGAGATATACAGCATGGAAACAGACACTTCAGTCCAACTCATCCATGTTGGCCAGTTATTCCTAGATAAATCTAGTCCCATTTGCAAGCATTTGGCCCATGTCCCTCTAAACCCTTCCTATTCATATACCCGTTCAGATGCCTTTTAAATGTTGTAATTGTACCAGCCTCCACCACTTCCACTGGCAGCTCATTCCATACACACTCCACCCTGTGTGAAAAAGCTGCCCCTTAGGTCCCTTTTAAATTCTTCCCCTTTCACCTTAAACCATGTCCTTGGGTTTTAGAGTTCCCCACCTCAGGGAAAAGACTTTGTCTACTTCCCCTATCCACGCCCCTCATAATTTTATAAACCTCTATAAGGTCACCCCTCTGACGCTGTAGGGAAAACAACCCCAGCCTATTCAACCTCTCCCTGTGGCTCAAACCAGCCAACGCTGGCAACATCCTTGTAAATCTTTTCTGAACGTAGGCCAGCATTTATCACCCATCTATCCCCAACTGCCCTTGAGAGGGTGATAGTTAGCCACCATTTTGGACTGCTGCAATCCCTGAGCTAAATATTGAGCAGTCATTGGTCAAAACCAGCCTGCTCTGCTTCATATAATATCATAGAATATGTTACATTTATCAGAGAGAGAGGATGGATCTTTGGTTTAATGTCTCATCTGAATGATGGGAAGTGGTTAAAGGGTAGCTAGTTCATTCATTAGTAAAGCTGAAACTAATATTCCCTCTGTGGGATAATGGGTAAACCACCTGTATTATTTAGCAAAGACCCACGTTTTAAGAAAAACCCAGCTCCAATTCTATGTCTGTTTTATATTAACAGATGTCAAGTGGGTCAAAGGTGAATGTATTGCAATCTGTTTTGGTCCCACAGGGCTAATGACTGCAATACTGTTAGCCTGTGGTACGCGGTGGATGTGAGGTAGGAAAAGATTGGGCTGGGCTAACACGTCACTCTCCTTCACACGCTCCAACAGTCTGCCAACACCAAACATCTTGAAGGCAGAGTGATTAGGTAAGAGGCTGATGAGTAGCAGGCGCTGTGGACTCATTCTTCAGGATAAATTACCAGCTGAGAGTTTGGAACTTTACAAGAATTGCAAAATACAGCACAGAAACAGGCCGGCCATTCAACCCATTGTACCTTTTCCAGCACTTTTGATAGAACTGTCCAAATAATCACATTTCTTGCTTGAGAGCCTTGGAAATGTTTCCTTTTCAATTATTTTTACAATACTCCTGCCAATGTACAGAACTTTGAATTTGCTTCCACCACCCAAGTGGAAAACTCAGCCACAGTATTCTCAATCACAACAGCTTGCTGTGCATAATAAAGGTAATATTTATATCTATGCTTCTGCAGCATCATTGAGACCTACCTGCTTTTTAATTCGCATTCTTTCAGAAAGACATTCTGCCTATCATACTACAGGTCATATGTCCCAATAATTGGCTAATTGAATCAAACAACATGTTCCTCTGAATGTAACAGATCCTATTGCAACCAGTGCTTGCAATATGTAGAATAAGAATGTCTACTGTTAAGTTGACATGATTCTATGTGGACAACACTTGCTGAACAAATTTGAGTGTGCAAATAGCTATACTAACAACCAATTTAAGATAATTTGCTGAACTTATAACTTATGCTTGCTAGACGTGGCATACATTCATATGTAGCGGTCAGTTCTCTGGATACAAAAGGAGTATGTTCAAACCTTGCCATTTTTTGGAAATACCTGGAAGCATGAAGAGATTATAGTGACCTGTAACATTAGATTAGATTACTTGCAGTGAGAAAACAGGCCCTTCGGCCCAACAAGCCCTTCGGCCCAACAAGCCTCTACCGACCCTCCGAAGAGTAACCCACCCAGACCCATCCCCCTACATTTACCCCTTCATCTAACACTACTGGCAATTTAGTATGGCCAATTCACCTAACCTGCACATTTTTGGACTGTGGGAGGAAACCGGAGCACCCGGAGGAAACCCATGCAGACACTGGGAGAATGTGCAAACTCCACACAGACAGTTGCCTGAGGTGGGAATATAATCCGGGTCTCTGGCGCTGTGAGGCAGCAGTGCTAACCACTGTGCCACCGTGCTGCCCATGATCTGGGCTATTCAAAATTGACTTACAAGCCAATTAATACCTTTCCTTGTGTGCTATAAATTATTCTGATGCATTGAAATTTGGTATTCCTGCTCTTGTCCCAATGAATGGAAGATAAAAGCCTTCAGCAACATGTCTCTCTTTTCAGCAATATTCACCTTTTATAAAGTGTAACCGAGCAGCCTTTTCCTCAATTGTCTACACTACTTCTCTACCTTATTAAACTGCACTTTAAAACATCATGCAACAGTATAATCACTAATGCAACGGTATCACCATGGTTTCAGTTGTGTTACTACCCCTTTCTGAGAGACAACCATCCATGTGCCTTTATGGATGTGTAGCAGGAGACGCAGCATCAGCCTTGAATGACTCTAAAACTTTTGCATTCTAAATGTCTAGTACTGCCAATGGTCAACTCCAAGTGACTCGAAGGTAAATACGGTCCACACAATGGATGAAAAAGCAAATTGGTCCAAGTGTCAGACTTTGGGGATGGTAGAATAGGATCAATTACAACGTGTCTGCGTGTGTGTGTGTCTGTGTCTGTGTCTGTGTCTGTGTCTATGTCTGTGTCTGTGTATGTCTGTGTGTCTGTGTGTGTGAGAGAGAGACAGAGATCCTAAGCAAGCATTGGACTAATAGAAGCAATGACAATTAAATGTAGACTTTCGGCAGCAGGTTTGCTATTTGGAATTTTTTAGATAATTCACTCAAAACAAAAGCCTGGCATGTTTGATCCAAAGCAGGATAGCTGGCACCTGTCCCATGGGATCAAAGATCCAAGTCACAAGGAAGAGAACAGGGCTCTAATTTAACTCTTTGTTGATTTTACAATAACAGCCCTGTTCTTTTTAATGGAAATTATAATTTGCACCCTTTGGGTATGCTTATTAACAAGGATATTTGAAGTCAATTTCAAAAGCACGAATTGTAGGAATCTTTGATTTGGAAAGGCTTTTTTTTAAGGGTTAAGGTGCATTTGCGTGTCAATATCACCTCTGGCACCAGGACAGATGCTAACACATCAGTTTTATGTTGACTTTGGTACTCCAACTTCTGATGTCGCCATAGTGATAGACATTTGAATTATAATGCGCACTCGTCTTGGCAAAACAGCAACCTTGACTTTTAACCTCAGGAATAGGAACAGGCTTTCTGATTACAATCAGCCAATTTGCATGACACAAAGAGACGTCAGTGCTGGCGAGCCATTGGCGCGTCTGTCAGAAAAAGAGAGTTTGCCCATTAGCAGATTGTAAAACATCAATAGCGCTTGCAATGGGAGAGCAAGGGAGCTGATGCTGCCAAGGATGAAGTTGGACAACACTGTCTGGTAAAGATGTCCTGGTGATTCTGTCAGCCTTGAACCCTCTCAGTGACCCTTCAGTGGCAGTGAGGCAGCTGCCTGCAGAATACACCAGGAACCCATCTCTGCCAGAGAGAGCCTGACCTGAGTCAATAAGCTGAGAGGCTTCTCTTAAAAAATATAGCTAGCCAGAATTCACAGACCAGCCTCAAACGTTCAAAATAGAGAACAATCTCCATTGACTGACAGATGACTGGATAGGTTGGGGCGATTTTCTCTAGAAAAGAGAGCACTTGGAAGGTGGATGAATAAACATCTTTAAAATTATGAAAGGCTTTAGCTTAGTAGATCAAGCCACATTTCCACTTGCAGGCTGATCAAAATGAATGGCTATAATAGAACATAGTCACTATGAAACTATAAAGAATTGAGAAAATGACTATTTTCCCATATGTTGGCTAGAATGTGCTAGCTGCCAGCACATAGTGAAGGACAGAGATGTAGTTAGTAAGTTAGATTAATGCAGGAAAAAGGGAACTAAAAGGAATTGAAGGGTAAGATGAATAAGGGATGGGAAGAGGCTCATGTGGAGTGTAAAGCTGAAGGACTAAGCAGGTTGCTACATTGCTGTAAAATCTTTATGTATAAGAGATATAAATCTTTCAAACAGCTCCTGCACAAATGATCAGGATTACCAGACTACCAGACCAAGTGAAAAAATTCATATAAAATCTTATACAAGCCCACAACCCTGTCACATCTCCAAAAATGCCAACTCTGTCACTTGTTTCAACTTCTCTTTCAGGTTACGTTTTGAAATTCTTCATTCATAAGGAGACTTTGGGATGTGTGGGTCTCAAGCAATCTCCTACAATTCACTTGTAGTCTTCACTTGTCAGTCTGACTGGCATGAGCTAACAAGATGTGTGACCATGAGGGGGCACCACAGCCTGTCCTTGCCTGGCAAGTACACATGCATTTCTTCCAGCAGGGGGCAATAGCTTGCAGACAGCTGCGAGAGACCTTGACCATTGTTCCCTAATGAGGCTGAAACCAATTGATGGGCCATCACCTCAACTCCCTCTCCAGCCAACCATAAACCCACCGAAACAATCACCTTCCCCACCAACATAACCAACTCTCCACTCAACCAATAACCCCTCCCCCACCACCCCAACCTGTTATTTGTTATCACAACCCATTCCCTGAACACAACCTTTCCCCATCATCACAACCCACTCCTCCATCACCACAACCCCTTGCCCATCATT
>NC_057744.1:29108826-29129266 GCF_004010195.1 Chiloscyllium plagiosum | reverse complement strand
CCCTCCCTATCGTTACAAACCCCTAATCCAACATTACAACTCATTCCCCTATCATCACAACACCCTCCATCATTGCAATCCTCTTCCATCATCATAATCCCTTTCACCATTGTCACAACCCCCTAGAATCAGCCAACAAAGATTACCATAGTTGGCTAAGTAAGAAAGAATTGACATTTTATTGATATTTTTTAATCGACCTGTTCAGATGTTGTGAACTCTGAAGCAAGTGGGTCCTGAATCAGATCTCCAGGCTCAGACATACATAATATATAGCTCCCACCACTTCTTTGTTATATTCCAATGTCATTTACACTCAACGGATTACTTTGGATCTGTGGTCAACTTGAACTTAGGTCCTATAAACAGCATAATAACTCATGAGTAGTTAATGCTTTTTTTGAGAGTGTTTGGATGACAGAAAAATGCAGGCCAGGATACTGGAGTGAATCCCTGTACTTCCTCAATACCATCCCATAGGGTCCTCAGCACTTGCCTGACCCACTGGTTCAATTAAATGGGGTTTTAATAATAGTCTGATCCAAAAGGCAGATTGTACAACATTCCCTCAGTACTGCAATGGACCAGCAGCTGAGAGTGTGAGATCCTGCTGCAAGTCTAACCTTCTGACCCAGAGTAAATAGTATGAACAACTGCTGCAAGCTGACACAGCAATATGCTTTGCTGATGCTGTTTCATTTGTCCATGTGCAATTGTTTTACCTGTACACTAATCTCTGGCCCAGCACAGTGTCAATACACAGACATTAGAAAATCCTAATGAACTTTATACAAAGGAGTCATTGAGAGATTGATAATCTATACTGCTCTGTAAATTGCATTCTTTTAAAATTAAAAGTAGCCTTTCCACTTAAGGACTGAAACTATACCTTGCACATGAAAATGGATTCTTGGTTTTATAAATTTGGTCTGATTTTAATTGCCAGTAATTGGCTTTAGATTGAGTTAAAATCTCAGTCAGAGGACAAAAGCAAGGAACCTTCGCAAAACCTTCATAAAACTCTGGTTGGGCCCCAGCTGGAGTATTGTGTTCAATGCTAGGTACCACCCTTTGGAAAGGTATCAGTAATTTCGGGAGGATGCAGAAGCAATTTACTAGAATGGTAGCAGGGATGTGAAAATTTAGCTATGCAGAGAACCTGGCGAAATTGTGATTTTACTCCTTAGAAGAGATAAAGCCAATAATTTTAACAGAAGTGTTCAAAATTATGAAGGTCTTGAATAGAAAGAAGGACACATGTTGGGAAATTGCCAAAAGAACCAAAAAGTGACATGAGGAATAAAACCACTATACAGCATCTTGTTATGACCTGAAATGCACTGGCTGAAAAGGCAGTGGAAAGAGATTTAGTCGTAACTGTCAACTAAGAATTGGATAAAATCTGAAGGCTGGGTGGGAGGAAATCTGTAAATTTGTAAGGAAAAGTATGGAAATGGATTAATTAGATACGAATTTCACAAGGACACAATTGGCCACATCGTCTTTTTAACTGCAGGATCATTATGTGATTCTATTCAATGAAACAAAGGAACTGTTTCTGTCTATGGTGAAATGATGTGGGTCATTCACAATTTCACTTTATCCAGGACATAAATCTCCTCAATATGTAACTTTTTTTAAGTGCATAATTCTATTTCACAAAGATAGTACATCATTTTCTTCAAACTATATTTTTTTCTGAAGTCATGCATTTGTCTTTTAGAAATTGCATTGACTATGTTAGTTTGCCTCAGCAGCCACATCTTTTCACATATATAAGCTAACTTCTGACACATGACTCTTTGCATCGACATGATTCCATTATAAGTCACCAACGACAACAGCAGCAGAGTTAAAAATGAATATAGGTAAGAGAGAAAAGATAGAAAAAGGGCCATGCTTGAACTCTGTCTTCAGTGTGCTATTATGTACAGCTGACCCTTCTGTTCTCGTGGACCTATTGACAGTTAGAAAAGCAGCTGGAAATCTGAACTTAGAGCAGCTAGAAAGGCAGGAAGTGCATTGTCCTCTGGAAGAAAAAGCAAAGTTAATGTTTATAGTCGAATCATCTGGCAGATCAGGACAATTACTAACTGATTATACCTTCCAAAACATTTTGTTTCAGTTGTTAACAGGTGTGCCCACTTTAAGGCATGCCCAGAATGAGATGGCACAAGCTGGTGACCAATTTGTGCCAATCACTGCAATACAGAGTAGAAACTGACGTCAGAACCTCAGTATAGAAAGTATACAAGGAAACATGTGTTGGCTTCTGCTTCTGTGCCAATTTAGTCCCCTCTTCTTCTAAGGTTCTTGGTAGTTCCACATAAAGTCATAGAGCTGTACAGCATGGAAAGAGACCTGCGGTCCAACTCACCCATGTCAGATATCCTAAGTTAATCTAGTCCCATTTGCCAACATTGTGATAAAAATTCTCCCGAACCTTACCTTGGTTACCATCCTTCATGTGCATCTGCAGATTGCAATGTAAGCTGTTCAACTATAAGGAAGTCAAAAGCAGCCCTGGCCTGACCTACTGTTCACGGGCTGTTTAACAAGAGTCACAAGAAGGCAGTCAGAAGTAGGAACACTAAACAACTGGTCAGGCCTTGTCTGGAGAACTATAGTTCTTTAATATGTGGCTTGGCTCAGATTATTCAATATAGCTCAGAGGATGGATTAAGTGTATAAGCTTCCCAGGTTCATGAGGATCAGCACCATGTTCAGCATCCATTAATGTAGTGAACTATTGGGTGAAGCTCCCTTTTTTAAAATAATAATTCTTTAGAGAGAAAAGGTTTTTCTCTAGTCCAATACCATTTTGTATTCTTGCAAGCAAGTGGTCAGTAAATTACAAACAACTCACCAATTTGCCTGAAATTGTCTATAATTAGGAAAAATAAATATTCTATTCCAATTATTGTATCATATCATTTTACTGAAATATCCTGAAACAGAAGATCCTGCTGGGTTCCACCTAAAGAACATTCACTGAAATAAAATGAGGGCTAACCCTTTGAGAGCTACACAAGCAGTTCTTCATCATAATGATGATCACAAGATTAGATGCTCAATTTATTCAAAGAATACAATTAGCAAAGATTTGCTCTTTGCATTTATAATGTTCAGGGTATTATGATTTCTGAGCTTTTCTTTGTTTTCATTCAAACAGAGGATTCACCATTTATTTATTGAAGGAAATTGGCAAGCATTTTGACTTTTTTTTGGGAGAAAGTTTGGCCATCAGATCACTCTACGGAAAAAACAATTTCTAACAGTGTAGCAAATACATTTACACATGTGTTCAATATATTTTGTATAGAATACAAATTTTACAGCACAGAACAATTCTGTACATTGTTCATTAAAACACACAAGCTTCCATCCATTTCCCTTTCCCCACGTATGCCTGTCTCGTCTCCACTTGAATACATTATGTTATTTGTCTCAACCACTCCACATGCTAAAAGACTTGCATTGATATAGCACCTTTCATACCCCCAGGCTATCCCTGATTTTACAGTCAGTGAAGCGCTTTTGTTGTAACGTTTAAAATGTAGCAGCCAATTTGTGCATAGAAATCTCCCACAAACATTAAAATGTTAATGACCATATCATCTGTTTTAGTGATGTCGATAGGTAAATATTTGGGTTGGAAAACAAACTAGCAAGTTTCACTGTAATATTAGCACTTTATACACCTCTTGGAGTGCAATTACTTTGTTATGTAGGTGAGAACAGCAGATGTTCTTCACCAATGATGCCTCATAGTGGTGAGTAGTTAAATCTATGATGTTTTGATGCAGTTGATTGGGGATGTTGACTGGATGAGGTGAAAGCTCCTTTTGTCTGGATTGTCAGCCAGTGGATTTAATTGACTGCTGGTGGATTTTATTGGCCATGGTTGGGAAGATGCTGAACAGTTCCAGGTGAATTCAGCTCCCACCTGAGTCAGTCTAAAATAATGCTATGTGCAAAAACTCCCATTACTACCCCACCTCACTACCCTCCACCCACGTCTCCCTGAGCTAAAACTATTAGGCATGGTTCTATCTCACAAATTCATGAATATTTTTAAAAATGCTTGGTGTTGCCCCTTGTTTCACCAAGTGTTGCCTAAAATGGTTGCATCATGCCAAGCCAGAGTAAGTGGAAGGGTTATATTTGTTCCAGGGGTTTTTTACACTTTATGTCAGTTACGTCACTCTGATCATCTGTCACTGTAACACTCTGAAAATAAACATCTTGTCCATTTATCACCACACCTCTGTTTTCTCCCTAGATGTGGAAAAGCTTTGTCGGATTTGTTGTCAACACAGTCACCCCTTTAGGAGGGAACTGGCTTTTTACCATGATAAAAAAAACAATTGAAATCCTCTCTCCATACTATGGTTTTCCAGGGTGTGTGGTTTTAAAGTCAGGTATCATCATATCAATTAGTATGACTCTACAGAGTTGAAGATATACTACAAGGATGAGGACTGAGATAGTGTTTGACAGGACACAACCATTCAATCAGTATGTACCTGGTATAGTTAACCCACAGACTCATAAATCACCAGTAAAACACAATATTATTATGTTAACAGTACAAATTACATCTTCAATATAGAAAAAAAAGTTAAGAATTATTCATGAAATACAGCTGGAAATTGATTTTTAATTAATTTTTTATTACTGTTCTTAATCCTGAGAAAAAAAGGATACTTATTCTGAAAAAAATTAAACCGATATAAAATGCAATTAATTAATATTTCAAAGCAATAAAATCTTTTAACAATTCTAACCATCTAATACATAGGGATTCAAGCAAGTCACTTTTTCTGTAAAGATAGAACACACCACAGGAATGCGATTTACTCGAATCAGGGGCTTTCACTAGAGTATAAAAAAAATCACAACTTAAACGGATTGCCTCTGAGTAGTCTTTAAGCAAATCCCTTTAAAATCGCCCGCACCGAGAGGCAAATTAACGGTCTCAAGTTGGCAGCTCACGGGCGCCCAAACTCGCAACAAACTGCACCGTCCCAATTTCTCTTCTGTTAAACAGTGAGTGTCACATCGTCGAAAGTTTACCGAGCCCCTCTCTCCAACTTCAGACGGTTCAATGCATTAAAAAAGGTACACCCCACCACAACCACCACCAAACCGCTTGTTTGAAACGCACTTTTAATATAAGTATCATTTGCAGGGCCCACTCACCGTTGATATAAGTCAGGTTTCCAATGTCTGTGAGGTTATCACCGAGACCTGAGAGGCTGCCGTTGAAGGCGAAAAGCGGATCGGTGGAGTTAACAGAATCAGCTGAGATGGAATCTGCAAAAAGGTTCATCTGGAGCAGGGTCTTCAGCAGGTATCGCAACATCATGATTATGCATTAGTTTTGTTTTGTTCTCATATATATATATATATATATATTTGGGGCGGGGGGAAATGAGAAGGCAGAGGCAATGATCTGGAATGTCTTCAGTGCCTGTACAAATAACTTCAGTCTGTGCTGTCTACAGGCAGGCAGCTCACTGAGCTGAGTACAGCACTGATGGACTATTCTCACTCCACTCTCGTTGCTTTCTCTTTCGGTCTCCGCATTTCCCTTCCTGTGAGTGCATGATGAGGGTCCCTGGAGAGGATTGGAAAGGGGGGGGGGGGGGGGGGGGAGGTTGGGAATAGAATAGTGGTGGAAGCAGAAACCAGGTGCCCGCACCAATAAATGTTTAATTATGAGATTAATAAGGCTCCCTGGAGAGAAGAGGGGAGCGTTGTGAAACATTGCACATCGCACTGAAATTCTGCCCGCTGAACTGGGGGGGGGGGGGAGGGATAGGGGAAAAAAATCTCCCCAGCACAAATTCCAGCTTAATGAGAGATAGGGGAAGGCAGCAGCAGACCGGGGAGCAGACCCGTTCCCATTCTTTGCTGAAAACTTTAATTCTACTTCAGACATTGCCATGCAAATAGAGCTCTACACTGACTGTTCTCTTTAGCATCGAGACAGTCTTGGCGCTGATAGAACTGTCTTTCTCCCCCCGAATTCAGCACCGTTTTATTTTAGAATGACATTTATTGTCTTCTTTGGAACAAACAAAAAGCCGAGAGAGAACCGTGCTCTCTCTCACACTCTTTAATCATTATACGTTTTTTTTCTCAATGTCCCGTTTACACCTCTGAGCAACCCTCTATAATTACATTTGATATCCCCACTGCATTAGACTTTGTGAACATTTTCAAATCTCCATTAACAGTAATTATGCCAAAATAAAATAAGGGACAAAATTGCAGCATGGAAGTGCAGCGTGGTTTTCTAATTTGTATTTTGTTTAGGTTATCAATTTCCCTTTGACATTTCTACCTCTAACCTTAGCACCATGTCACCTCCCCATGTTGTCCATAATTCTAATGAGAGGAATTCCGTTTCCAGGACCACCTTACCCCATATCTGAAGCCGAGGGATTTGCACTTTCCTTTCACCAGCAAGAGTGACTCCTCCACATTTGGCTTTTGGTACCAGGACCTACATCAGGAACAGCCCAATTGTGTTGAGGAGGGAAGAGATTAAGTGCTGTTTTCAAAATCCTCTTTAGTTGCACTGTGACGTTATCCAATACCTTATTCCCTACTTCATGTCTTAAATTCCCACTGAATTTATCTGTCTTTTAAAATCTTTTGCATTTTGTTTTGGCCACGCTTGTGATTCCCCATGCTCTCTGACGTGTACCTGTCCTGAATTGGGTCCACTGCTATGCGGATGCTTCTCCACCAGGGGTCACGATTCAAACAGCTTTGGACAAAAGGGCCACCGATGAACCAGAAATAGTCGATGTGCCATTCCATCTGGAATTCATCCTTGCATCAAGTTAAACCTGAAATGTCCATTTCATTTACACGCTGGCCTATTCTAAAATTGAATGGAATGCATTGCTCCGAGATTCCAAATCTAATTAATTGCAAAAAATGTAAGAAGATAATGCTATTGGATCTGGGTGTCATGACTTGCTTTTATATAAAAATACCTTTTTTTCTCATTTCGCCTTCTCTTTTTGCCTCGTGTTGCAGATTTCATGTTCCAGATGCCGTCTATTCCCCAATTAAATGGCTACTAAATGCTCTGACAATGGAGCGTCAGGAAGCTATTCTACTTGGTGAGCATCACAATTCTACCCTGACATTTCCTATCTCTACCACTGGAGGGCTGTACCTTGCTCCCATTGCTGAATCTGCAAAATCTAGTTGATCGATCATTTTATTGCTGGAAAGGTACATTGAGTTATCAATACCAAGTATTTGCTGACTGCATCCTTCTTTTCCACGATAAGGGATGCCGTAACAAGCCTGGCTCACACTCCAATAGTTGGACCACAGAACAAAACACAACTCTCCCCTGACAGTCTGCCATTGCCCCAGAAAATATCACAAAACCTCCTGGTAGATCTGAGCAAAATAAATAAAAATAGAATGACAATAAAGGAAAATTACTCAAAAACGATTTTAACCTATATCACCAGACAATTTAAACCAGCTCAGGAGGTCAGATGGACCAAGTCAAAGAGATGTACAGCATGGAAACAGACTCTTCAATCCAACCCGCCCACGCTGACCAGATATCCCAAACCAATCTAGTCCCACCTGCCAGCACCTGGCCCATATCCCTCCAAACCCTTCCTATTCATATTCCCGCCTCAGGCGACTGACTGTGTGGAGTTTGCACATTCTCCCCGTGTCTGCGTGGGTTTCCTCCGGGTGCTCTGGATTCCTCGCACAGTCCAAAGATGTGCAGGGTCAGGTGAATTGGCTATGCTAAATTGTCTGTAGTGTTAGGTAAGGGGTAAATGTACGTGTATGGGTGGTTTGCGCTTCGGCGGGTCGGTGTGGACTTGTTGGGTCGAAGGGCCTGTTTCCACACTGTAAAGTAATCTAATACCCATCCAGACGCCCTTTAAATGTTGCAATCGTACCAGCTTCCATCACTTCCTCTGGCAGCTCATTCCATACACGTACCACCCTCTGCATGAAAAAGTTGCCCCTTTTATATCTCTTTTATATCTTTCCCCTATCACCCTAAACCTATGCCCTCTAGTTCTGGACTCCCCCACCCCAGGGAAAAGATTTTTTCAACCTCTATAAAGGCCATCCTTCAGCCTCCGCTGCTCCAGGGAAAACAGCCCCAGCCTGTTCAGCCTCTCCCTATAGCTCAAATCCTCCAGCCCTACTATTATATAATTAAATTCTATATGATACAATCTCTCCCACATGGAGATCAAACTTTGCAATATTGGGGACTGTGTTAGTGCAAATAGGATGTGGTCAGGAGATGAAGAAAGTAAACCAGAGAAATGAAATTAGCTGATGCACAGTAAGACATGCTGTTCAATGGAAGGATTACTTTTTCTGCAGTAAAATAAAAGTCACAAAACCAGAGATTCAGGCAATTTGTTGATCTATTACAATGGCATAGCTCATTAATCAGACTTTTCCTGTTCAACAAAACAGCTATGATTCAGCATGCATTGTCTCAAAAGCAGGAGAATCAATAATAACTTTCAAATGGGATTTGAAATGTATACTTGAAAAGAGAAAATTTGCCAGATTAGGGAAAGAGCAGGGGATAGGGCAAATTGGATTGATAATTTAGAGGGGCCAGCATAGGTATAGCAGGCTGAATAACCTCAGTCTATACTGTGTGGTTGTACATTTTGCACTGTGTGCGCAGGATAGGCCTGCAGCTGAGCTTATGGTCCTGTGGACAGAATAAGTCAATTAACATGGTGTCCACAAAACATCATGTACTGTATCTGGAATGAGGCAAGAGACTCATTACATTTCACCCAGTGCTACACCTGGAGAAAGGCGATGGAACCTGGCTTTTGGAGAATTGTGATTAGATCTCACTCCATGTGCTGCAGAGACGTGCCTGGAATGAGTTGTCAGAATTCACCACTCTTCGTCTTTTTCTTTCTTATTGACAGACACATGACAAACATCAGCCGCTAAACTTCATTATGTTGAATTAGTTTGCAAAAGAACTCCGCAGCCCTGGGTTAGTGAAGGGAAAAATACACCAGATCTCTAAAAGCTGCAATGTTGGGGGTGGAGTTGGCGGGGAGGGGGGGGCGGTCAGTGGCATAATTCTGATGTTCTCTGTCCACTGTTTAATAGACTGCTGACATTCACTGTCTCAGCATACAAATCAAAAATGCTCAGGCAAGCCAACGCATCAAAGATCACAATCAATAAAGCCCTGCAACACTGAGTTGTGGATGCTTTGCAGCAGGCAGTGGCTGCAGTTGGATTCAGTTGTCTTTTCAGAGGAAACAAATAAATATTGGGGATGAAACAGGGCCACAGTCAGAGGGATTAGTTTGGGCTTGGCCTGACAAAGGGTATTAAAGACATGGGCTTAATAATCTCTTTTCAAGCTGTAAATCTTTAAGGTTTTCAGTGACAGTATAATAGCCATGCATGTCATTCAGGCTTTGCAACATTGCACTGTTTATGATCTGGAACTGTAAAACTACTGTCTTGTGATCTGGGACTGAAAGGTTGTCTCCTGTGTATAAGATAGAACCGATGTGCTTATTGGAACATTACCATGTGTGATATGAGTCTATAACCTGCTCAATGTATGACATCGACTGTAACACTGTCTGGCATGTGACATAAGACTGTAACATAGCTATGTGCAGGAGAGGGGACTGTAACATTGGCTTGTATCTGATCTGGGATTGTAATACTGCTCGACGTGTTATGTAGACTTGTAACACTGTTGTGGCTGAGTTGGTAGCACTCTTACCTCAGAATCAGAAGATTGTGGATTCAAATCCATGTGCAAAACCTGCAGCACAGAAATCTAAGCTGACACTTCAATGTAACGCTGCCCTGTTGAGGCTGCCAACTTTCAGAATGAAAATTTAAATTAAGGCTTTCTCTGCTAGAAAAAAAAACAAATTCCATTTCAAGGAATTGTCTTGGCCAATAGCTGTTCCTTAATCAGTAACACAAAATCTAGTCATCATCATACTGCTGTACGTAAGAGGGTGCAAAATCAACTGGGTACTGTGTTCTATGAGTTGAAGATGCCAGTGTTGGACTGAGGTGTACAAAGTTAAAATCACAACATCAGGTTATAGGCCAACAGGTTTATTTGGAAGCACTAGCTTTCAGAGTGCTGCTCCTTCATCAGGTGGTTGTGGAGTATAAGATCTCAGGACACAATTCTGTACCTTACAATCTGATAGTCCACAACCAGCTGTAGAAGGAGCAGCACTCTGAAAGCTAGTGTGCTTCCAACTAAACCTATTGGACTGTAACGTGGTGTTGTGTGATTTTTAACTGTGTTGTATATTGCAATAGTGCTTTTAAAGTAATTCATTGGCTGGGAAATTCTGAGATTGTGAAAGGTGCTTAATAAATGCACACCTTTCATCGTTTCCATATGTGACTCTGGTCTGTATTTGCGTGGTGTGTAGCACAGAACTCTATTGCTGCCCTGAGTTGAAACCTGGTCTGGAATTATTCTGTGCCAGCAAACTGCACATGCTTGTGTGTCATATTTTGATAGCACAACAGTGTGCATTTCATATTTTATTCCCTGGCTTGAGGCTCAGCAGCATTGTGTATGTGCCTTGGCTCAGTTCGTTGGGAATTTTAATGAGGACATAACTAAACATTGGAGTACAAATGACGTGAGATATAATTAATGACCAAACTCATTTGTTGGACCTGAGAACACAATCCAGCAATGACTGAAGATGGTGGAGAATGGAGATTCTGGATGGGAATTATTTACAGAATAAAGTGCTTTAACATAAAGGGAGGGATCATACCTGGAGACTTATTTCAAAGTAATAGTGTGGCTAAGCTGTAAATGTGACACAATATAGTACCAGCATTAAAGTTAATGCATCAGAAGTAACATTGTTAATTTAGCATTTTAAGCATGAGAATGAGCTAGTTTTCATTGTGTGATGCACAGGATTCTTTGTATAAAATACACTAAATATTAGATCAGAATTCCAAGTCATTGGATATCTTCCATGAATTGAATTGCACCAGCACCTTTCAACTCAAGATTTTTGCCTGCAAGGTTTTTGCAAGTACAAGCTGATAGAGGGAAGCAGGAGATCTGACGACAAGAATGAATGGGGACAAGAAACGGCGTAACGTAATTAATCAGTTTCTGAGCTAAACAGCAAAAAGGATAAGAATAAAGGCTGAACTTTAAAAAAATGGCTCAAATATCATTTAAAACATTTCTGCAGCAGCTCCATCTCAGTTAAAGTTGTGCCAGCAAATTTGGAATGCACAACAGAAATAAACCACAGAGGCTGGTATCCTGTCACCAAGTCACCCTTTATTTAAACCTGTATAGAACTTGATGCTGGTCAGCCATCCACAGAGCCAGCTCTCAGTTAACAGAGCCTGATTCTCCTATTTTTATTAATTTTTCCTCTGGGTTATAATATTTTATTAAACAAATTACAAAACAGTTTACAAAAAACAGTTAACATTTACAGCTGTACACAACAGCAGTTTTACAAGGGAGAGGAGCAGCAAAGCCTGGCCCCAAACTCTACCACTCAACTAGTTTACAGGGAGATGAGGGCAAACCCCAGTTTCAAATATGTACAAATGTCATTGTTGATGTCTTTTCATGAGACAATCCTGTTACATAGGAAAGTGCATACAATACAGAGCCAGCAAGCCCCTGTCCCTCCCACCTTCCAACCACCCTAAGGCAGCCCGGCCCTACACACCTTCTGGCTCTGTCCACCCCGACATCTTTTGACCACCTCTAGAACAGCCCACCCTGGTACCTGCCCAGGGTGACAGCGCTGAGGACAGCTACCAATATTTTGGCTCTCAGTCTGCCCCTACGTACCATTGGGCTCTGACCCACCCCAATGCGCCATCCGGCACATGGGCTATCCTGGCACACCTTCCGGCCACCTCTAGGACAGCCCGTCCCCTTCCCTGAGACGAAAGTGTGCAGGGTAGCCCACAAGCCTTCCGGATCTCAGCCTGCCCCTACGCACCTTCTGGCACTTAGCTGCTCTGACACCTTTCGACCACCTCTAGGACAGCCCATCCTGATTACACCTTCACAGGTCGAAAGCACCCAGAACAGCCTACCCACCATCTGGCTCTCAGGGCAACTGGCATCAGGGTGGCCTACCAACCCTCCGGCTTTCAGGACAGCCTACCAACTATCAGGTTTACAGGATGGCCTACCCACCCTCCAGCTCAGAGTGACAGCTTTCAGGACAACCCATGAGCCTCCCAGCTCACAGCAAGGTCTGCCAGACCCAGGGACACACAAGACAGTGCAAGTGATAGACCCAACAAACACCACAATACAGTTAATTACCAAAAAAAAGGTCCTTTCTGGTACACATTACAAATATAGTCTTCAAAAAAATATACACACACATTCCCAGGAATGGAGTCCACTCCAGTTTGAGGTGCATTGTCCAAAATGGAGTCCATTCCAGACTGCAGAGTCCACTCCTGAAGGCAGCAAATACACACCCCACAGCACACAGGTGTTCAGGCTCCATGGAGGAACATCGTACATTGCACAGGTACAGTTAACTCACGGGGGTTTGGTCCACTCCTGAAGGAAAGGTCTTCTCCCAAACTCCAGGATAGAGCAACCGCTCACCTCCCAGAACACACACAGGTGTTCAATCTTCAGAGGCCCAGTCCCAGGCTTAGGCCTCCCCACAGGAACAGCTCCTCTGGTAAAATGTATGTCTTCCACAAGAGCTCAGTCCAAATACCAATAAAAAGTGAAGACACATACAAAAAGCAAGGAAAAATTTGTCCAAGGGCTAAGCCCCACCACAAAATTAATATGTCCTTTTTTGAGAAAAGGATAATGAGAAAAGAGTAACACACAGACTGTAACCAGCCAGTGAAACACCAAACCTCTAATGAGAATTGAGTTACACCTGAAACACACTATGTGCATCAGGAGTTTAACAATCATTCCTCACTAAAAGGAATGCCAGTTAACAAACTGGCTAAGTAATTCAGCCAGTTCAGAAATCAGGTTTTTTTGCCCCTCCAAAAAAAGGGGGCAAAAACTAACAGTAACATACTGACCATAGTGTCAGTCCCCTAAACTGAGAAGGCTCTGAATCTCCTGTTTACATTTTTTTTTTCCCTTACACTCCTTTTTTTTTCTTCCTTTCTTCCCCCCACACGACCGCCTAAGTGCGGTAGTGCTTATGTTTTCCCCAGCACCCATGGTGTGTGTGTGCAGGTGTGAGACACAGTGAAAGACACAAACTGCATGAATCTTTATTCAATTTACTCTCCTGATTATTTTTTTTTTCAACACTTAAACTTTTTATTTACTTAAATCAGCAGCTGTGCCATATAGCTTCACAATTTGTGCACTTGATAGAAAGTTTCACTGAAGTTGACCCAAAAGCATGTTTACTTTCACCTTTCCCTTACTCAAATTCACAGAGTTAATACCCATGAAAAAAGGTAGTACCAAAAACCTGACTCCATTCAAAAAAGGTAGACAAAAAAACACTTGTTAAAAAGAACATTTTGTAGGTGGTTTTAGAGGCACACTGATTTCAAAGTGGTGGATCTTTTAGCTGCTGCTCTCTCCCAGGGTGTGCTTGTCAAACAGGTACTCTGCCATGCCAGTCTGGGGAGCTCCCATACGGACCAGGTTGGTGATGAAGTCACCAAGCTGCTTGATAGCCTTGACTTGTTCATCCAAATAGTGAGTTTCCAGGAAGTCACACATATGAGGATCGACCTTGTCAGAAGCCAATTTGTGCAGCTCCAGCAGAGACTGGTTCACAGTCTTTTCCAGATGGTGGGCACACCTCATGGCTTCTAGAGTATTGCTCCATTCATCACGGTCAGGTTTCGCGACATCCTGAAGGATCACACGGCCCCCTCGTTGATTTTGAAACTTCATCAGCTTCTCTGCATGTTCCCGTTCCTCATGGGACTGATGCTGGAAAAATTTGGCAACGTGTTTCAGAGCAACATCATCCCGGTCAAAGAAGGCATACATAGACATGTAGACATAAGAAGCATAGAGCTCCATGTTAATCTGGCGATTAATAGCCGCTTCGCAATCCTGGTGGTAATTCTGGCGAACCTGGGAAGCCATTCTCTGATCTACTCTCCTGATTATATTGGTCAGCCAGGGCTCTCCGGATTGGCCCAGGTTAACAATCCAAAGCAACAAACCCGTAGTCAATGAGGTCAACCTGGTTCCAATCACTGCAATAAGGAATCTACATCTGTTGGGCATTTCTGCATTGGTTAATCAGCTATTAAAGTATTCAATGTGAGCCTCAATCCATCTCCCCCAAGCCACCCCCACTGATACCTAATCCTGGCCATGGGATAAATCTGTTATCTGCTTGTCCCCCTTCACAATGGTAGTATTGCTTTATCATGTTGTCATGGTCTTTGCTTTCTCTTCCAATCTGGCATATCAATTAAATTATTCACTTCCTTGAGTTTCTTGGCTTCTCCACGAGACTATTAAAGATTCAGCTGGTATTGGTAGGAACAGTAACTGTAATGTCTTGGCAGAAACATTTGAGCCCTGGCATGTTTATCTACCTGTTCTATCATCACTGTCTAGGAGTCTTCCAAGTGTTGTTTATTTATTTATTCAGAACTGTCTTGTCCATAAGTCCAATATGACTGTATGTAGTTTGGGGTTCTGATCCATTGTTACAACAACAAACATGAAAGATCTGTATGATCTCGGCCCAAAATTGGATGCTGGAATTAAAATGCTATGTATAATGTTGCTATCTGCCAATATCTGAGAAGATTTCAACTTGATGAATTGCTGTTTTTCCACAAAGTGTCAGCTGTAGGAACATCTGAAAATCTTCCACTACCTCATAAAAGGCTCAGGCAAGGAAATCAATTTAATAACAAGCCACTGAATGAAGGACTGTAAGTCTTTTAAATCGGGAGAGTTCAGTTGTAATCAAAATGCAATATACACAGGAAAAGATCTCAGAGGGATGAAGAGTGAAGTTACTTTTCAGAAATGTGTTGATCTTTTTTGATTGAAGCAAGTCTATTCTCCCAATCATCACCATTAATCAGCATTCTGCTCTGGCCTACCAGCAATGTGTTAAAATGCATGTTTCAGATGTATTTCAAATTCATAAATTCCCTCCCAGCAGCAGCACAGAGGACTATTTAATTTGGTTCTGTGATGTACAGTTTGTGATTTTGAACTGCTGGCATGTGGAATTTGCTCTGTGTGCATGAAAAGATCAAAAAGGATTTGTCAATCTCCATGGGGCCATAAGTTTAAATCAGTATGTGCCAGAGATCGGGGACTAGGGCACCCCTGAATGATAATGTGAGTTTGTTTGTATTGTCAGAGTTTTATGATTGGAGAGCAAATATTGAAAAGCATTAGCTTACTTTTACTTTCGAATAATCAAGGGTTGATTTTAGCTTCAGAAAATGCAGAGATTGAAAAGCTTTTTAGCAGTTCTCTGAAGACCTGCATGGGGTCATTTGAAAGAAGAATTTCTTCTGAAGAAAAGAACCAGCTCAGAGCAGTTAGGACACAGGTAACTTGGCCATAAATATATTAGTTTGAAAATTCCAGAGCAGAAGTGTTTGATTAGATCCCTGAAGGGATTACTTGAAGCTAAGTAAGTTTGAGCTCAGTTGTGTGAATAATGAAGGAAACCAATGTTCAGCAGGAAATTGAGAAACAAATTTTGTTAGGAGATCTCAGTTTTTATCTGTTAGAATAATAGGGTGGTTATGGAAGGGGAATTTAACTTGCCAAACATAGACTGGGACTGCCACAGTGTTAAGGGCTTGGATGGAGAGAAATTTGTAAAGCGTGTTCAAGGAAACTTTATGATTCAGTATGTGGATGTACCTACCTGAGAAGGTGCAAAATTTGGATCTATTCTAAGGAAATAAGGCAGGGCAAGTGACTGACGTATCAGTGGGGGAGCAATTTGGGGCCAGTGATTCTATTAGTTTTAAAATAGTAATGGAAAAGGATAGACCAGATCTAACAGTAGAAGTTCTAAATTGGATGAAGGCTAAGGTTGACGGTATTAGGCAAGAACTTTCAAAATTGACTGAGGGCGGATGTTTGCAAGTAAAGGGACGGCTGGAAACTGAAGTCTTCAAAATGAGATTATAAGAGTCCAGAGACCATATATTCCTGTCCGGGGCGTGACTCCAGGTCGAGCAACTCCCCGATCCTGGATTTCCGCCTCTTCGTCGACCCCCTTGCGTACTCCTGACAGAAGACGCGGACGTGAGCCTTGCCCACGTCCCACCATAGCCTCAGGGAGGGGAAGCTTCCCCGCTTCCTTCTCCAGCCGGCCCAGAAGCGACGAAACGAGTCCCGGGACCGCTCGTCCTCCAGCAGCAGGTTGTTAAAGTGCCAGTACGCGGAGCCGAGCCTGGCGCCGAACGGAAGGAGTTCCGCCCACACCAGGTGGTGGTCCGTGCATGACACCTGCCGCATGGTGGCCTTCGGGAAACAGGAGGCGTACGCCCGCGAAACGTACAGGCGGTCGATTCTGGACGCTCCGGCCCCAGGCCTCACGAAGGTGAAGGCGATGGAGTCGGGATGGAGATTCCGCCAGACGTCCACCAGGTCGAAGGACTTGACCAAGTCCCCCAACCTCTTCCCTGACGCGCGGTCAGTGCGGGCACCGCCGTGGTCCCTGCCCTCGAGGACGCAGTTAAAATCTCCCCCGAGGACGACGCACTGGTTCTCGTCGATGGAAGCGAGATGAGCGGACACTTCTTCGAAGAAGCTCGTTTGCCTCGGCCCGGCCAGGGGAGCGTAGACATTCACCAAGTGAAGCACTGCGCCCCCCAGCCGAACCGTCAGGTGAAGCAAACGGCCTGGCACGGGCTCCCTGACCCCCAAGATCTTGGGCTGAAAATGCGGGGCCAACAGGATAGCCACCCCGCCAGATCTGCGGGTGAGGTGACTCATGTAGACCCCCCTCCTCGCCACTCCAGGAGCCAGGTGGCTTCGTCTCCCGGGGTAGTGTGGGTTTCTTGCTGGAAGCACACCGCATACCTCCCGTCCCGAAGGACCGAGAGGGTCTGGAATCTGCGCTGCGACTCCCTGCTGCCGTTGATGTTGAGGCTGGCTATAGTTGTCTCCATGTCGGAAGCGTTGTGCAACCACCACCAGTACAATTAACAAACCTATATACACACTTACAGGGAGGACGAGGGAGGGGCACTGAAGTCCCTCGCCCTCACCAGGAGTGCCCCCAGGAAGTTCCTGACTCACTTTCGCTCATTGACATCGAGCCCAGGCGCCTGGCGAGCAGCGTGGGCTGACCAGTAAACTCTTTTAAAGGAGCTCCAGCAGTTGAGCGTCAGTTGGGCTCTATCCCGGCGACTCCGAGTTTCTCGGCAAATTCCCGGAGTTCCTCGAGGGGGATGAGGGGGAGATCGGTGGGGGGCACCTGGGACTCAAAAACGTCACTGCAGACAGAGTCCACGTCGTCCGCGGTGTCCGCTCCCGATCCCGAACCCTCCTCCGGGAGGTCGCCCTCGGTCACCGACCCCTCCCCCACTGAGAGGATGGGGGCTGGTCCGGCGCCGCCAACTGGCCTCAAACCCCCGGCGACCCCACCCCCAGGGTTACTGGCGGTACCTTCCTCAGCACATCCCTTCCCGGAACGCCCCGAGTTCGGGTCGTCGGGGCCCTGCTCCTCTCCCGACACCGGGATGCCTAGCTCCTCGGGGGTAAAGGTCATCCCCCAGGGCAAAGGCCCCCCAGAAAGACAATCTTGGATCAAGAAGCGAGGATAACACCTTCCTCCCCTCCGCCGCTCGACGACCCAGCAGAGGGTCCTCCGTTGTCGCCCGCACCACGGCCCGCGTGGTTGTTAAAGTCCTCCCCAGGGGCCGGAGTGGTTGAGGCAGCAGGAGGCCCTGCTGTAGCGCCTGGGGGTTTGGGTAGGTCGGGCCCCGGTGTGGGACAGTCAAGAGGCACCGTTGGCTCGTCCCCTGTAGAGACAGGGGGGAATTTATGGGCCTTCCCCTCCCGCCTTAGTGGTCATGGCGCCAGAGGTCCCTCCCCCCAGCCTTTCCCAGAATACGATTGGCTGGGGGAAGACAGGGGGCGTGGCCAGGGTGGGGAGGGTCAGCTGTGTCACTTCCTTCCCTGCCCCTGGTTTATCAGGTGACGGCAGGCGGGGCAGAGGCCCAGTTCCCTCTCCGGGGCCCAGAGACATGGTTGCTGCAGGGGGTGGGGCAGCGGTGGTTCCCCCCCAGGTTAGTGCCTGGGTGGGGGGGGGCTCAGGCGCCCCCGGGCTCGATGTTCTAGTGCCAGATGCAGGCGTTGATGCCCCAGGGGTTTCTCGAACGGGGTTGGGGGTGGATGTGGGGTCAGCGGGCCAGGGTTCCCATGCCGGGGTGACACTGGCACAGCTGCAGGGGCATTGTCGTGCCAGGGCAGGGCAGGTCATGAGCGGGCCTGACGTGTCGCGTCTTCTTGAGTGCCTTCTAGCCGGCCAGATGCTCACCCCCCTCCCTGCCAGAGGCTGGAGCATTGGAAGCCTCCGGTGCAGGGTCTTGTGGTGTTGACTTCAGGGGAGTGGGTGCGGCAGCACCACCATCAGCCATTGGCATGGGCTGGGCAGTTTTTTTTAAAATGGAGGAGGGTGAATGAGCCCTCGGTGACCTCCTCCCAGGCCAGGCAAATGAACACCTGGCATCGGAAGGAGTGGATGTGTCGGAGGGCAGGGTCCTTAAGACCGAGCAGGAGCGGCTGGACACCCGACTGGATCTCCCCGAAGGTGATGAGGTGGGGGAGAAGGAGCTCGTTGGCAATGAAGGGCGGGATGTTGGAGATCACGACCCGCTGGGCCGTAACCTCCAGAGGGTCGATGGGCAAATGTGTCCCGCCCAGTGAGCCCCCTCTCTACGGCAAGGTGGACCGCCTGCTCGG
This sequence comes from Chiloscyllium plagiosum, assembly GCF_004010195.1. Lineage (NCBI taxonomy): Eukaryota > Metazoa > Chordata > Chondrichthyes > Orectolobiformes > Hemiscylliidae > Chiloscyllium > Chiloscyllium plagiosum. Next base: position 29,110,314 of record NC_057744.1, on the reverse strand, counting down.
TCTTAAGGAAAAAAAGACAGCCTTCCTGTACATGCGGGCCGCAGCGACGATGGCCAGTGGGCCGACCACACTAGCCATGGCCTTGCTGCAGGCTTCGATGGACATGTTGGGGTGGGGATAGGCCTTTACCCCCAGGCGTTTAGTCAGGTGCCTGAATGGGGTTGCAGTTGCGGCCAGGGTTGGGACAGCCGAGCCTAAGGCAGCGGCTACCCCGGCGTAGGTGTGGCTGGGCCCAGCGACTATCGGGCTCGCCATATTCTGCTGCTAAATATTAGTAGGCCCCAGACAGCAGCGGTGGAGGTAGGCCTCTGGCAGCAGCAGTGGTGGAGGTTGTGGGGAGGGGCCCAAGGCGAGTCCCAGGCAGCGCTGGTGGAGGTAGGCCCCATGCAACAGCAGCGGTGGAGGCAGGCCTCTGGCAAGTCCTAGGCAGGCCCTCAGTCGCAGCAGTGGGGGGCAGGCCTGTTGGGGAGGGTCCCCAAGGCAAATCCCAGGCAGCAGCAGTGAAGGTGGGCCTCTAATAACAGCGGCAGTGGTGGAGGTCCTGGGAGGGGCCCAAAGGCAAGTCCCAGGCAGCAGCAGTGAGGCAGGCCCCAAACAGCAACAGCTGAGGTAGGTCCGGGCAGGGTCCCAGAGACCAGCAGTGGGAGTGGGCCCCAGGTCAGCAGCAACACTTGACCTGGGTGAGGTCCAGACTGCAGCTCCAAAAGTAGGCCCCAGACTCAAAAGCTCTCACCTCCTTCTGCTTCTGCCTCTTCCTTCCTCCATGTGGGCCAGCTAGTCCAGGGACAGTCCCCTTCAAGGGAGGAGAGTCCTTGCACCCCCAAATGTCCAGTGACAAGCAGTGCCCTTCTCAAAGGGCAGTGCTGGTGTGATCAAAACAGTGAAGGGGAGGGTAGGGACTAAATCAAACTAATCTCCTGTTTATATTTTATTAAACAAATTAAAAAAAAAAAGTTTACAACAAACAGTTACATTTACAGCTGCATACAAGAGACAGCAATTTACAAGGGAGAAGGAGCAGCAAAGCCAGGCCCAAACCCTACCATTCAACCAGTTTACAGGGAGATGAGGACAAACCTCAAATCCCCAGTTTCACTTATGACAAGACCGTGACAATGACATTTGTACATAAAAGAGGAGAATCCAGTTTCATAAAAAAAGTGCATACAATACAGATCCATCAAGCCTCCGCCCCTACCCACCTTCCGGCTCTTGGTCCACCCCATGCCCCTTCCAGTTCTCTGTCTGCCCTGACACACCTTTCAACCACCTCTAGGACAGCCCATGCCGATTGCCCCTACTTGGGATGACAGTGCTCAGGACGGCCTACCCACCATCTGACTCAGGGCGACTGGCATCAGGGTAGCCTACACACCTTCCGGCTTTCAGGACAGCCTACCAACCTTCAGGTTAACAGGATGGCCTACCCACCCTTCGGCTCTCGGGGTGACAGCTTTCAGGACAACCCATGAGCCTCCCAGCTCACAG
>NC_057744.1:29086529-29106538 GCF_004010195.1 Chiloscyllium plagiosum | reverse complement strand
CCAGGGCTAGGCCTCCCCACAGGAACAGCTCCTCTGGTAAAATGTATGTCTTCCACAGGACTCAGTCCAAAACACCAATAAAAAGTGAAGACACATACAAAAAACAAAGAAAACTACAGTCCAAGGGCTATGCCCTACCACAAAATTAACATTGTCCTTTTCTCAGCAAGAGAAAAAAGGAGAGAAAAGAGTAACACAGGCTGTAACCAACCAGTGAAACAACAACCCCCTAATGAGAACTGAGTTACACCTGAAACACATTATGTGCATCAGGAGTTTAACAATCAGTCCTCACTAAAAGGAATGCCAGTTAACAAACTGGCCAAATAATTCAGCCAGTTCAGGAATCAGGTTTCCCCCTCCAACAAAAAGGAAGCAGAACCTAACAGTAACATACTGACTGTAACACCAGCCAGCACAGAGTCAGTTCCTAAACTGAGAAGACTCTGAATCTCCTGTTTATATCAGTCAGCCAGGGCTTTCCTGATTGGACCAGGTTAACAGCCCCAATCAGAGGTCCATTTGGCTGGCCTTGTTACAATCACTGCACCTGGATTTCTGCAAGCTTCTGCAGAAAAGGATATTGTCAAACTGCAGCAAGGAGATGATCTTTACAAACGTGAGCCTGACACAGGGCCACCTGCGTGCCCTGTTCACACATTGAGAATCAGCAATGTGCTCCATTGATCTCACGCTGACATCTAGCACTCCTCACCAGGAGCACATCCTTGTGAAATCGGAGTCCAAGCAATAAAACCCAAGAAGACAAATTCAATGTATTTGTACAAAACTGCACTGCATGCTTTTATAAAAAACATGCTTAACATGTTTTGAAGCAAAGCAAGACCGAATTATCTTGTATATTTAGTAAATGCTGCACTTTTTATTTTGTTGATTCCACATCATGTGGATGTCATTGAGAAGGCCAGCATTTATTACTCATCCCAGAGTGCCCTTGAACTGAATGGCTCGCTAGGCCATTTCAGAAGGCAGTTAGGAATCTAAAACATTCCAGTCAGTCCTTTTTCATGTCAGCAGATTGGCAGCTCTGAAGCTCAGCATCACTTGTAGGAATGGAATAAAATACAGCAGAATGTTGGAGACAATGAGGCACCTACAGAAAGTGCATTAAAAAATAGAGGAAGCCAAAGGTCAGTGTAAAAAGATCCCTAAGGTTATGGGAGCTGCTTTCCTTCCGGTTAGAGGCTATTAAAATTCAATCAAATGTTTTATGTTGATAACTCATTTAACAGTTCCATCCTCTAACTCTGCTTCATTGGCTTGCATGGAGCGCTAATCCAAAAGGACCTTTGGCATCACTCCATTGGAGAGAGAGAACTGGTTATAAATAACCAAGCATGAGTAAGGTGAGGTGGCAGGGTTTCCATGAACTACCACACCTGGTACAGGGATTGAACTCACACTGTTAGTTTTATTCTGCACCATACTCTAGTCATTCAAGCCAATTGAGATAATTAATTAGATTAGATTAGATTACTTACAGTGTGGAAACAGGCCCTTCGGCCCAACAAGTCCACACCGCCCCGCCGAAGCGCAACCCACCCATACCCCTACATTTACCCCTTACCTAACACTACGGGCAATTTAGCATGGCCAATTCACCTGACCTGCACATCTTTGGACTGTGGGAGGAAACCAGAGCACCCGGAGGAAACCCACGCAGACACGGGGAGAACGTGCAAACTCCACGCAGCCAGTCGCCTGAGGCAGGAATTGAACCCGGGTCTCTGGCGCTGCGAGGCAGCAGTGCTAACCACTGTGCCACCGTGCCGCCCACAATTAATCTCCTAAGCACTTTATAATATTCATCATATTTAGAGGGATTGGTACTCCAGAAGTCCAAGCTCATGCTTTCGGCTAGACCTATCTGATTCATTAGTGCCCTTTAGGGAAGAAAATCAGCCATTCTTACCTGGTCTGGCTGATATGTGACTCCAAACCTGTAGGCCTCTGAAATGGCCTAGCAAGCCATTCAGTTCAAGCACAATTAGAAATGACCATAAGAAATAGGAACAGGAGTAGGTTGTTCAGCCCCTCGAGCCTGCTCTGCCATTCAGTGATTGATCTGATATTCCTTAAGTCCACTTTCGTTTCCCCTTCCCCATGACCCTTGATCACCTGTTGATCAAGAATCTATTTATCTCAATTTTAAATATACACGACAACTCTCTCCCCACATTGGCATGGAGCTCCAAAGACTCACAACCTTCTGAGGGAAGAAATTCCTCTTCATTTCAGTCTTAGATTGACACCCTTTTATTCTGAGATTATGCCCTTTGGTCCTACAGTCTCCATGAGAGGAAATATCCTCTCAGCATTTACCCTGTCAAGCCCCATTAGAACCCAATATGTTTCAAAGGGGTCATCTCTCATTATTCTAAACTACAGTGATTATAGCCCCCATCCTGTTCAATATTTGCTCATAAGAAAATCTGTCGGTCCCTAATGATGATCTTCCCTGAACTGCCTTCAATTAAGTGATATCTTTCCTTAAATAAAGGGATCAAAATCACTCACAGTACTCCTTTTGTGGTCTCATCAGAACCTTGTGCAGTTGCAATGAGGCTTCCTTATTCTTATACTCCAATCCCCTTGAAATAAGGTCCAATGTTCCACTCACCTTCCTGATTACCTACTGCAACGATGTGGTAGCTTCCTGTGTTTTTTGGCAGAAGTACCCCCCAAGTACCTTTGGTTGCAACTTTTTGCAGTTTTCCTCCATTTAAATAATATTCTGTTCTTTTGCTGTCCAAAAATGAACAACTTTGCAATTTCCCACATTATGGTCTATTTGCCAACTCTGTAAACAGTTTGAATTCCCCCTCACAATTTGTGATTCCTCCTGTTTTTATGTCAAGTGCAAATTTGGCTGCAGTTCATTCACTTCCTTCCTCCAAGTCCTTACTATACGTTGTAAACACTTGAGTTCCCAGCACCTGATGCCTGTGGAGCCCCACTAGTTATGGGTTGCTAACTTGAAAACGAACCCCTTTTCCTGGTGTTCCCTAGCAGGAAACCCTGGATGAATCAGGACATACAGAACCTGCTAAAAATCGTGAGGCCTTCAGATCAGGAGGTGCACTCAAATATAAGGAATCCAAGTATGACCTTTGCAGAGCCATTAAGACAGCCAAGGACTGATACCGATCCAAACTAGAGACCCAGACAGACACCTGGCGACGATGGCAAGGCCTGAATGACATCACAGGTTCTGACGGTGCAAGATAGCGGACAATGATAGATCCCTCCCAGATCATTTCAATGCCTTCTACGCTCGCTTTGAGCAGAATTTAGGCGGAGAGGTAACACCTATTCCAACAATTTCTGACAAACATATCCCAACGTCACTGTATCAGAGGTCAGATCAGTTTTCCTTCATGTGAATCCAAGGAAAGCGATGGGACCAGATGGATGGCTTTTGCCCGAAACGTCGATTTTACTGCTCCTCGGTTGCTGCCTGAACTGCTGTGCATTTCCAGCACCACTCTAATCTAGACTCTGGTTTCCAGCATCTGCAGTCATTGTTTTTACCCAGATGGAGAACCAGGCCGTGCACTCAGAGCATGTGCAGATCAACTGGCAGAGGTCTTCTCGGACATCTTCAACCTCTCCCTGCAGCAGGTCACTGTACCTGCCTGTTTCAAGAGGCCAACATCATCCCTATGCCTAAAGCGGCTCATGCAGCATGTCTCAATGACTACCGCCCAGTGGCCCTAACGTCAGTGGCCATGAAGTGCTTTGAAAGGCTGGTCATGGCATTAATTAACTCCAGCCTCCCCACTACTCTTGACCAACTCCAATTTGCCTTTCGGACCAACAGATCCACGTCAGATGCCATATCACTTGCCCTTCACTCCTCCCTAGAATAACTTGACACCAAGAACAGCTACGTAAGAATCCTACTCATTGACTACAGTTCAGCCTTCAACACTATTATCCCCTCGAGACTGATTACTAAACTTAGTGATCTTGGACTAAGCACCACTCTCTGCAACTGGATCCTCAGTTTCCTGACCCACCGGCCACAATCATTGAAGACTGGGTACAATATTTCATCCCCACTAACACTCAATACTGGACACCTCAGGGGTGTGTACTCAGCCCCCTACTGTACTCACTGTATACCCATGACTGCGTCACCAAATACCAGATGAATGCCATTTACAAGTTCGCTGATGATACCACCATAGTCCGTTGAATCACAGATGGTGACAAAACAGACTACAGACGGGAGTGCAAGATCTGGAAAAATGGTGCACTGAGAACAACCTAGCTCTCAATGCTGGCAAAACCGGAACTCATTATTGACTTTCGGCGGGATGTTACTCATGCCCCCCCTACACATTAACAGCACAGTTGGAAGAGTGGAAAGTGTTAAGCTCCTGGGAGTGTTCATCCACAACAAGCTTTCTTGGACTCTTCATGTGGATGCACTGGTTACAAAGGCCCAACAATGTCTCTTCTTCCTCAGGCAGCGAATTTGGCATGACAGCGAATACCCTTGCCAACTTTTAAAGGTGCACCATCAAGAGTGTTCTATCTGGATATATCACTACCTGGTATGGCAACTGTACCATTCAAGATCGGAGACAGTTACAGAGAATGGTGAACTCGGCCCGGACAACCACAAAGGCCAACCTCCCATCTTTAGAATCCATCTACCAGGCCCACTGTCAAGGAAATGCCACCAGCCTTCTCAAAGATCCATCCCACCCTGGCAGGTTTTTCTACAACCTCTATCATCAGGGAGAAGGTACTGAAACCTGAACACAGGTACCAGCCGGTTTCGAAACAGTTTCTACCCGACTGTTGTTAGAGTACTGAATTGGTTCATAAACACCGAACATTCGCCTGTACCTATGTTTTTGTTTTTGCAGGTGTTTACCTAATATTTACTTATCTATGCTACTTAACTGTGTGATCAGCCTGTATTGCTCACAACAAAAAGCTTTCCACTGTGCCTCGGTACCCGTGACAATAAATTCAATTCAATTCAATTCACTTGCTGTTTCCTGCCCATGAGCCATTTCTCTACCCATGCCAACGTACCACCTCTAACACTATGGGCTCTTATCTTATGACTTAACCTTTTGTGAGGCACCTTGTTGAACACTTTCTGGAAGTCCAAATGCATTGTATCTGCTGGTTCCCCTCTATCCAAACTGAATAAATAGCCTTGGCGAAAGTGAGGACTGCAGATGCCAGAGATTAGAGTCGAGACTGAGGTCCTGGAAAAGCATTAGCAGGTCAGGCAGCATCTGAGGAGCAGGAAAATAGACATTTTGGGCAAAAGCCCTACAGCAGGAAAGGCTTTTGCCTGAAACGTCAATTTTACTGCTCCTTGGATACTGCCTGACCTGCTGTGCTTTTCCAACACCACACTCTTGACCCTGAATAAATACCTTTGCCAGTCACACCCAACACCTATGAAAGAATAAAGGGAAGAACAGGTCTGGACCAAAACCACTTTGATGGGCATCAAATGAAAAAAAAGTCATATTTGTATCCCCAAAACACCAAAGTATTGTATTATGTCTCACAGATAATGTGGACCACACCTTTAAGAGATATATTCATGATATCATTATTGTGTCATAGAATGTGATCTGATAGCATAAAGGTCTCAATCGCCATCTTCCTGTGGCCATCCAGAATCATAGAATTTTATAGGATAACAAGGGTCTGTACTAATACCTAGCTAGTCCCATCCTGAAGGCTTATCTCTGTAGGCCTCTCAGTTCACCCCTTTCAAAATATATCCATCTGTATTTTGAAACCACCTACGGAATTCACCTCCACCACTCTCCCAGGCAGCATTTCTAAATCCTAACAACTCTATGTGTAAAGAAGTTTCTCCTCATCTCACTCCTAGCTCTCTTGCCGACAATCCTGAAATTGTGACTGCATTGGAGTGAGACATTTGGTTATAAGTAACTGGAAGGTAACCAAACATGGATTAGGTGAGGAGGCAGGGCTCCCGTGAACTACTACAGCTGGTACAGATCAGGGTGAAGTATGAGTCCATTGATAAATAAATGTCTCCCAAATACCACATCATATCACAACACTAATCTAATAATCAAATGAACTAACTACATATCCTTAGAGTTTGAATTGCTTTAAAGTGAATTTCGCAAGAGGTCATTCAGCCCATCAAGCCTGTGCCAGCTCATTGAAAGCTCTTGAACTGATCCAATAGTCCCAAACCCTGAGTTTCCTTACAGCCCTGCACTTTTTATCCTTTTCAGAGATTTAATTGAAAAATTCCTTTCTGGAAGTTACAATAGTAAATGTTCCCACCACCTTCTCAGGTATTGACTGTCTTTTTAAATTTGTGCTCAGGGTCTCGGGACTGATGGCATGGTTATACTTATTGCCCGTCCCTCGTTCGCCCTGAGAAAGTGACAGTGGTGGATCACCTTGAGTTGCTGCAGTCCTTGTGAGGACAGTACAACCACAATAATATCCCTCTGAGGTTTGAGTACTGAAAACCTGAGCTGCAGTCAAATTTGCAGTTTATTCACTGAAGGAGAGGCTTTAAACACAATCTGTCAAATGTGATTTACCTGACGACAGCTAACTGAGGAATGAAGATTCTCTCTCAAATCAGCAGTCTTTTGTTCAGGTGAAGAATGCCAACATCATATTGATTGACTCGATGTAATTTGCATTAGTTTATGACAGACAGGAACAGGCATTTCATTGCTATTGTTTCCATTAAAAAGGTTGAAAGATATAAATAATTGAGTACAGGTACACACAGCTAAAGCCATGTGGGGAAGCTCTTTTCATTGCAGTATGTGCAGCTCGCCCTTTTTCCCTCCTTTCTCGACAGTGCTAACCCAGTCTTGTATCTCCTCGAGTTTCCACATGATGAGGTAGCATTTTGGGTCATTCTTCATTTACAAACTCAATGGTTAGCACTACTGCCTCACAGTGCTCGGGACCTAGGTTCGATTCCAGCCTCAGGCAACTGTCTGAGTGGAGTTTGCATGTTCTCCCCATGTCTGCATGGGTTTCCTCCCACAATCCAAAGATGTGCAGATTAGGTGAATTGGCCATGCTAAATTGCCCATGGTGTTCAGGGATCTGTAGTCTTGATTTGGAGATTCTGGTGTTGCACTGGGGAGTACAAAGTTAAAAATCACACAATGCCAGGTTTATTTGGAAGCACTAGCTTTCAGAGTGCTGCTCCTTCATCAGGTGGTTGTGCACGTTAGATGTATTAGATTAGATATTTTAGATTAGATTCCCGACAGTGTGGAAACAGGTCCTTCAGCCCAACCAGTCCACAACAACCCTCTGAAGAGTAACCCACCCAGACCTATTGGGAATGGGTCTGGCTGGGTTGCTCTTTGGTGGGTCGTTGTGGACTGTTGGACCGAAGAGCCTGTTTCCACACTGTAGGGTTTCTATGATTCTAATGCACATGAGATCCTAGTCAGCCAGACACTGCAGAGTAAGGCTCCACCTGTAGTGTGGGATGCTTAGAGAATTTGTGCCTTCAAGCTTTTGACTGTTATAGAAACATTCTCACCAGAAAATGCCCAAGTGTAGAACATGAGCAGGGAAGCAAATTAGGTTCAACAATGAGACCAGCAACAGTTGAATAGCCTAGTAATGTAGGATAATGAAATTGTTGATATATTTATGACATATATAATGAATCACTGACATCTGCATGACACATGCTATTGAGACTCAGAGGTAATGATGGAAGGTAAAGTCGCCATAGTCTGGCCAGACCATAGGGCTGCTCTCTCAAGTGGTAAGTTTAATCTGGGGGTCATCATGCCTCATGTAAGGGAAAAGGTTGAAAGGGAGAGTCCTTCGTAGAAACCTGAGGCAGGACAGGAATTGAATTAACCACCATTGGCATCACTTTGCATTGTGAGCCAGCCGTCCAGCCAACTGAGCTAATCAAGTCCCTTAAGGATAACTTGAACAAGAAAACTCTGTTGCAGAGATCAATATGCTGTATAAACATGCGTAAATAAAAAAGAGTTTTTGGAACTCCTGAGAATCAGACATTGGTCACTCTCAGGTAAGGCATGGACTGAAAGGCAGCACACTAAAAGTGGAGACATTACAGTCTGAAGGAGCAGTCTCTAAGCAGTCAGAATAGAATCCCGGATCCCAAACCTCATGGCAGCCAAGCCAATGAGGACTGATCAGGTGGTATAAGTAAAGACAGATCAAATCAAGCCACACATGAAGAACTGGTGAAGAATTGGAGAATCATCAGTGGACCATTAAACCCTAGGCAGATCAGCGCTTTCAGGAGAGTGAGCATAAAATTGTAAAATAAATGTTGTATATATATATATAAAAAATAGTGCCTCAAACATATCAAGCCTCATTAACAATCATCTCATTGACTATTTCAACACGTACTTGGGTCTCTTATGTTAGACCTACACGGGTTATGAGACTATTCATACTGTAAGCATAGGCAAATTAATCCTAATCCTAATTATCATATACATCACTTGTCCTGCTAGGGCTATAGTATTAGTTAGGTACATTTTACACATACAGAAATGTAATATGATTAAAGTCAACAGTTTGTCTTTAAAATTTTAATGATGTGGAATTAGCAGTTGTGAAGCGTGAGCTTAGCTGGTTAAAACAGGCAAAAACTCAAGGGATAAAGGAGATTAAATACCGAGCACAAACAATAGAATTCACAAACGCTATTTGAACACGATGCTGAGTAAATCAACCAACATCAAACACATCCTCATCTCCCTAAAGCCTGAACAAATAGGCACTAACTGGAAAATAAACTAACAATTAGCTTTTTCTGTAAAAGACATTAACTCAATAAACAATCCAACACAACTCTCTTTTACGCTCTGTTTATCTGATTATACCCCAACTGTGCTGGATATTGGGTTTAGGGCAGTTTAGTGTGGAAAGCATGACTTGTAGCATTAAGGCACCCTATGGGAGACAATATAAGGCAACTAAAGTGCAGAAAAGAGGGATTTAGGAGCAGCCATTAAGTTCAAAAGCACAACCCTTAACTACTTCATGAAGAACCTTAAGCAATTCAAACCTGGACCTTGATGGATAACATAACCTCTCCCACACTTAAAAATTAAATTTTGAATTTATATAACACCTTTCACAATGTCAACACACCACAGTGTGTTTTGAAATAATGACATCCTCTTAAAATATAGTTACTGTTGTGGGGTGAGAAGTAAACTCAGCCAAAAGGGTGGTATGGTGGCTCAGTGGTTAGCACTGCTGCCTCAGGGCTCCAGGTTCAATTCCAGCCTTGGGTAACTGTCTGTGTGGAGTTTGCACATTCTCCCCCTGTCTGCATGGGTTTCCTCCAGGTGCTCTGGTTTCCTCATGCATGCCAGGTGAATTGTCATACTAAATTGCCCATAGTGTTAGGTGCATTAGTCAGGGGGGAATGGGTGTGGGTGGGTGCCTCTTTGGAGGGTTGGTGTGGACTTGTTGGGCCAAAGGGCCTGGGATTCTAATTGAAGTTTTGCACAGCAAGATCCCGCAAACAGCAATTTGAAAAGTGACCAGGTTATCTCTTTTAGGGGCTGATAAGGAATAAATCTGGCTCAGGACATGAAGCAGTGCTCCTCTGTTCTTCAATGAACAGTGCCTTTAACAATAATGGTAACGCTCACATCCAATTGATAGGCTAAATTTGAGTTGACTGCATTAATCTAAACATAAAAGTAAAACAAAATTTGAACAGATATCAGTTCCATTGTTATTGCAGAAGTGAATTTAATACAGATTTTTTTTTGATGGGCCAAATGTCCAAATTCTGCTGCAATATCTTTCCAATTCACCTGACGTTATTAGCAAAAAGACCTTGTTCAATAAAACAAGGAACTGTGGATGCTGAAGATCTGAAACAAAAACAGATAGTAATAGAGAAACTCAGCAGGTCTGGCAGCATCTGTGGAGAGAAAGCAGAGTTTCAAGTCCAGTGACCTTTCCCTGGCTTACTATCAACCACCCCTTTGTCTGCTTAACTTTCTTGCTCTCGCTCCTGGTTTTGGCTCCACCAAGCTTTCAACTACTACCAACCATGCAATCCCACCCCCCACCAACCCCCAACCCCTCCTACCAAAGGGAAAGGATAAAAATGACAAACTCCTCCATACATTTTGTATGGAGTGGATGGATGAGAGCAAACAATTACTTAAGACCATCCTATGGCTCTGGATAAAGATGTTGATAGTAAGACATAAAAAAAAATGAATGGGAAAAGGACAACAAAAAGGAACATGCAAATAAAATGATTAGAAAAATAAATTTCAAGTCCACGTGAAACCTTAATATGAACTGATGATGTCGCCTAGCCAGGGGACGAAACGTTTGCAACAAAAACTTCCAGCTCGGCGAACAGAACCACAACAGGACAAAATAATCACCAGGACTAACCTTAGCGTATCGAAGAATATTATATGCATGCAAATTTGGTGCAATATTTTCCCAAGATGAGCACTCCATCACTTTGGTCATTTATATGTCATACAGTGATAATCATCTGTTGAATTCATAGGCAAAAGGTTTTCAGAGATTTACAAAGATTTTATTGTAATCATATAGTGTGGTACAAACAACAGTTGCACCTTTCTCTTTATTTTAGAATTAATTAGAAGTGGCTTTATTGTCAAGCACTTGAATCAGTCCAGTGAAAAGTTTGCAATGTTGCCACTTATGGCGCCATCTTAGATACAGGATACCTGGGTACACATTCTTAATTTTTTGCTACAGAATTGAAAAAAAAACAATAAATAAAAGTCCAGCATAAGAATAAAAAGTTTTTATAAAGTACTCGAATTACAATTCTTTTCACTTAGCCTCCAGACTGCACTGGGCCAAGTCCCCAGACCAGGCCTGGCTTCAAACTTCGAGGCCTTGTCTCCAATCCGCGAGGACCTCCACTCCCCTGTGCTGGCCTCTGGTCCAGGACTTGTCCCCCGGACTCGCCTCTTGTGCCGGTCTCTGCTCCGGGACTTCCCCCCCCGGACTCGCCTCCCTCATGGTGGCCTCCAGTTTGGGCCTTGTCTCCAGGACTCATCAGCAATGGCCTCTGTTCTGGGAGTCGTCTCCTCCATTCCCTCCAGATAAGTTTAAGAAGCTAAAATATTGAAAGAGAAAGAGAGAAAAAAGAAAAGATATGGGCAGAGCTCTGGCTGCAATGTCCTACTCTACCACCATTTTGCACCATGGACCCTTCTATACCCTTCCCCTGCCCAAAAGCACTACCCTATTGTGGAAGAACTCAACTCTTTTATTTGAATTTTGAATAAAAAACCCCATCAAGTCACTCAATGAATGAAACAGATTACGATTTACAGGCACTGCTTACCAGGGACAGTGTAACAATAACAAAAATCAAGAAGATAGGAAAAGAGGGCAGGGCTAAATCAGAATGGAAGTGTAGGGGGAATAATGTGACCCAGGCTCTTAGACATTTTTAAGCAATGCATGAGGACATGGAATACCACACAGCTGGAGCAGGTGGGACTTGAACCCAAGTCCCCTTGCCCAGAGACAGAAAAAATACCAATGCAACACAAGGCTCGATGCAGTTCAGCTTTTGTTTTTCCTTAACCCAGATCTCTCAGTCCAAGGGTAGGGACACTACTACTGCACCACAAGAGGGCCTTCAATTCAGCTCTTTAATTTTAAAGTTCAACAAGTATCAAATGCTCTCAATTCACTCTGGAGCTGATTTATTTGAGCTTCAAAGACACCTATATTTTACATTTAGCTAGTGTACTCCACATTGTCTGACTCCACTCTGTCTCAGTTCAACTGCTGATGAAATCCTCATTTCCACCTTCATTACCTCAGGACTTGACTATTCCAGTGCTTTTTTGTCCAGCCTCCTCTCTTTCACTCTCCATAAATATAAGCCCATTCAAATCTCTGCATCTCATAAGCTGCACTAAGTGCCTTTCAATTTTGTCACAATTCTTGCTGAACTACTGCTCCCCCTTGATTTCAAATCCCTCTTGAATCTTAATGTCCTTGTCTCTGTAATCATTTTTGGATCTACAATCCTGATAAATACATGCTCTTCTCCAAGTATCGCATCTTGCGTATCCCTAATTTTAATTGCTCCATCATTGGTGACTGTATCGTCAGTATTCTTGGTTTTTCTCCTTTCAATGTTTCAGTTTCCTTGGGGTTCACCACAATGCTGGTTGATCACCTTCTCAATCTTCCTCCAGTCAGTCACACCCATTCCTCTTCCAATCCTGTTGCGTTTAAGTGTCTCATCATCACATCTTTCTGTTTGGTCTTAACCCTTCCTCCTCTCTCCTTGATGGTTTAATCTCTGCCATTCACTTCACCACCTTTTTTTCTCCCCACAACAAACCACCAGCCCATTTCAATCTCTTCTCAATTTCTTTCTTCAATGCTCTCATTGTCTTCACTGACCTCCTGATATGCTCATTCCTGATTTTCTCCTCACTCATGATCCAAAAATCCATCTCAGTATCTGTATTTCAATAGCAACATGTCATTGTTTCTATCACCTTGATGTTATCTAGATTCTGCCACTAAACAATAAGGGTGGTCTCTCGTAGGTTTGTCCTTTCAGTTCCAGCAATACATTTTTAAATCACATAAACATTCCACTGTATTTCTTCCAATTGCTCCAACCATAACTAATTCATTCCTAATTTCTATTTTCACGGTTGCATTTATACACACCACTGATCCAAGGTACTTGAAAATATTTACTTTCTGCACCCACCTTACTCTGTCCCTCATCTCCATGGGTCATATATTGATTCTTCGTTGACCAATCAATATGTTCCTGTTTGCCAGTGCTTTTCTCCTGTTCTCCAGATGCATGTTCTTTGTCATCATTACCATATAGGTCAAAGACAATTGCAAACATCTTTGACCATGACACTTCCCATCTCAGTTGCTTGGCTGGAATATCCATAACAATCAGGGAGAGGCAGGGGCTCATTGCCAACATTTGGTGTAATCCAACTTGCCTTCAAAACTCTCACTTCCCCCAAACTGCTTCCTACTTTTATATGGTACTCATTGTACATGGCCTGTAATAGTTGTATGCATTTCTCAGAAACTCCATGCATTCTTGCACATCTCCAGTCTTCCTCCCAGGCGTGCAATTGTATGTCTTCACTAGATTGATTAATACAATCTTCACGTTGCATTGACCTTCCTGATATTTTTCCATTACATTCTCAAAGGAAAAGTGGCATTTATGCTGCTTCATCCAGGCATAAATCTGAATTGACCTTCATGCATTTCCACTATTTTTGTATCCTTCAGCAGACTAAGCTATGAGGTATGGCATTCCTTTCCTAATCCACTCTAAACCCAACTTCCTTTCTTCTTTTAAGACACTCATTTAAACTTACTCTTTTAACAAAACGTTTGGTCATCTGCCTTGCTTTTTCATTATGTGCTTGGGTATCAGCTTCACAACTGTGAAGCTCCTTAGGCCATTTTTCAATGTTAAAGGCACTCTGGAAATGCAAGTTGTTACTGTAGCAATTATTTCACAGGAGTAGACTTCAAATCTAATAATCTACACTGAGTATTTTTTTGTGGAATGTAACAAGGTAGTGCACATTGTCTGTTCCTAGTTGCCAAGTGACATTTAGAGATAATTACACCATGAGGGATTACAATTTCACATGGCACATCCCTCAGTTCAGAGTGAATTAGTTTTGTATCTTCAACAATTCTACAACTTCAATTGTCATTTTACTGCTGGCAACCCACAAAAATACCTGTTTATTGAACTCAATTTCACAATTTGCCAATTTTTAACTTTTAACTAATGACCTCTGGTTTAAAGTCCACCATGATGACCACTAAGATAAGGGAAAATAATACCCAGAAACCTTGGGAAGTTAACCGGCTACGTACTGTATGGGATAGACTGCATGGGTATAAGGTTGTTCATCCATCAGGAAGTAAGCAACAATGAGGAATAGTGACTCAATTGATTGTAAACATGATTCCTGTTCCACTTCATGAACAGAATTAACCTTTGCACCCTCCCTCTAAGCCTGTGCATCCTAGATAATAATTGTTCTCTCATGTATAGTTGACTGATGGACCTTGATACTGACGTTTTGGTGGGGCTGTATTACCATCCAACCTTGCTCCTCTTGATGGTAACCGTGCTTCCTCTGGAAGAAGATAGGGAGCTCAGTTGTATGTGTTGATGCTTCTGTAGTTTGATCCATGCCTTCTTGATACCTGGATTGGAAATATGGGTGTGCAGGCCCTTTTTGAGAGAAAGATGCTATGAACTCCCTTTCCCTTTTCCAGTAGATTAGACTCAAGGCCAAGAAAACAACATTACAAAATGACACCTCATTTCAGCTTTTCATGCATTTAAGTCTTCACGTTTATCAACCAAGGAAGCATGATAAATTTCATCTTCAAGGGACGGATTGGGGTCTAGGAATGCTTTGGATATTGGAAGCAGCCATCCAGCACCCCAATCGTGGGAACACCCTTTGTGATATTATCATAGACAGGCCAACTGACCACAGGGAATCATGGCTGGCTGACCCTAATATTGTCCCCCATCAGATGATATACACCAATCTCCAGCCTTGAACCTTGGACAGAGATTGAAAGTTACCAAGAACCCAAACTTATTTCGTAAGGACTCCACTCCCATTCCTGAGCCCAATTGTGCATTCATCCTATTGCCAATTGAAGCAAAATAACTGAGCATGTGAGATTCATGTGAGCTTCCTGATCATGGCTCAGCCAGTTGATGCACTTACCATCAAAACATTGGACTGACTGTCTCACTTTAAACATCCTGATAAGAACACCATGGATGAAATCTTATAGGGATTTTGATGATATGGACTATGTGCGGAAGAATTGGACAAGAAATCCATTGAGGTCCATCTCAATATGAAGATTATCTTGCTCCATCTTTCATGCTTTTCAGAAGCGGTGCGGCAATATTCTCAGGTGAGGAAAGATACCTCTTTATGGGGATTAATGCTTATTAAAGCCCTTGTTAACACCGCAACTTGCCTCACTAATAGTCAGCCTCTCATCTTTCTCAATCCGTAAATGCGTTATATGCTGGGAAAACCCAACCAGGAAACCAGAGTGAGTATCTGGTGGATCAGCTCAGTGCCGGCTCCAAACGACCTCCATGTTACCTGTGACCAAGATGCAGCCCAGGCACACACCTTCCTCCTTGGGCATTGGCATCCATCATCTACCAATCTATCATGGTCATTCCGGCACTTTCGTATAATGGGAAGTGCACTCTGGAAGCACAGATTTGTATTGCAGGCTACATCAACAAACTAGCATTAAAAGGCTGCAGCAGTGATACTTTCAGCACAGGCATCCAGTTCATGGACTGGACTAGGTTACATGACAAGGATACTGGCTTGGTGCCTTAGTGTTCATACACTCAGCACTCACCTGCATACTAATAGAATCTCTGCCTTGTCTTGCTGTGCCAATGAGCACAGTCAAAGAAACAGGGAGCATGCTGTGCTGGTAAGCAGCCTTCAGTCCCGGGGCATACATCTTAGAGGACTGAACTATACTGCATCAATCTCATACTCACTCCATCAGCCAGCAGCTCATGTGGCAAACGCTGTGTATGGGTAGCAAGCAGGCAGCCTTGTCTCAAATTCTTAGGGGAGTAGTTCTCAATAATGTCCACGAAGGCACGAGGCAATCAGGAGGGACCTCACCCAGTTAGTCAAGGAGAGCCTTCAATGCATGTGTAGGGAATTGGCCATGATGAAGCACTCAATCAGGGTGTTCTCAGGGGTTTTATGTCTCTGCAGTCTAGCAATTGGGCCATGGAAAGTCCATTGGCTCTGTCTCAGCAAGCCATCATACTCAGGGAGGTATACGTGCACCAGTCTTGCCTAGGGCTATTCAGTTATGCTGATAGAGATGGTAGCCCATAGTCAGTCAGTTTGGTCTGTCCACTGATAAGAGAGGGGGAAGGAGATTGGGATGTGTGGCTGTTGCCACAGACTGAGGCTTGGCATGATAGTGTTTGGAACTGGGGGCTGCAGGCTGTGGCAAGGGGGCAGTGAAAGTTTAAAGGGAAGGGCATATTATTCAGAAGAGACAAATAAAGAATGACTGGGAAGTGGGTAATGCAGGAAAGGGGCTGTCCACAGTCAGGAGTATCATAGAATCATAGACTCCCTACAGTGTGAGAGCAGGCCATTTTGACCCAACAAGTGCACATTGACCCTCTTAAGAGTAACCCACCCAAACCAATTCCCCTACCCTAATTCTCTACATTTACCCCTGACTAATGCACCTAACCTACACATCCCTGAACACTATGGGCAATTTAGCTTGGCCAATTCACCCTAACCTACACAGCTTTGGCTTCCAGTATCTTCAGGCTTCAAGGGGCTGGGGCCAATGAATGACCAGACCAGTCACGAGGGGCTGGATTGGAAAGGTCTGCAGGTGTAGGCAGATGTAGATGGGTTGGGCAAGAACCTGGAGAAGGATGAAGTCTGTGGATTTAATGGGATGGGGTTACTATGAGGGAGATATGGATGTCTGGGGGCTCAGTGCTATGTTCAGGCTGAAACTGGAAGGCACTGGCAGAAGAGCCTCACTGTCCCCTTCCATCATGATGCAAATCGAAAGTGCACAATGTGGAAGAAAATGGCTGTGGACACTCAGAGTGGAGGGTAAACAGCTGGACCTGTGACGGAAAGGGATTACAACAATTACCAATCATAGGGATTTTAAAGGGAAAGAGCATAGACCACAGAGCCATACAAGGTGCAAAACACAGGTACATAGGCTGCCTATTCCCTAACCATCCTACAGCAGTGATCCTCTGTGTAGGTTGCACCTCCCTGGCACAGCCACTGCTGGGCAATTCTTTCACAGTTACACCTTTGTGCACAGAGGGAGCCAAATGTTTGGGATTTTGAATGAGGATGGACAAAGGTGACACCATGACCCAATCCCACATGCATGCATTGCTCCCTTTCTTCCACACGGGCAGTACACACAATGCAAACATCTGTCTACATCGTTGGGTAGTTATCCACTGAGTAGCGAGTTGTTGCTGGAACAGCACATTGGCAGATGAATGGAAATTGAACCTGTGAGATGTCTTAGTGGTGATATAGGTAATTAATGAGGTAATTTTTTAAGATTGGGTGAGAAGACTTGTCAGGCCTCACAGCGAAAAATCTTCCCAAAACTCAAAGCAAATTGGACTTAGCCAAAAAAAACCTTAAGATTCAGCCCCATGTGTTGCTTCACTTCAATCTACTATCTGTTAGATAACCAATTACCTCTTGGTCAAACTACTTAGATATCTTATTATAATGCTGCCTAATCAGACACAACAGTGAGACCCGGATGTACTACAAATGCCTAGTAGCTGAAGGGGAAAGATGATTTGGGTGCACACTTTTATCAGAAGTCATGCTTTCTCTTCATGATTGTGACTGCGGATTTCCACAGTTTTTACTGTGAAATTGCAATGTTTGACTTGAGCCAGTGCCCTATATGAACTGAGGGGACAGTTCTTGCTGATTCAACTGAGTCCTATCTTTCTGGAAATGGGGAACGGAAGAAAACAGTGCCTTAAATTTCTGGCAGGAAATATTATCTCCATTTCCTCAGAAAACTAAACAAACAGGCATTAATCAAGGAACAAATGAACCATTAACCTACATCTGTAAGGCATTTGTTTCATGAACGAATCACTTTCATTAACATTCTTGCTTCTTTTCATAGAGCATGCTTTTGACGAGTCAAAATCAGAATTACTGATGTTTTACTTAATTTAAAAATACAGATCCATACAAACGTAAATGTTAGGAGCAGGAGTAGGCCACTTGCACCTCAAGCTTGTTCTGCCATTTGTCAGAGATCTTTGCCAAACACTTAACATATATTGATATCCCTTTGGAGCCTTCTTATTACAACGTACTTTCCTACCTGTCTTTGTGTTATTATTTTGAACATTCATGTTCAAAATATCTTGATTTTTTAAAATAACCTGCCACATTGTCTTTAAAAATAGATTCCAACGTTTTCCATACATCAGATGTGAACCTGGCTGGCCTGTAGTTCCCTGCTTTCTGTATCTCTCTATACTTGAATTAAAAAAAAACAATAATTCTATTTTTCAATGTAATGGAACTGTCCTTAAATGTGGAGAGTTTTGGAAAATTACGTCCAACTCATCAACTATCTCACTAGTTGCTACTTTTAAAACCATGTGATGAGATCCATTGGGATCTAGGTATTGCCAGCTGCAACTCCAACAGTTTACTCAGTGTCATTTCCCTGATGGTTATAATTTTCCTGAATTACTCCATTCTGTAGTGATTGTAATGAGGTCAACCAAGTGGAACTCATAGAATATGATTTTCCTGATTGGGGATGTGAATCTGGCCTAATCACAGAGCCCTGCCTAACAAATAAATGGACATTCTGACACTCTGAGAGTTAGTTCTGAGGGAGCTAGACCAGTATCAAGGACTGTCCCCATGCAAATAATGGGTGACTTGGAGACTGGCCATATGTTTCTGTGGGGTTTTGCAGTGGCGACAAGAGTAAGGCACATTCTGGAAGAAACTCAGCAACAAGTAATTCTTCTGACAGCTTGTGGACCCGCAGCATTTTGGTTATTAGGAGCTTATCTTTCCCTGAGGAAGGAGATACTAAAATCTTTTAAGACTTGATGGATTTAGTTCAAGAATATTATGACCCCAAGCCTCCTCTAATTTTGAAATGCTACTGTTTTTGCTTGGCAATTCAAAAACTGGGGGATCCGTTTTGGGATTTTGATGAGATTAAGATGACAGGCAGAGGCATGTCACTTTAGTTTAACCCTTTATGAGATGCTGAGAAATTGGTTGGTATGTGGGATTAATGATGTAACTTTGCAAAAGTTTCAGAAACTCAACTGGACTTCAAACAGACACTACAACTGTCTTTGTCATTAGAAAATGCAGCAAGTGGAACATTTGAGTCACTGGGTATGCCGATGGAAGTGGACACCCTCACCAGTCCAACTGAATTGGCGAACACCACTTGAATGAAGGCAATTGAATAGCCATACTCTTGACATATCTTGAACAGAGGGGCTCCAGGTCAGCCCACAGCAAAACAACAAAACAAAGCCAAGCTTTGGCCAAACAGTTAACATTTTCTTCAGCGTCTGGGTCAGCAAGACATTGTAGTCCGGAATGTGAATTTGACGCAGCAAAGGAGTCTACTGGACTTAAATTGAGTAAGAGAACTCATCGGCCGATATCCAGGAGAATGCACACCCTGGGAAGCCCACCTAGTTTGGAATACTTAAATTACTTAGCAACAAATCAGAACCAATCGAAATAAACATCCAGTTAAATGGTCACCCAGTTTTAATGGAGACACTGGTTTGGCTATTTCAGGGATTGCAGAACCGGTCTTTCACAAAATTCACTCTAGACTCCAACCCTTAAGCTTGCGCAAGACCTCGGCCAGACTGTGAACCGAAACTGGGGAGCTTTTATTGATTAAAGATACCACTTCAGTTCCAGTCTCAAAGGTAGAATTCAGAGGGTGGAGGTGGAGGGTTGTTTTTCAGACTGGAGGCCTGTGACCAGTGGAGTACAACAAGGATTGGTGCTGGATCCTCTTTTTGGATGCGAGCATAAGAGGTGCAGTTAGTAAGTTTGCAGATGACACCAAAATTGGAGGTGTAGTGGACAGCAAAGAGGGTTACCTCAAATTACAACAGGATCTGGACCAGATGGGCCAATGGGCTGAAAAGTGGCAGATGGAGTTTAATTCAGATAAATGCAAGGTGCTGCATTTTGGGAAAGCAAATCTTAGCAGGACTTATACGCTTAATGGTAAGGTCCTTGGGAGTGATGCTGAACAAAGAGACCTTAGAGTGCAGGTTCATAGCTCCTTGAAAGTGGAGTCGCAGGTAGATAGGATAGTGAAGAAGGCGTTTGGTATGCTTTCCT
>NC_057744.1:29042172-29086266 GCF_004010195.1 Chiloscyllium plagiosum | reverse complement strand
GCCAGAGGAAGTGGTGGAGGCTGGTACAATTGCAACATTTAAGAGGCATTTGGATGGGTATATGAATAGGAAGGGTTTGGACGGATATGGGCCGGGTGCTGGTAGGTGGAACTAGAATGGGTTGGGATATCTGGTCGGCATGGATGGGTTGGACACAGGGGTCTGTTTCCATGCTGTACATCTCTATGACTCTATGACTCTATGAGAAGCAGCTGGTGCAGTTACCACTGATTGCAGTAAAAGCTTGATGGGGCAAAATTGGTTGAGAGAGATTCACCTAGATTTGCTCAACATTTATCGATTAGAAAATGGCTGCCCTAGTGCCCAGAGCCATAATGTCATGCTGCAACTGCACAGAACGCTAGTGCGGCCGCACTTGGAATATTGTGTACAGTTCTGGTCGCTCCTTTACAAGAAGGATGTGGAAGCATTGGAAAAGGTGCAGAGGAGATTTCCCAAGATATTGCCTGATCTGGATGGAAAGTCTTATGAGGAAAGGCTGAGAGACTTGGATCTGTTCTCATTGGAGAGAAGGCGGCTAAGAGGGGATTTGATAGAGACATACAAGATTGAATTGAATTGAATTTATTGTCACATGTGCTGAGGCACAATGAAAATCTTTGTGTTGTGAGCAATACAGGAAGATTACATAGTTAAATATCATGGATAAGTAAATAATAGGTAAACAGCAACAAAAACAAAAAAAAATTCACAAGTACAGGCGAATGGTAAGGGTTTGTGAGTCCATTCAGTATTCTAACAACAGTAGGGTAGAAACTGTTACGAAACCGGCTGGTGCGTGTGTTCAGGCTTCTGTACCTTCTCCCTGAAGGTAGAGGTTGTAGAAAAACATTGCCAGGGTGGGATGGATATTTGAGAATGCTGGCAGCCTTTCCTTGACAGTGGGTCTGGTAGATGGATTCTATAGATGGGAGGTTGGCCTTTGTGATTGTCCGGGCCAAGTTCACCACTCTCTGTAACCGTCTCTAATCTTGAATGGTACAGTTGCCATAACAGGGATAGTGATGCATCCAGACAGAATGCTCTCGATGGTGCACCTATAAAAGTTGCCAAGGGTATTTGCTGTCATGCCAAATTTCCTCAGCTGCCTGAGGTAGAAGAGGCGTTGTTGGGCCTTTGTAACCAGTGTGTCCACATGAAGAGTCCAAGAAAGCTTTTTGTTGTGACCACTCTCAGAAGTTTGACACTCTCCCCTCGTTCCATCTCTGTGTTGTTAATGTGTAGGGGGGCCTGAGTAACATCCCACCAAAAGTCAATAATGAGTTCCTTGGTTTTGCCAGCATTGAGAGCTAGGTTGTTCTCAGTGTACTATTTTTCCAGGTCTTCCACCTCCCATTTGTAGTCTTTTTTGTCACCATCTGAGATTCGACCGACTATGGTGGTGTCATCAGCGAACTTGTAAATGGCATTAGTCTGGTATTTGGCGATGCAATCATGGGTATACAGTGTGTACAGTTGGGGGCTCCAGTGCTGAGTGTTAGTGAGGATGAAATATTGTCCCCAATCTTCACTGATTGTGTCCTGTAGGCGGGAAATTGAGGATCCAATTGCAGAGAATGGGGCTTAATTCAAGATCACCAAGTTTAGTAACCAGTCTCAATGGGATAATAATGTTGAAGGCTGAACTGTAGTTAATGAGTAGGTTTCTTACGTAGCTGTTCTTGGTGTCAAGATGTTCTAGGGAGGAGTGAAGGGCAAGTAATATGGCATCTGACATGGATTTGTTGGTCCGAAAGGCAAATTGGAGTGGGTCAAGAGTAGTGGGGAGGCTGGAGTTGATTAATGCCATGATCAGCCTTTCAAAGTATTTCATGACCACCGATGTTAGGGCCACTGGGCGGTAGTCATTGAGACATGCTGCGTGAGCCTTCTTAGGCACAGGGATAATGTTGGCCCTCTTGAAACATGCAGGGACAGTGGCCTGCTGCAGGGAGAGGTTGAGAATGTCTGAGAAGACCTCTGCCAGTTGATCTGCGCATGCTCTGAGTGCACGGCCTGGTACTCCGTCTGGTCCCATCGCTTTCCTTGGATTCACACAAAGGAAAACTGATCTGACCTCTGATACAGTGACTGTTGGGATAGGTTCACCAGGACCAGTCAGAATAGGTGTTACCACTCCGCCGAAGTTCTGCTCAAAGCGAGCATAGAAGACGTTGAGACGATCTGGGAGGGTTGTGTTACTGTCTGCTATCTTGCACTGTCACTTTTTAGAACCTGTGATGTCATTCAGGCCTTGCCATAGTCGCCGGATGTCTGTCTGGGTTTCTAGTTTGGATCGGTATCAGTCCCTGGCTGTCTTAATGGGTCTGCCAAAGTCATACTTGGATTCCTTATATTTGAGTGGGTCTCCAGATCTGAAGGCCTCATGCCTGGATTTTAGCAGGTTCTGTATGTCCAGATTCATCCAGGGCTTCCTGTTGGGGAACACCCGGATTGACTTCCTCAGTATGCAGTCCTCCACACACTTGCTGATAAAGTCTGTGACATTAGTGGCATACCCGTCCAAGGTACCTGCGAACTGTTTGAACACGGCCCAATCAGCCGATTCCAGACAGCACTGGAGTTGATCCTCTGCCTCCTCTGACCAGCACTGGACCTGTATCTGCGAGGGGGGGTCTCCTGCTTGAGCTTTTGCCTGTAAGCCGGGAGAACAAACACAGCATTGTGGTTGGAGTTCCAGAAACGAGGGCAGGGGATGGAGTGGTAGGTATCTTTCACAGTGGTGTAGCAGTGGTCTAACATGTTTGGGCCCCTAGTGGGGCAGGTAATGTTCTGGTGGTACTTGGGCAACATCTTCCTTAGATTGGCTTGATTAAAACTGCCAGTATATGAACAGGGCCTCGGGTGTTCTGTCTACAGGGTGTTAGTGGTGGGATACAGCACATCCAGAGCTTCTTCAACCTTTGCTTGTGGCGGTATGTACACAGCAGACAGTATAACAGCGGTAAATCCCCGTGGTAGATAGAAGGGGTGGCCTTTGATGATGAGGAATTCGAGGTTTGGGGCGCAATAGATTGGGTCGACAGTGAAAGTCTTTCTCCTAGGATGATGATGTCAGCTTGTACATAGGGGACATAGCTGCAAATTGAGAGGTGATAGATTTAAGGCAGATGTCTGAGGCAGATTCTTTACTCAGAGAGTGGGAAGGACATGGAATGCCCTGCCTGCCAATGTAGTTAACTCAGCCACATTAGGGACATTTAAACAATCCTTGGATAAGCACATGGATGATGATGGGGTAGTGTAGGGGGATGGGCCTAGATTAGTTCACAGGTCGGCGCAATATCAAGGGCTAAAGGGCCTAATCTGCGCTTTATTGTTCTATGTTCTATGTTCTATGAAGTCCTAATTAAGTACCCGGAAGTCTTTCAGGAAGGTCTAGGGACTATCAAAGGAGCCAAAGCCAACTTGAATGTTGACCAGAAAGCAATTCCACAATTCTGCAAATCCTGCCCATTGTCATTTGCCTGATAGGCAAAAGTAGAGGCAGAAATCAGGAGACGGGAAAGCAAAGGAATCATCAAACCAGTCCAGTTTATGGAATGGGCAGCACAGGGTCATATCGAATGTGAAGCCAGATTGGTTTGTTCGCCTTTGTGGGAATTTCAAACAAGCATCAAACTGCTTTTCACAGCTGAATAAATGCAAAATCCTTCACAAAGAGGAGTTATACACAAAGCTAGCAGGAGCTATCCTTCATGAAGCTGAACATAAGCTGTGTGTACTTGCAATTGTCATTCGATGATGATTCCTAGAAAGATGCTACAATTAGTACCATCAGGGTTTATATGAAACTGTCTTTTGGCGTATCTTCAGCTTGTGCAATTTTTCAGTAGATGATGGAGAGCATTTAACAAGGTCTATTCCAGCTTGCCATTTATCTGGATAACGTGCTAATGACAGCAAAGTTCAATAAGGAACATTTACAGAACTTGGATATGCTCCTTAGATGTTTCTTCCAGGAGAGTGTATGCCTAAGAAGGAAACAATGCGTGTTCCAGGTGCCCCAAGTGACCTACTTTATTCCTGAAGAAGGGCTTATGCCCGAAACGTCGATTCTCCTGTTCCCTGGATGCTGCCTGACCTGCTGCGCTTTTCCAGCAACACATTTTCAGCTACAGAGTTAACAAAATGTGTTACACACATGGAAGATAAAGTGAGGGCACTTCAAAAACGACCCCCAGCAACTTGCCCACATTCATAGGAATGGCTGGGTAAACTCTGAACTCGGTTCCATGCTGATTGTGCAGGTCCTTTCATAAGTTCAATGTTATTGGTCATTGTGGATACACATTCAAAGTGACTGGACATGCATACAGTTCATTTGTCAAACATGGGAATGATGAGAGAAAACCTGTGACCATCTTTTGCAATAGACAGACTCCTGAAAGTGATGATCACAGATAACAGGCCATCATTTACCAGCAGGGAATTTGAGTATTTCCTGAAGTCAAATGGAATTCGACAAAAAAATGACAGCTCCATACCATCCATTGCTCAATGGTCTGGCAGAAAGAGCAGTTCACATTTTGGAGGTGGGATTAAAGAAGGAGCCTAAGTTTTACTAGAAACCAAACTGTCTTACTTCCTATTTGATTATAGGACCACCCCTCCTGCAACTAAAGGGATAGCTCCAGCAGAGTTGCTAATGGAGAGGAGACTCCACATCAGTTCAAATCAGATCTTCCTGGAACTGGGGCATGGGTGAAATGGCAACAGGAACACTAGTGCCGGATGCCAGACTCCACCAAGCAAGTGAGGCAGGTTACTTCAGCGGACAAGGTTTGGTGTAGGAACCACAGGTATGAACTTGCCTAGGTAGGAGACTTGGTCAATGCAAGGTCTGGACCAGTGGCATATGAAGTTTGTATAGGAGGGATGGTCCTGAACAAGCACTTGGATCTTATAACCTTGCAAAAGGTACCCCATTTCCTCAGAACAGCTTGAAAAGGCTGGTGGAACTGATGGGTTCTCCCTCTCCATCAAGTGTTGAAGAGAACTCTGAATCTGAGATGGAATGCAGTGGATCTCACCACATCGATACATTTGCCACCAGTAGGAGAGAGTGAATTTCTCCTGAGACCCTCTGCGTCTCTCACCACCCGTATCTGATGCAAAATCAGAGGAACCTGACCCAGTGCTAGAACACCCAAGAGCTGATTCAAGGAAAAAGACTGGCCTATGTCCTCAGACTCCGTGTTTGTAATGAGGTCAGCTAGGTGGACCTCATAAAATATGAGTTCTCTGATTGAGGCTGTTAACCTGGTCCAATCAAGAAGCTCTGGCTGACATATATAAAGGGGAGTGTCAGAGGTTCTCACAGTCTGAGAACTGGCTCTGAGAGATTTGGACCAGTGTCAAGGACTTTCCAGTGTAAATAAAGGGTGACTTGGTGATGAGATACATCCTTCATTGAGTCTTTTCACCTTCTATTCTCTTTTTATATTTTTCCACACTTACTACATTCCTAAATTACTTTGAATCTTAGGAATAAGATGGATAGTAAACATTCTCAGATATTCATCTTTCCCTGTAGTAGAGTGTAAACAAGTTCCTACAGGGTGAAAGAAGATAAAGAATAAAAGCAAAAGAGCACTTCCTTCTTCTCTTTCTCTAACTCCATTACTTACTCAAATCCCAGTACCATGTTCAAGGTCACACTCTATGCTTCCTCATACTGTGATGCCTGTACTTATAATCTTCTGAATTGAAAGAGTTCACAGTTACAGGAAAAACAGTTTACACTGTTTTCCTTAATAACTTCAGTGGCTCTTTCAGTCCAGAGCTTGTAATACTCTGCTTGTAGCTGGAAAATTTTGAACTTTCACAGTATGTTTCTGTTAATTGTTAAAAAAAACCCCAAAATTAGAATTTTTACAAAAAGACTAAGATTCCCTCATGTACTCAACTGCCAGTACCCGTCTCTGTCTCAGATTACCTAAACAATATTGGTGTTTCCCTATCTACATCTTTCGTTTAAAATTCTTTCACTTCACGTTTTCTCATGGAGTCGTGGAATCACAATTCTCCATACTGCTATGTCCCAGTTAAAACCTATAAAGATATGAATGGAAGATTGACTAACTTCAGTTCTGCACAAACTAGGAGAAAATAGATGATTTAATCAGGCCAAAAATGAATGAAATAGCTCCTGGAATTCTCTGAGGCTGTGCACCTCCATTGCCATTTTCTGTTACTCCAGCTTCGTCAATTTAAGCATGTTGTCAAAAGTTATTTGGCAAATCTGACAGAGTAAAAGGCAACACAAAGCTTGAATGAGCATTGGAGTTCACTTCTGTCAAATATGTGAGGAAAGAATTGCCATCGGTTAGGAAAATCCATGGGGAGCCCTGAATTTATATAAATACATCAGGACGGGTCTATAACTGTGAGCTCCTGTTTATTCTGTTTCTTTAATAAACTAGCAGTGTAGCACTGCACATCCTCTGTGAGTCTCATTTAATACTTTTGACACTATCTCTCGAAGAAAAGTATCCAGTAGTGAGACATGTTTTTTGAAACACTGTTATCTCTCTGTCGGAGACATACTGTGAAAGTTCCAGTTTGTATTAAGAGACAGGCCATGTTCTATTTTGAGCTATTTTCAATCTTGTTTTCCTTTTGGCATGGTTGCTAAGTGGGGTTGAAGATGTTATTGAGACACTGACACAGTGCCAGAGATACTGAAATCCCACTAGAATCCTGTCAGATTTTTAAAGGATATATCATCAAAATATAGCTAAATTTCATAAAATTAAATAGAAAACATAGGACAACTAGCAATTTGCATACTCAACAACAGTATCTGCATTTGAAAATTATACAGCGCACGCCAAATATTTGAAATATTGTTTCTCTCCTGTTACATTCTGTTACTTAAACAATTGCAAGAATTAGATATATGTTTATAACGTGAAAAAACACATCCAAAGTTTATGACCAGACAAAAAAATAGATGCTACGTTAAGGAAGGAAATACTTGTTAAGTGTCAAAAGATCAATCAAATAAATATCAATGATATTTATTGATAGGTGGTTCAAATGTATGAAAATATAGTATAGCATGTGTAAGAAAAATCTTCAGTTTTTGGATGGAGTCAAAATCCAATGTTGGTTTGCTTCCTTGATATGTTGCTGTACAGGACAGAACAGAACTGCTTTGTAACTATGTATATATACAAAGATATTTTTACGAACAAAGTATATTTTTGAAATATAAAAAAAAGACAGATTTAGCAAGAGCATATCCAGATCCTCTATCTAAACTTGTCACCGAAAAGAAGAAAGAAACAAAAAGATAAGCTGCTTTACCACTGTGCAGAAAGATGTAAGCTTATATCCTCAGTAACATACTCAGTAAGTACTCAGTCATAGGAATGACTTAAGTTGTGGGAGAAAATATTGAGTACAGAAGGTGAGCACCTTGCAGAATGGACGTCACCAAGCTCTTGTATCTTTCCCAATAGGTGCTTTAAGAGCTGCATTGAGAGTACACTGTGAACAGGTCAGGAACTCAGCATGCAGGAACTTGCAACAGGGAGTGAATAAGTTCATGAAAATTTACAATAGGAACTCCAGCTTGCAAGACAATATCAGTTCAGAAATACCAAGCACTGTGCAAATCTGCGGGCAGCTTTTTTTTAATATGACAATCTTTTCGAACCTAAATTAATCTTTTCTAATTTTTGGAAAAACTGTTACTGCAGACAAATGTCGCCACAATTGTTTTTTGATAAAAGTGAACATTTCACCTCTTTCTCTCCTTTCTACAACCCCCAATACCATCATCTCAATTTAAATGCAGAAATATCTAGTTACCTCACAAGTTTTCTATATGATAATACCCTTTTGAACACACATGATGGAGTTTTCTCTTTCTCTCTCTGGTTTAATATCGGAGGTCTGAGTTTGATTGAATTAGCTAGGACAGGTTCATTTATTTCTGCAGAGCCTCCTGAGATTGGTGGCCTTTGTGAGTCAGTCAGGTGACTGACACATTGGTTATAGGCATGGCCAGTTCTAAAGAGAACTATTCAGGAGAGGTTTCATTTCAATCAGCTAGGAAATGTTGATTAATTTAGTGAATGCGAATTGGAGAGATCTACCAAGATAGTAAAGGGAAAACGGAGCCACTGCATTCTTCCACGCTTTCCCTGCTCTCCTGCAGGCACTGACTTTTGCTTGCAGGAGACATTAAACCAGCACTGTCTCCGATGGATGCAAAAGTACTCATGAGACTATTTGGAGAAGAACAGGGGAATTCTCCCCAGTGCCCTAATTCAACCCACAACCCATGTCATTGCAACAGATCATCTGGCCATGATCACACTGTCATGTGTGGGACCTTGCTATGCACAGGCTGGCGACCTTGTTCCCTACTTCATCACAGTGAAAACACCTCAAAGTATTTAGTTGGTTGAGTGCTTTGGGATATCCCAAGGTTGTGAAAGGTAATATGCACATGTTTGAACCAGAAATAGAATGTGCTGGAGAAACTCAGCAGATCTGGTAGCATCTCCTGAGCGTAAAACAGAGTTAACGTTTCAATCCAGTGACCCTTTATCAGAACCTTCCAGTCTTTACATTCCACTTGAGATACATAGCTTTCCAATTTTCTTCCAAGACTACCTATGCATCCACTTCTTCCTTTCTCCCTCATTAACTTATCCAGTTGCTTCTGAATTGCATCTGTTGGTGTCAGCTATTCAATTTGGTAGCAAGTTCCACATTCTCCAGGCAAAGATATTTGCCCTAATTCTTTGTTGGATTTATCTTTATAAAATTTACTGACCCTTTTCATCCTCTTAAATTGGACAATTAATGACAGTCTAAGGATTTATGCAAGAACCTTTAATGGTGATTGAGACTCAGCTTCCCACTGTCTTTTCTGGATTAGATATGCATTTTACAGATAATCCCTCCCCTGTTTTCCTTTCTCCTGGTACACCAGAGGTTCAAGCAGTATTGATGGACTGCTGCGCTGTTGGAGATTGAATTTTTTGGATGAAACATTAGAGCTTGTCTATTCTTTCAGCTGGAGGGAAATGATCAGTTGGCACATTACAGCAGAGAGATATAAAGTTCATCCCAGTGTATTCAACTGGTATTTACCCCTCATTTGGGAGTTGGCTTAGCTCATTTGGTTGGTTGGCTGGTTTGTGATACAGAGGAATGCCAACAGTGTGAGTTCAATACGTGCACCATGGGATTACTATGAAGGATTCTCCTTCTCAACCTACCCCTCAGCTGAGGCATGGTAATCATCAGGTTAAACTACCACCAGTCATCTCCCTCTAAAGAGAGAACAATCCTGTGGCCTGGTAAGACTACACTGACTTTATTTTTTTACCTTATTTTTCAACCAATGTCACTGACTCTATGACTCTATGATTAACTTGATCATTATGTCATTGCTATTTGTGCCTTGCTGTGTGAAAATTGACTACTTTATTTCCTACCTTATACACTCAAAAGTGTTTAATTTTTTTATTTATTTCCAGAATAAAGGCATCACTGTCTAGGCCAGCATTTATTGTCCATCCCTAATTGCTCAGAGAGCAGTTGGGAGTCAACCACATTACTGTGGGTCTGGAGTCACATGTAGGCCAGACCAGGTAAGGATGGCAGTTTCCTTCCCTAAAGGACATGAGTGAACAGGATGGGTTTTTCCACTTGACAATCAATTGATGGTCATCGTTAGACTCTTAATTCCAGATTTTTATTGAACTCAAATTCCACCATCTGCCATGGCAGGATTTAAAAAAAGATCCCAGAACATTATATGGGTCTCTGGATGAATAATAATAACTTTGGCGTCACCTCCCCCTAAGGGGCATGTCCTGAGGTTGTGAAAAGTGATACATAATTGCAAATCTTTCTTCCTTTCTTTAGAGTGAAGCAAATGAGAATACCTTCATTTGAGAAACTAACCCTCTGGTTCAATGATACTAATGGGTGCTTTTTTAGATGTCACACTTGCAATATGCAGCTTTCCTCACCAGGAGTACTAATCGAGATATTGTGTGCACCCAGCCAAAACATTTTCCATCTATTCCAAGAAGATGATAAATTGCCTGCCACAGTTTCCCTGAAGATTGCACTTCCAGGGATATGGCTTTCAAACAGGAGTATGCACTGGGGAAAGAAAAAGTAATCTTTAAGCACGTGTGGTTCCCTCCCAGTAGGTCAAAGGTTACTGTACCATGTATTGCAACATCAAGCAATGCAGACTGGATGATTCGAGGTTTGTTCTGCATTGAGCTAACTGATTTGAGGCAAGGTACAGTTGGTTTCCACAATTAGTTTTAAAGTCCCCGGATATGAAATTGGAGCAATAGATTCTGAATCTCAGGGATAGAAGATCTGGGTTCAAAACCCACCTCAGGACTTGACAGTCACAAGAGATGTGTTCTAACATAGCAATCACTTTGACCATCAATCCATAGATATGTGGGTGACAGGTGGTAGAAACAGAAAGTTTCCAGATTAGCCAGTCCCATGGGGCAGCTGCAGTATATCAGTACCCTCATATTAAAAGACGCCATGTGAAGATTCTAGCCACAAGTAAGAACATCCTCACTCTGAGGGATGCCCATACACACACCAAGAAGGGGGTAAATATCAGCCAATTATGCGGTCGCTGTCAAGTTGCCCATCTTCCAGAGTATGTGTGGGGACAGTGGAATTCTCTACCCAGAATTTGGATGCTAGAACACTGAATACATTTGAGGAAAAGAGACAGATTTTTAATTAGTCATGGGTTAAAGTGTTATGGGGAGCTGACGGGAAAGTAGAGTTGAGGCTAAGATGAGATTGGCAATGATCGTATTAAATGGCAGGGCAGGTTGGAGGGTGGGAGGGTTGTTAAATTGCCTACTCCAACTCTTAGTTCTTCATTGAGGAAAGATACTGTCATGTTCAACCACATTCTACTCTAATCTTTAATACCTTAATCACACTGATGGACCAACTGACAATGAGAAGAAACAAAATGGGAATATAACTCACAAAATCATCCAGCACATTTGGAACAGACATATGGAGTCAATACTTTCAGGAAAGCTATTGAGGTTACATTGTATTCGGATGTCCTTTGGCTGAAGAACCCTCGAAGACTTGAGATAATTAGTGGTAGCATTAAACTAGTTAAATTAATGGGGATACATCACATGTTCAAATGATAACACAGATGTAAATATACAAGCTTTAGTGTTCAGGCTCACTTGAGTGAACCAGTCGAGGATGCCTGATAATTGTACACCAGAATCAGGATTTTCTGGAGGGGGGCAGAAACTTGAGGGGATAAGAATATCAGTGGTCAAATGCTCACTGCAATCTTAGTGCCCCATTATTAAACCCATATGTTATAAAGCTACAGGTTCATTTCACATCCATTCTTACATGTTCCTGCAGCAAATGTCTTCATAAGTGGATGCTAAAACTGAAGAATATGTGAAACTACTATGGAATAGGGCAGAAAAGTGCTGACTCCTGATTCTTTAAAAGATGCAATAACTGCACTACAATTCTAAAGCCGAATGCTTCTGCCTATCTCTGCCATCACAGGCACTGTCCCTCCAATCCCACTGAGATGTCAACAGTCCTCCGGTTCTGCCTCATACGCATTCTCAATTTTCATCATATCATTGTTGGCAGCCATACTATCAGCTGTCAAAACTCTAAACAAAGCAATTCCCTCACTAATCCTCTCTGCCTCTGTCTCCTCCTTGAATATGCATCACAAAGACGATCTCTTTGGCAAAGTCTTTGGTCACTTGTCCTAATATGTTCTTATTAAGTTACTTGACGGGACCAAGAGTAACATATTTAAGTTTGGTGATGGCACAAAGCTAAGTAGGAAGGTACGCAATTGGAGGCTCCAAAGCTATGTCAAACAGATAAGTGATTGGCTGAGATGCTGGCACAATTGACACAAATTGTGCAGTGGTAATGATGGTAGAATTGTAAGCATTCACTGGGATTACTCCACTCAAATTGACATTAACACCTTGAGTTACATAGGTGCAGCAGAAAGCAGAAATTCAATGCTGCTATCAACGATTCTATCTTTCTCTGATCAAACTGCAATCAATAGGAAATCAATTCAATTGATGAGCACTTTTGCTCCAAGGAAGTTAATCTCACTGTACAAATGTCTGAAAAGGTTACATCTTGTTGAACACAGTACAGCTAGGTTTTTAATGGCAGCTAGGTGCATTAGTCAGAGGGAAATGGGTCTGGGTGGGTTACTCTTCGGAGGGTCGGTGTGGACAGTCCCTGTTTCCGCACTGTAGGGAATCTAATCTAATCAATTACTGTTAAAAACCCTCATTGGCCCTGACGATTTTGCATTTATGGAAAGTCAAATTTTTTTCATTCAGATCAAAAAAAGTATTTTTAAAGAGATACTTTTTAAAAAGTTTGCTTTTATTTTAGCTTGATCTTAATCCAGTCATAATTTGTTGTACTAACTGAAAATTAAAATTAAAAATGAAGGGTTTTAAGTGACTTGAACTCCTTCATTTGTTGTGTTGGGAAGCTACCTTGTGGTTGGCTGCTAACCCTGCTTGCTGACATCACTTCTGCTGCATGCCTGGAGATCCCCTTGAAGAGGAGCTAGGTTTAAACAGCCATTGGAAAGAGGGAAAATCAAGCCATAGTAATTAGGTGGTGTTTTAAGTCATTTTATTTCAAAATCAGAGGGGAACACCCTGCTTCGTCACTGACTACAAAATCCAGCTCAATGTGGGACTATGTGAAAATATTAAATTTAGCAGGTATATTGGTGAAGCAGGATATTTTGTAAAAGGTGCAAATGCTGAGATTGAAGAGTAATTTAAATGTCATTATACATGAAGCACAGAAAGTTATGAGGCAGTTTCAGCAAGCAATTAGAAACCAAATGGTATGTGACCCATTGTTGTAAAGGATAAGAGTACAAGATTAAGAAGGCTTAACTTCAATTGTCCCAGCCTTTTGCTGAGTCTGTACCTTGAGTACTGTTCAATGTTTTTATCTCCTTATCAAAGAAAGGATATGATTTCCTTACAGATGATGTACCTAAGGTTCATCTCATTAATTTCTGGGATGCAAAGGTTGGTCTAAGAGGGGAATCAAGTAGGTTGCCCCACTATTCTCTAACTGTAGGAGAATCTGAGTGATCTTTTTGAAGCCTGTGAAATTATTAGGAATCTTATCTGGGTAGATGCAGAGAAACTGTACTGTTCACATGGTGAGCCACTGTTAGCATAGGTTCCAAAGTATAAGGATAAAGGGTTGTATATTAAGAACTGAGATCAGGGAGATTTGTTTTCCACTCATGGAGTTGGGAATCTGAATTCAATATGCCAGAGAACTGAGGATGTTCAGTCAATGATTTATTCAAATCTAAGAGTGATAGATTTTTGGGCACTGAGGAAATTAAGGAATATGGGAATAAGATGGAAAGTGGAGCTGTTGCAAAATCTCAGTGATTGGCTTATTAAAAGATGGAGCAGGCTTGATGAAATATACGATCTATTGCAGTTCCCGTGTCTAATGTTCCTTTGGCTTGGTGCTAAATAGTATTTATGGATGTTCCGATGAAGCAATTTGAAATTTGTTCTGTCATGAAAGATATAAGGCCTTTCTCAAGGGCAGTTTGGGATAGGCAGCAAATACATCCCACATTTCTCTCACATTCCATGAATGCCTGGAAAATAAATATTTATTAATCTTATTGTGCCAGCACGATTCTACATGGTCTGTCAGTGCCTTATGGACTGTATTGTCTGGAAATTTTTAAAATATAGAATTCCCAAGTTCACACCAAGATTGAGTCACATGATCCATCACAAACTGGGATTGGTAAAACATAGCAATTTCCCAATCTATTCTCAGAGATAAGTACATCACAGGCAAGTACTCAAACCACATAGTCTGAAAATGCCTTGTCTAAAATAAAAGGCTACTTTTCCCACTTAGCTCAGAGTCTTATATTGCACAAGCGACTGTTATTAAGCTTTTCAACAAACTTTCACCATCAGCAAAATACCGATCACTCTATGATCCTGCTTCTATTCTACCTCTCACTGAGGTTTGGATTTAATAAGGAGATGTGGAGACTAATCTTCTCATACATTACTGGCTGAACTAACCTTTAAGACATTCATCTGTTTCTGCAGCACTTTTCCCTTAGTGGAGTTATGCAGTGTACACTTGCAGATGTCACAAACTGCACTGTACTTTGGCAGTCATACCTTAAGCAGGCAGCTTTGCAGACTGGTCTCAGCTGGAAACCCTTCAAGACCTCTCATCCTCTGTGTATGCTCCTTCCGCCTCCTTTGTGAATGTATCATCCTGTGAACAATGGCAAGAGACAGACGTGGTAATTTGGCGTGCGATCAGTGACACTCCCATTGATTGTCTCCCTTTACCTCCAATATCATGGGCCCAGATGGCTTAATACATAATGTAAGAGAGGGCTGGGGGTTTATAATTGGTTTCCATTGTAACTCAGCCGGTCACGGCCACCCTGTCGCTCTGATCCCCTATTAGCTGCGGGACAAACACTCCTTCTACTTAATTAAGCTCAGCTTTGATGATCTCCTTCTCAATGAGGTTCTGTCCCAAAACCTGCCACTTGCACATGGGCTTCTACCTGTTACCCGTCCTCCCCTTGCTTCTCATTCACCTCCCACTGGGGATCCAGCTGCCAGTGAGTGCAGGGTCCGGAGGGAGCCAAAGTGATGTATGCTGTTTGGAAACAGTCTTTTAAAAAGATGTGCAATGGGATCTTAATATACCCCAACTGCTAATCTGTTTTTGCATGTGTGTCCTCTCCATTATTTAAGCAATTTTGATGTTTGTGGTTTCACTTTTGACTAGCCTTTAAGTTGCAATTACTCTGTTTGCAGTAGATGGGAGTTGGATGGGAGCATATGTTTGAGTTATTGTAACCTCTGCTGATCTGCCAGTTATAATTAGGGTATCCAGCTTCTCCCCATTGTTAGGAAGTTCTTTGAACATTGATTTTATTTGTTCTTTTGCTGTTTGGCTGACAATTATTTGAACATCTTGGCTCAATTATAAAATGAAAGGACTGTTGAATTTGACTTACCTTTTTTGCAATTTTTTCATCATCAGCAAATCACTTAATGTTGAATCTCACCATTAGACCTCAGAAGAGCTCATCTTAAATGTAGAATCTCACCATTGGAAGTCTATATAAAACTGAATTGCTCCATTAGGACAGCCTTTAAAGCAATACCATCTCCACGGATAAGGCTGCTTTTAACTTTAAAAGCTAGATTCTCCCCCATTGGTCGGGGCAACAAGGCACTGACTCATGTATCTTTGTAGCTAACCCAGTGACCTTACATTGCAACCTCTCATGGTACATTCAGGATAATATTGTTTCATATGGGGCTACTACCATAGTGAGGAAGGGAAAATTAATATGGGAATAATCTTTAAAGCTGATTTATGCACACAGATTATTTGATACAATCATGGAATAATACTGGGCAAAGAAAATGAATGAATAGACTAACAATAGGCACTAAGGGCAGGGGAGCCTTGATAAAATGGCAGTAATGATGAGACACATTGTCAAAATGTTGTCTGATGCTTGAAGGCATAAGGTGAGGAGGAATTTAGTAAAGCAGTCAGTGCAACTTCCGTCACCCTATAAATTGCTAGAAAGTGCAGCAAGAAATGCAATGACCATACAGGGGTGACTAAGGCAAGTGAGGACACTGTTGGTAATCTGCATTTCAAAGCACCAGGTCAAATTCATTACCTGGGTTTAAGGGAAATGCACGTCTGTGAAAAGAAAGCTCTGCAAACACTTGAGTGACATCTGAATGCATTTTTTGCGCTCTGAACTCACAGAGCCCATCACACACATTCTGCTTGTATTGAAGGACAATGGATTTAAAGAGACAACATGGTAGCACCTCTCAGCAACATGTGACACATATGCTTACATGGGACAAAAAACAGGTGTATGTACAATTCATAATCTTTAGTAATATGTTCTGTTCTTGCAAATGAAAGGTCCCGAACAAATATTAAATGAGAACTGCAAATTGGAGAGTGGCAGTGATTTTGAGTGGAAAGAAATGGTACCCTCTTCACACTCTGTTTTCCTGTGCTGATACAGGACTTTAGGGATCTATGGACTTGTACACTAAGGTCCCTATGTTCCTCCGCACTCCTTAGGGACCCATTGTGTATAACTGTTCCTTATTAGATCTCCCAAAGTGCATCATCTCACTCTTACCAGGATTAAGTTCCACCTGCCATTGTTCTGTCCAATTTACCAGTGGATCAATATCAGATTTTAGCCTGAGACCATTCTACTCACCATCAACAATAATCCCAATTTTCATATCATCTGAAAGCTTATAAGTTAAATCTTCTACGTTGACTTCCAAGTCATGAATGTACATAACAAACAGCAAGGGTTCTAGCACTGATCTATGTGATACACTGCTGGTCACAGATTTCAAATTACAAAAGCATCCCTTCACCACCACCCTCTGCCTCCTAATTGCAAACCATTTTGGATCCAGTTTGTCCATCTGCCTTCACATCCTATCAGTTCTTATCTTTTGGACCAGCCTTCCATGGGGGACTTTGGCAAAGGCCTTACTGAAATCTAGCTAAACCACATCAACTGCATTACTCTCCATCAATATATTTAGTCACATTTTTAAACAAAACTCAATTAAATTAGTAGGAGAGGATCTCACTCTAACGAATCCATGCTAATAAATCTCTGCTTTTCCAAAGATTAATCCAGTCCTTCAAAACCTTTTCTAAAAATTTTCCTACCATTTGACCTCAGACCAACTTGTTTGAAGTTAGCTGCCCTTCCCGGCTGCCCTTCTTAAACAAAGGAACCTCATTGCTTCCTTCAGTCATCTGGCACTTCTCCTGTGATCAGCAAAGTACTAATTATCTCTGCTGGGATCCCAGCAATCTCCTCCCTTGCCTCCCCATAGTAGTCTGGGATATATCTTATTTGGTCCTCGGTCTTTATGCACCTTTATGCCTGCTAAAACATCTAATATTTCCTCTTTATTAATTTTAACATTCTAAAACCTTACCATCCCAACTGATATCCTCAGCTACAATGTCTTCCTCCTCTGTGAATACAGATGAGAATTATTTATTTCAGACCTCACTGGCTCCATGCACAGGTTGCCCCTTAGGTCTCTAATAGGTCCCACATTTTCTCCAGTAATCCTCTTACTGTCAGTATACTTATAAAAAACCTTGAAGTTTTCCTTGATCCCTTCTGCCAAAGATATTTCGTGGCCCCTCTTTGCCCTCCTAAGATCCTTTATAACCAAGTTTCTACACTCTATACTTTTGAGGATCCTCCCCTACTTTTAATGCACTGTAGCTGACATATGCTTCCTTCTTTAATTTAAAAATCACATAACACTGGGTTATAGTCCAACAGGTTTAATTGGAAGCACTAGCTTTCAGAGTACTGCTCCTTCATCAGGTGGTTATAGAAAGAAGTAGAGAGAAACTGACCACAGAAATGGAAGGATTGAGAAACAGAGGAAATATGGCGCAAAACCTTTTATGCAGCATTGGATTAGGAACTAGAATGCATGCCTAACAATATGGTGATTCAAAACTGTGATTCAGAAAGAGTGGTAAGGGCGTGGAATGCCCTACCTGCTAATGTAGTCAACTCAGCCATATTAGGGAGATTAAAAAAATCCTTAGATAAGCACATGGATGATTTTGGGATAGTAGGGGGATGAGCTGGGAATAGTTCATAGGTCGGTGCAACATCGAGGGCTGAAGGGCCTGTTCTGCACTGAATCGTTCTATGTTCTATGTTCTAAAATGTAGATAGCACCTTTCTAATCAAAGCACCTTACAACCAATTAAGTACGTTTGAAGTTTAGTCACTGGTGTAATGGAAGAGACATTACTGCTGAATTTGCTGTTTTGTCTTTCTGCACTGTAACCCTTTTGTGATTCTATAAGTTTGACATAACAAAGTTATTCATACATTCCTTTCAGCCATGAGGAATAAACATGAATCAGAATGCTAATGAGACCTCCCCTGCTCTTAAGAATAGTGTCATATCTTTCTCCTCCAGATGAAAGAATAGGCAGTTTCAATTCTGGCTTTCAAAAGGGAATTGGACAAGGTCCTGAAGTGAATATAAAATATGCAAGGCAAGGTATTAGGAAAGTTTGGAAAAATGGGATGAGTTACATTCCTTTTGCAGAGCATGGCCAAGGCCTCATCAAATGACCTCGTCCTTTGCCTTAACCATTTGATGAAGCTATGATTTTCTCCTTGTAAAAAGCAGCATTTGGCAAATTCCACTGGAAAGTAAAGGAAAAAAGTCCATCCCAAAGTAATCTACATAAAATATCCTGAGCATTTCCCAAACTCCAGCCTGTTCACTAATTCTTGTAACTCCTGAGAAGTGCATTGATGTATCAGTGTGAAACTTAGCTTCAGAGACAAGATACTTTGCAGTATTTTTTATTCATTCATGGGATGTGGGAACCACTGCAAGGGCCAATTTATTGCCCAAGACTGATTATCCATGAATGGGTAGCTTGGCCATTTTTAAAGAGTAAGCCACATTGCTGACCATATGAGAATATCCAATAAGGAAAGTTAAGATCTGGTATGTGGTCCTTCAGCTTCCTGCATTTCTAATTTTCTTGCATAGACTCATAGAGTCAGAGATGTACAGCAGGGAAACAGACCCTTCGGTCCAACCCGTCCATGCCGACCAGATATCCCAACCCAATCTAGTCCCACCTGCCAGCACCCGGCCCATATCGCTCCAAACCCTTCCTATTCATATACCCATCCAAATGCCTTTTAAATGTTGCAATTGTACCAGCCTCCACCACTTCCTCCGGCAGCTCATTCCATACACGCACCAGACTCTGCGTGAAAAAGTTGCCCCTTAAGTCCCTTTAAAATGTTTCCCCTCTCACCGTAAACCTATGCCCTCAAGTTCTGGACTCCCCCACCCCAGGGAAAAGACTTTGTCTATTTATCCTGTCCAAGCCCCTCATAATTTTGTAACCTCTATAAGGTCACCCCTCAGCCTCCAACACTCCAGGGAAAACAGCCAAAGCCTATTCAGCCTCTCCCTATGGCTCAAATCCTCCTCCAACACAAATGACCTGGACAATCCCCATCACTGTTTGCAGTTTGTTGTGACAAAATTTCTTACATTACAACAGTGACTACATTTCATAAGTAATTCATTGGCTGTGAATTACTTTGGGACTATCACAACAGGTGCTATGTAAATACAAGTTCCTCTTTAACCTAAAAGGATGACATTGAAATACAGCTCAGTATGAATCACTACTGCAAACTTATCTTTAATGTCTGAAGACATTCCTCTGGCAATGTCTTTCATGTTTCTGGAATTGTCAGTTATTGTTTAAGTGCTGCCAGATTGTGGAACAAAGTGCATTGCCTGTGCACAGTTCAAATGAAGTGAAGATCTATAGTTCTTTTGGCCTTTGAGTTCAAAGCCTTTTAACTTGGACTTCCAAATGGCACCCAATCCAGAGCCAAGGTCATTTTGATCAATTTGTGTTTAGAATGTGAAGCTCAAATATTGTTCAATAAACAATGCAAAAATGATAGGTGAGATTAAAATCCACTCAAAACCCATTCCCCTAGCCAGTGTTAAAATTGGGCCCATTAAGTCAGACAGTTTGAGAATAAAACAAATACTTTAAAATACATTTCGACCAACATAGCATCAGCAACACAATCTATAAAATGCATCTGTTTCTGCAGACTAACTTCTTACAAATGGTTCTTATTCAGCTTGAAGCATACAAGACTCAACCATAGCAACTGAATGACAACTAGTCAGCAGGAATTTAAAAACAAGAGCTAGAAATAAATTGCAATTATCAAACACCTATGTCAATCCCAGGACATTCCAAACTGTTTCACTGCCAATTAAATATTTTTAAAGTATGGTAACTGTTGTAATATATGAAGCGTAAATAGATTTTTCGCTTTTTATAAATTTTTGAAGTTTCTAGCACAGATATTTTGTTTTCCCGATGTACCTATATACAGGGATTGATAGTTCCAGTGAATTTGGCAAATGGGGGCCTTCCAGCATTTCCCAAACCTACTGCTTCTGAGTTTAATGGTGTGCAATGTTGAGAAAGATATAGGAAATCAATGGCTAACAAATCCTGTTTTCCAGATTGCTTTTGGCTATTTCCACATGTGGTGGTCAGCAGTCAATTCTGGCCAAGAATCCTGATAAATTCTGGCTTTCAGTGTCCAGCAGGATTGCTATTTGTTAATGCATAAGTAAGCTTGTATTTATTATCAAGACTCAATGAGTTAGTTCCATGTAATCACCTCTTTCTTATTTACTGATGTACTTTGTCTCTAGTGCTCTTGAATGTCGCATTACTCCCATAGACACATCTCTCAGGGGTGTTTGCTGGGCTCAACTGCCTTGTAAACAGCACTAAGCAGTGCTAAAGGTTAGGGCCAGGGTTGGGATCAGTATTGAACTTAGACTATTTACTGTGTCAGCCTTAGGGTCAAGTTCAGAGTCAATTCATTTTCCATTTTTTTACTGAACTGCTGGAGGCCATCAGCCCATGACGTAAAAATATTAAGAAACATTTTACAATAAATTCCTGATGTTGTTTTCTTTGATATAGTCACAGAGTTGTCAGAAAAAAAATGTTATTAAATCCTTGAAGTGTTTAGGTCACTGTTTAAAACTAAAGGATAGAGATGTGAAGAATTCTTTTCTCATAGAGGCTCATGAGTCTTTGGGACTTTCTCCCTCAAAAGGTGGTGAAAGCAAAGTCCTTGAACATATTGAAGGCAGAGGCTGATACATTCTTAATAAGCAAAGGAGTGAAAGGTGGGAATGCAAAGTAATCAAGTCAGCTATGATCATATGGAATGGAGGAGCAGACTCAAGGGGCCTCCTGCTCTGAATTCAGATATTTGTATGATTCTTTGAAATAGACTATGAGAAGCAATAATGCTATACCTCACTTACTTTATGAATAATATTACAGGCTGTCTCACCTCTGCTGTCAGCTTTATTACAACATCACAAAGTAATTGAAGGGAAGAAGATTACCTTGATTCATGTATCCAAAAAGATTCTAAATTACACTGTGGAATGCAATCTTTGCTAAATCACTGCAATGTTTACGGATGCTTGTATCTGCTTATAAGTCCATTTATGTGTTCACACTATTTTTATGAAGAAGGACTTCCTGACATATCTCCAATTGCTTATAGAAGGGGTGTTGGTGATAACTTTATTTCTTTATTTTTCTGTTTTTGTACTTGGAAGGCTGTGGTGCTGAACTTTTTAACTTATTTCTTTATTTTTGTACTTCCGTAACAAAAACTTTGTACTGCGATACTTTTTACCTAAGATGGCACCAAACATGGCAATATTATACACTTTTCACTATACTCTTGTACCCTGGACTTGAGTATACTCATAACAATAAAAATTAAATCTAATGAGATGGA
Organism: Chiloscyllium plagiosum; assembly: GCF_004010195.1. NCBI lineage: Eukaryota > Metazoa > Chordata > Chondrichthyes > Orectolobiformes > Hemiscylliidae > Chiloscyllium > Chiloscyllium plagiosum. Next base: position 29,064,719 of record NC_057744.1, on the reverse strand, counting down.
CCCACCATAAACTGTGGACGGTAAAGCCAATCTCCATCAGCTTTAATTTCCACAGATTCCAACGATCAACATCTGGTGTCAGAGACGTTTTCAGTTAGATTCTGCATGCATCAAAGAAAATGTCAGTCCACAGCATAAACAGAGTCATGGCAGAACACAAAGCTGAACTGACACTTCCTGAAGCTCTAATCAAGAATAAAATCTGAACGTTGTAGATGTTAAACTCTAGGTGTGAAGCACTAGGTGTCAAGTTAGTCCAGTTCAGCAGGCATTCCCAAGAAAAGAGAGAAACACTGACATTCCTATGGCAACTTGAATGACCTGATACCTTTTGCAGTAATGTGTCAGCATTGCTTTTCTCTGCATGTGTTGCGAATATGTGTGGACCATTTTAATATTTTTATTTTACCTGTAAAGTCACTGTTAAATGGAGGAATGTAATACAAATACTTGCATAAATCAAGTTACAACTGGTAATTTATCAGTTTTACATCTAAAATTATTTGGACAATCACCTTTGAATTTTTGTTTAAGTTTTAGAGAACCAGTCCAGCTGATTGAGATGAAAACTTCATTTTTCAGTAGCTATTAAGTGGCCAAGCAAAGTGTGGTAACTAGTGTCATGGGTGGTTTGGGGGACAAAGATGGATGGGGAGAGAGATAAGATTAGATTAGATTAGATTACTTACAGTGTGGAAACAGGCCCTTCGGCCCAACAAGTCCACACCGACCCGCCGAAGCGCAACCCACCCATACCCCCATATTCACCCCTTTTAACCTAACACTATGGGCAATTTAGCATGGCCAATTCACCTGACCTGCACATCTTTGGACTGTGGGAGGAAACCGGAGCACCCGGAGGAAACCCACGCAGACACGGGGAGAATGTGCAAACTCCACACAGTCAGTCGCCTGAGTCGGGAATTGAACCCGGGTCTCTGGCGCTGTGAGGCAACAGTGCTAACCACTATGCCACCGTGCCGCCCACACGGGGGCACAGATAAGAAACGCAAAGGCATGATGAAAGATGTTGGGTTAAAGGATACTTTCAAATGTGGCAAATGTTCGGTATTTAGGGTGACAGGCGCAAAACTATGGAGAAAAATGACTGAAAACTCTCCAGACTCTACTGGTAACTGCAAATTACTGCCAATCTGCATTCAGCAGCCACCCACATCCAACCTTTATCTGCTACTTCTTTAAACATCATACTACCCTTGGCCAGCACCATAGCTGATTGATCTCTCTCGCTCTCTCTTGTAACGTGTGATCATCTCTGGAGCAGTGATGGTGTCTGCAATTTGTTGGTAGTATACAATTTCTACAGCTCTACCAGCAGCTTCTTTCGCCAGAAAGATGGTAATTGTTGCACTCCAACTGCACTGGGACAAAATCTCAGCCTCTACGTTAGATGCGGAATGGGGCACCAGTAGAAGCTGACAAGTATAATAATAATAACCAACTGGATAAGGAAAGATGCCAGTGGCATCACTTTAGGTGATTTGAAGTTGACAGAGGATAAAGTGTGCAGTCAAGAAAGAAAGTTTTAGCACAGTGCAATCTGGGCACGGCAAAGACACAAAATAGATGTTAACATGAGTCTATGTAAAAGAGGGATGAAACAGTGCACTGTTTCAGAAGTAAAAGCAGGCGGTCCTGTTTGCTTGGGGCATGGGACTCAAAGCTCAGCTCAGGGTGGAGCAGAACAGAGAGATTAAATGAAACTGTTCATAGCTTCACAACACTGGTGCCCTAAGGCAAATGCTCATTGGAGGTTACAACTGACCTGTGATATTCCCAATATGATGATGTTGACAGCAAGATCAAAGTGAAAAAATTCTTGCCTTCAGAAAAGATAACTTCAAACATTCTCAGATGCAACACAGTACAGTTCAAAGCTCTCAGGTGTGTTCCAGATAAATTGAGCATCACTTGCCACCTCTTTAATGTTAACAGTGAATACATAATGTTAGTTTTACTCTCTCTTGCTTAGTATTGATCACATTAAACTGTCTACTTTCTATTCTGTTTGAACATATGGCATTAACATTTTACATGCAAACTTTTTAAAATGTTGACATTTATTTTGCTATTCTCTTGTGTGCAGAAATCAAAGTTTGAGATAACATGATTTCTTTTTCTTTATTTAGGAATTAGAAACCCCCAGGATCTGACAGACTCTTTCAGACAGCTTTCTACAATAAAAGCAAAGTATCACAGATGCTGAAAATCTGAAACAAATGCAAAGAATGCTGAAGAAAGCCAGCAGGCCTGGCTGCATATGTGGAGAGAGAAACAGAGTTGACATTTCAAGCAGAAATTTTCCACTGGTGTGCCGTGAAATTCTCAGGAATTTGCCACTTGCATATTGTTGTCTGATACTGTGTGTGTGTAGAGATTCATCACCTGCACATATGTAGGACCAAACATTTGTTCTGAAATGAAACTGCACATGCACAGTAAACTGGCCTGCCTGCCTGGATACATTTCCACATTACCATGAATTGTAAAGTGAATATCTTTTAGAACTTTTGTTTTTACATATACCACCCATCTAAATCTTAAATTTGAAGAAGAAAAGCATTAAGTTTCATGTCAAAAGAGGTGCTGCCTCTGCTAATTCAGTCAATGAAACATCTGAACCCAAAGGGAAAAAAATAAGAACTTTCCAGAGACAGTATAATGAGAGTTGTCTGAATAGGAGATGCCATCTGTCCTTCACCTGAATGTCTCATCTTCAGAGAGAAGTTGATAAACACTGTGATGGCACCAAGTGACTTAAAATGCCATTCACTGATGAAACATCCATTTCTTGTGAACAAACAGATTCAGTACTTCAATAGTTTGGGAGGACAAAACATTAAGCAGACACAATGTCTGATGAAGTGCATGTTGGTATTGGGATAAATCTCAAGAGGCTAGTTACTTGGTGGCTGAGCTTGTGGCAATATCAAGGAAGTCCCATACCATTGAGGGAACATTAATCATGCCGGCATGCTAAAAAAAAGACAGAGGTGTGATGTCAGGAGCTGATGCTGCAAAAGAGATCAACAAAATTCCACTCTTTGATAATACAGCAAATTTACTACAAGTCACCTGATATTGAAGAGGTACTGCAAAAGAAGGTAGCTACGAGCCAGATGTTACTTTGTAGGATGACAAATCCATTGATATAAGCAGATACTGCCAGCTGTTCAGTATGCTGAATAGAATTCCATTTAGGAGAATTTCTTCTTCGAGAAGGAGCTTCTGAGTCAAGCTACTGGTGAAGAAATATTTTGGGTAACAGATACTTAGCTGAGGAGAAGAAATCTTACCTGGGCCATATGTTGAAGCAGTTGCACTGATAGAACAAAGAGTTTCTTTACAGCTCTTGTAGCCAAAACAACATGACCCGAGTCAACTACAGTACTACAGCAATCCATGAAAATCATGAATTATATAAAATCATGCCCATGGAAATAACATTTTGTTGACTATTTTGTGTGCCAAAATGGGGGCTAAGCGTCAAAGTTAACTGAAGTACAATGATTAGTGCGGGGAATGTTTCTGTCCCCAGTTCATGACTTCCAGAGAGAGAACTGACAGTTTTCAACAATGCCTGACCTGCCATTAAATGTTACTGTAGTTATTGGAACGAGGTCAGCCAGGCGGATCTCATAAAATGTGAGTTCCCTGATTGGGACTGTTAGTCTGGTCCAATCAGGGAGTCCTGGCTGACATATAATAAAAGAGTATCAGGGGCTCTGTTCGCTCTAGGAGCCAGCTCTGAGCTAGCTAAGTCACTCCAAAGCTAATACTTATGAACAAACCAATTGGACTATAACCTGGTGTTGTTTGATTTTTAACTATATTCAAACATCTCAAGGCACTGCAAAAGAAATTTGAATTCTCCTCCCCACTCAAAAACTATGGAAGACAATGACTGGATAAGTGGTCCATTTAGTTCACTGACTTCTGCTTCATCACAAAAACTGCCATTAAAAGAAAAAGAGGAATATGCAGAGCCATGGATAGATTGCACAATGAAGCTGAAATGTGAAGAGGTATCTTCGTGCGTGAGTGACTGTGGTGCATGAATATCTGATGATCTCTGACTATGGTATTGCTGTAGAGTCATAGAGGTTTACAGCACAGAAACATAGCCTTTGGCATATGTTTGCCATTTGCGATAATATATCTCTGCAAGCTTGCATTTTCAATACTGGCATACATATATAACAGCAGAGAGTGCTTGGCAGTGGAGCAAGATTTGCTGGTAGCCCTCTCGTCAATTCCTCCCCAGATCAGAAAGCTCTGCGCACACTGGCAGATCCAGGTTTTTTTCTACTAACCTGATAAATTGAAATTTAATCTACTTTGTAATTTTCTCTGATCCTTTGTTTGTGAATAATTAAAATAGTTGAGTTGAGCAGATTTTCTGTCTGTGCTTACAGTCGAAGGTGGTGTATTTTTGCTGGTTGCATGTAAATGTAACGTTTATGAGCAATCAATTCAGCTGAGAAAGGTCGAGTGTGCCATGGAGCTGTTTGTCTAACTGAAGAGTGCCACATTACTGAAAAGGCTGGGAACCATTGGTTTTGATTCCAGTATAATTCTTCTTCAGAATGCTGAAATCCTCATTGACAATTACACTATTTTGCCTTTCAATAAAATAAATTTGTTTTCTGTTGCAACTCCCCTTTTTATTGCAAGATTCCTCACGAGTTTATATCGAACACCCTTTGGCAGGTTTGTGAAATTCATGTAGGTAATGTCATTCGGGTATGATTTTAATCCATTTCAGGTATAGGCACATAACCTCTTTGAAAGGGTGATCAGTAAAAATTCAACTATTGAATGTAATAATATTATGAAACTATAGGGAACACATACCAACCTAAAGTGACTGGCACCATTCTGCTTTCAACTCTCAGTCGACCCAATTTATTTAAAATATTCTTTGAACAATTAGCTTTAAGCACAAATGGTCCTTGGCTAATTACATTTTAAGATTTGACTTTGATTTTAGCTCTGCTTGGACAATTTGTGGAAAGCTTTTTCTTCAAGGTGCATATTAAGCCATAGAGTGACAGTGTCATATAGCACAGAAACAGGCCCTTTGGTCCAACTCATCAATGCTGACCAAATTTCCCAAACTAAACTAGTCCCATTTGCCTGCATTTGGCCCATAACCCTCTAAACCTTCCCTATTCATGAGGTATAGCATTAAATTGGAGACAGTTCAGAAATGATTTACCAAGACATTGCTGGGAATAACGGTTTTACATTGGAAAAATAGGCTGGACAGGCTGGGAATGTTTTTCACATGGGTAGTTATAGGGGTAATCTTGAAGAGGTCTATAAAATCATGAAGATCACAGATAAAGTGAATAGCAAGGGTCTTTTCCCTAGGGTAGGAGAGTTCAAAACTATGAGGCATATTTTTAAGGTGAGAGAAAAAAGTTTTTAAAAAAGACACGAGGGACAATTTTTTTACACACAGAGTGGTTCGTGTGTGGAATGAACTGCCATAAAAAGTGGTGGGTGCAGGTACCGTTACAACAGTTAAAAGACATTTGGATAAGTACATAAAAAGGAAAGGGTTGTAGTGATATGGACCAAACACAGACAAGAGGGACTCGTTTAGTTTAGGAACATTGGGCGGCATGGTGGCACAGTGGTTAGCACTGCTGCCTCACAGCGCCAAAGACCCGGGTTCAAAAAGGAAAGGGTTGTAGTGATATGGACCAAACACAGACAAGAGGGACTCGTTTAGTTTAGGAACATGTTAGGCATGGACTAATTGGACCGATAGGTCCATATTGTATGACTTTACCCGTCCAAATGTGTCTGAAATTTTATTAAAGTGCAATTTTTGGATAAAACAAGAAGTTTTAAATTACCTTCCAGGCTCATGACCACTACAATCTAGAAGGACAAGGGCAACAGATACTTCCTCCCTAAAAGCAATTTGGATCTATCTGCAGCACATGAACTGCAGTGGGGTTCAAGAAGACAGCTCACCACCACCTTCTCATGGGCAACTAAGGACAGGTAATAAATGCTGGCCAGCTACCTATGCCAAAATCCCCTGAGTAAAAGAATTCTGTCTTTTAATTGTCATTTGATTACCCTGAGGTGCAAATTCTGTGCTATCAACCTAAGGGTTCTTGATGAGCAACCCGGGCCCAGCCCAACATTTAGCATTGAATTTCTTTCCATTGGAATAGTATTACTAGGTCTCCATTAGGGTTTAAAAGAGGGAATGAACAGGTAAACACCATAAGACCATAAGACCATAAGACATAGGAGTGGAAGTAAGGCCATTCGGCCCATCGAGTCCACTCCGCCATTCAATCATGGCTGATGCGCATTTCAGCTCCACTTACCAGCGTTCTCCCCGTAGCCCTTAATTCCTCGAGACAACAAGAATCTATCAATCTCGGCCTTGAAGACATTTTGCGTCCCGGCTTCCACTGCACTCCGTGGCAATGAATTCCACAGGCCCACCACTCTCTGGCTGAAGAAATGTCTCCGCATTTCTGTTCTGAAATGACTCCCTCTAATTCTAAGGCTGTGTCCACGGGTCCTAGTCTCCTCGTTTTACTGAAACAATTTCCTAGCATCCACCTTTTCCAAGCCATGTATTATTTTGTACGTCTCTATTAAGTCTCCCCTTAATCTTCTAAACTCCAACGAATACAATCCCAGTATCCTCAGCCGTTCCTCATATGTTAGACCTGTCATTCCAGGGATCATCCGTGTGAATCTCTGCTGGACACGTTCCAGTGCCAGTATGTCCTTCCTGAGGTGTGGGGACCAAAACTGGACATAGTACTCCAAATGGGGCCTAACCAGAGCTTTATAAAGTCTTAGTAGTACATCTCTGCTTTTATATTCCAACACATTACAAAATGGAGAAACTGGAAATGTGCTTCTGTCAGAAACTCCTGGTTTATAATTACTTTCCAATGTGAGGGAGGCCAAGAATCTCTGGCCTCTTCTAATTGATAGACAAAATAACATGAGTGAGCAATGCATCAGAAAAGGGAAAAAATCCATGTAAATCTATTTATCAATAACAGGTTTAAAAATCTTTCATTTGCATGCACCACAATTCATCTATAAATCAAACTTTCTGTTATTACATTTTTATTATCACTATAAATTCTTGTTCAGAGAAATGTCTGTGTAAAATTGTGGCACTGTAGTTACAATGTCCCACCAGTAGTGACAATAGCATGCCTCATTTATGTTGTTTCCAGCTCCATGGTTCCTATTGCAGTATAACTCCAATGATCCAACCGATGTAAATCCTCTGCATTCTAAATAACAATATTTTAAAGTATCAAAACACAGCAGAATTTATAATATTAACATGAGGACTGAATAATATCTCTCGGTCTCAGGTCAATTATTCCACTTCATTTGTAAAATCTTCTCAGCCTCCAGTCTCTGGGTACAATGTCACAGATTATTAGCTCACAATATTGTAAGATTTTTGCAAAGAGCAAACATTTCTTAAAACATTCCATCTAATTTCTATCATACTTTATCACACTTTAAATGCCACATTTAAGTAATCACTCTTCAATATAGTCCCTGATTCAGATGAACATAGCCACAGGAGATCTATTAGAATAAAGCCAATATGTGTAGTCAAGTTTACAAATGTATAAATGCATGTAATAATACAAATGTATAACTGCATAAGCAGTTATTCTCTAATGTACAGGCATTGTTATTAGCTCCTAGTTTTATTCCTTTCTTTGTCAACAGACTTCTTAATGACAGTCAAGTCATTAACACATGCAACTTTTGCATCATAAACTTGTGAATATTTCAAAGCGCCACTATCTGTTAATTTCTACACACCTTATGTTGAGTGGTCTCCTTTCTTCCAATGTTTGAGGAGTCTGTTGAGCAAATCTTATTTACCGACACTTAGATGAAAGAAAGGGGTCATTTCAAGTTCAATTACAAGTTTGTTTTGAACTTGTTTTAGTCTTGGAGATGATTAAAAGGATTTTTTTTGCAGCAGACCCTGCTCAAAAATAATTTGTCACATATCACCTATTGCATCTAGCCATTTCTTGCAAGAAGGCAAATGGTTGTCAGGTCCTTAATACTAGAAGTAACATCAGTTAACAGTCCCATTGCGCATATTTCAAAATCTGCTGTTCACCACTTTAATAATTATATTGCTCTTAACTCCTCAACTGGTTTGGTGTTCCAGACAAATGGAGTTTCAGTGATCACTTTTCTCACATACCTAGAGAGACGCTCTTTAGTTGGTAGTATTTTCAGATTAAAGAAGCAACAAATTAGATTAGATTACATTACAGCGTGGAAAGAGGCCCTTCGGCCCAACAAGTCCACACCGACCCGCCGAAGCGCAACCCACCCATGCCCCTACATTTACCCCTTACCTAACACTACGGGCAATTTAGCATGGCCAATTCACCTGACCTGCACATCTTTGGACTGTGGGAGGAAACCGGAGCACCCGGAGGAAACCCACGCAGACACGGGGAGAACGTGCAAACTCCACACAGTCAATCGCCTGAGGCAGGAATTGAACCTGGGTCTCAGGCGCTGTGAGGCAGCAGTGCTAACCACTGTGCCACCGTGCCGCCCAACAATGCTTCAACAAATTTAAGGAAGAGATAGACAAATCTTTAATTACTAATGGGTTGGAGGGCTATGGACAGTGGGCAGGAAATTGGAATTGATGCAGAGATAAGATCAACCATGATCATATTGAATAGTGGTACAGGCTGGAGAGGCTGAATTGCTTACCCATATTCCTAGTTAGAGTCATAGAGTCAGAGAGTTGTACAGTGCAGAAATAGACCCTTCAGTCCAACTCATCCACGGTGACCAGATATCCTAGATTAATACAGTCTCATTTGCCAGCATTTGACTCATATATATCTAAATCCTTCCTATTCATATACCCATTCAGATGTCTTTTAAATGTTGTAGTTGTACCAATCTCCACCACTTCCCCTAGGAGCTCATTTCATACATTTATCATCCTCTGTGTGAAAAGGTTGCCCCTTAGGTTTCTTCTACATTATTTTCCCTGTCTCCTTCCCTATGCCCTCCAGATTCGGACTTCCCAACCCTGGAAAATAGACTTTGGCTATTCACGCTATCCATATCCCTCACGATTTTGTAAACCTCCAAATGGTCACCCTTCAGCCTCCAGTGCTCCAAGGAAAATGGCCCCAGTCTATTCAGCCTCTCCCAATAGCTCAAATCCTCCAACTCAAGCAACATCCTTGTCAATATTTTCTGAACTCTTTCAAGTTTCACAACATCTGTCCGATAGCAGGGAGTCCATAATTGAACACAATCTTTCAAAAGTGGCCTAACTAATGTCCTGTACAGCCTCAAGCTGACCTCCCAACTCCTATACTCAATGCACTGACCAATAAAGGCAAGTGAACCAAATACCTTCTTCACGACCCAGTCAACCCATGACGTGACCTTCAAGGAACTGCACTGCAAGTTCTCTTTGTTAGGCAACACAAAAATGTTGTTCTTATGTTCTTGTATTGCTCCAGTTCACAGAAATCACACCATAACAATGAATGCTGTGTTATTGTTTGGAATAATAGTTGTAATGTTGGAGTTCATTAAAATGTCTAATAATGGATATTTAAGAATGGAAAGAGGATTGTAGCTGTTTCACTATTTGATATGAAAGGTCACCTTTTTGCTAATTGCTGGTAAGGTTATGCCAGAAAGGACAAGAAGGACATTCTGAAGTTCAACACCACATTGATCAAAGCAACCTGCTTGATTGACACCCCCTTCAAGGTTCACACCTTCAAGGTTCACACTCTTCACCACTGACACACAGTAGCAACAGTGTGTACTGTCTACAAGATGCACCGAAACAACTGCAGGCTCTTTTGAGAGCACCATCCAAACCTTCAATTTTCAATCGTTTAGAAGGACAAGAAATAAAATCATAGAAACACCACCACAAAGTCACACAGCATCCTGATGTGAAACTATACCACCATGCCTCCTCTGCAGCTCAGTTGAAATCCAGGAACACCCTTTCTAACAGCTCTGTGACTGTACCAATACGTTCAAAGGACTTAAGTGGTTTGAGAAGGTGCTTCACTGCCATGTTCTCTGGGGAAATTAGGGATTGGAAATAAACATTGGCTTAGACAGCAGTTCGCACATCCCTAGAAAGACTATTTCAAACTATTACAAGTTACCAGTAATGCCTTGATAAAATTGCTCAGTGCTGATAACGTTACGCAGTTTTGTGGGTGTTTTAATTCCAGGGACAGAACAACTGCGAACTAAACATAACATTTGCCCTCGATGTCATTCAGAGCAAGACCAATTGTAGTCTTTAGCTTCTAAGTCTAAATTGTAACTACTGCATGCTGTGTAAGGCTTGTCATGCAAGCTGCCTTCAATAGCTGAACAGGAATTAAAAAAAATAAAGATAGTAAGAAACCCCTTGTTCTTTCCTACTAATGGAAAGTTAATTGCATAATTGTGTTTAATGGTTTAGCATTGAGCCATGCAGACTCAAGGAGTCAGCAGAGCATTTCTCTGTGATGTTAGGTAATCTCACCCAGGGGAATGGTAGCTGCCACTGTTAGTCTAAGGAGGATTGGTCTTCAGAGGAGATGAGCTGACCTGGGACTTCCAGTCCTCATCAGTCCAAGGGTCCTGATTGAAAAATAATATACATGTGAATTTTGTGTTTGGACAAAGTCAGACTCTGCTGTCATTCAACAATTGAGGTTTGTTAAATATATTATTTTACTTGCATGGCACTGTAATCTTTTGCTATAAATTCTGTGTCTTATGGTCCTACTCCACAACCGCCTGAAGAAGGAGCAGTGCTCCAAAAGCTAATGTTTCCAAATAAACCTGTTGGACTATAACCTGGTATTGTGTGATTTTTAATGTCATTCATCCCATGACGATCAGTCACCGAAGAAGGATCATTTGGCATAGCTTGAAAAAAATGTTCAGAGAACCTTTTGAAATCAGGAAATGAGATAAGAAATAGGAGAAAACAAAAAAAAAGAGAAAATGAGGTATCAGTGTATTCTTTCAATTGATTGCTGAGACACAGCGTATTACAGAGATGAATAATTGGGAGTAATACCTAATAATACAGTAATAACTTCACCGCTATTCATCAGAATCTGTGCTCAGAAATGTTTCAATGGAAATATAGTTTTGCAATTCCGGAGTTCCCGCAACTGGCAGCAAAATGTTAAAATGTTGCTTGGAATTTACAGACTTTGCTCGCAGATGGCAAATGCAGACACTTAGCTGTGGTGTAACTTACTGACATGTCTTAATGCCAGCAATTGGATGGTTGTGGCATTTTTTATTTTATACAGCATACCAAAATGTGCATGCATAATAAGAAAATAGTTGAGTTCTGTGTTTGATATAGAATGAGTACATGCGTACTCTTTCCAAAGTAGTGATAGTGAGACTGAGACTGGCATAGAAAAGGGTGACATAGAGGCACAAGATATGACAGCTCCAGTAGTGGGATCAAGCTGTGCCAATAGTTCTCAAGTGGGTGATACTATTTCCGGCCGTGCTGTTCTGTGAGGACAGGGTTGTGAGGGGTTATGGATAGGCCTTTACCCACAAGGAGAAGTGCAAAAGGTTTTCTTCAACCCAAAGCTGGTCACCTGAGCTGAGTTCAGAGCCACCCTGGTGCAACTCAATTGGTAAAGGAGGTCAGTGGCAGCAGACTTCAGGCAAAAGAGAGGGAGAGAGGAAAATAGCTCACTCATAAAATGGATTGAAACTGTCCCAGAATTAGAATGTGAAATAGCAGATGGTGTTCAGGTCCGCAGAACGATAATGTTTGCAGAGAGAACTGCGAATCCTAATAATCATGCAGTCTATTAATTCCCTGTCAGCTCCGGCGGACCCTATCTAGAATTCCCAACACATAACTCACTGACAGCTCCAATTGCTATACTGATTTAGAAAAAAAGAGATTTTTTTTTCCATTTACATAGTACTTGGGGGACTCATCATGCATTGAAATTACTCTGCTATTCTCTTTTTTGTCTGTTCATCAAGGTGAGCGGCCGGCACTTCTGGGGACCAGGACTCTTTGTGTCAGGGTTAGTCATGAAGATTTTTTTTTTGATCTTGTTGTGATTTCTTTGAACAGCTCTGAACAATGCAATTCTAACCAAAATTGATTTCCTTTTAACATTTTACTCCATGTCTATATTTCCTCCTGGGCAGGCAATTTAAAACGATGGAACCTGAGAATAATGTCAAATCGCTCTTTGCCTTTGCTCAGTATTCGCTAGGCAGTCCACCTGGCTTCATTAAGATGCAAGTGAAAAATACATGCCTGTCCTTTCACCCCTTCATCTGTTCTTGGGACACATGCAGTGAGATATAAAGCAATGATTACTGCCAATTTATATTTCTCTCTTTACTATTAATACCTCATTCCACAATTCCAGTTACCATCTGATGATTTACATATTCTTTTTCTCACTCCCTCACTTTCACTAATATATTTTTTCTTTTTTATCTCTCTCTATTTGTTTACTCTCTCCCACTCCATCTCAATTCTACTTTCTTGCTGTCATGAGTGAGAGCACAGAAGAAACCCTTATAAATCAGTGCTATAGCTGATAAAGGGCAATGTGCCGGAAGTATGTTGTTTTATAAGCAACGTAAGTGGAAGTCTGAAAGTTTCTAAAACTCTCTGACAGGCAGACACAGAAACATCTATAATGTTAACTTCTCCACCTTCTGATGCTGCCTGGCTTGCTGTGTACTCCCAGCCTCCTGCTTGTCTATCACAGAAACTGAAGCAATCCTGCTTTATCTTCTGCGCCATTACATTTGGCAAACCCTGAAGATACTGGAATTGCTACATTAAAGAGGAAAAACAGAAGAAAATTTACATCTATGCAGTACTTTTAACAATCTCAGGGTATCCCAAAGCACCTTACAGTCAATCTTTGAAGTGTAGTCACAGTTGTAATGTGGCAAATAAAACAGCTGATAGACAAACATTAAATAATGGGATAATGACCAGATAATCTCTTTCATTAGTGATCCAGGATTGATGGATAAAGATTGCCCAGGACACTGCTTTCTTATCAATAAGTACACCTACTTTGCTGCCCCATATAAATGACTAGACAGGTGATTTCACAGTTGCCGAGCGATAACTTTCCTACTCTGTATATGAGATTCACCTCGTGTCAGCTCCACTTGTCCACCTGATTTGTGCTTCACATGGTACTCTATACTGTATTCCACTCTCGGATTCAAGGGGAAAGAAAGCCTGTGGTCAACAAAGGATATGTTGCCAATATTTGTACAGCAAATAGGAAGACACTTATTGTCTCTTGCTACAGAAATGCAGCCATGACTGCCTATTAGCTACTGACTGTTAACAAATAGTAAGGAAATGAATTACATGAGATCAGCTGCCATGCTGGGGAGGCAAAATACCAGTGATATCCTCCCTTGCTTATTTCTTCAATGCTGAGCCTACTCCTCATGATGGATAAAACATCACAGGTTGTCTGCTCGCTCATCAGAATGAGTTATTAGATTAGATTAGATTACATTACAGTGTGGAAACAGGCCCTTCGGCCCAACAAGTCCACACCGACCCGCCGAAGCGAAACCCACCCATACCCCTACATTTACCCCTTACCTAACACTACGGGCAATTTAGCATGGCCAATTCACCTGACCCTGCACATCTTTTGGACTGTGGGAGGAAACCGGAGCACCCGGAGGAAACCCACGCAGACATGGGGAGAACGTGCAAACTCCACACAGTCAGTTGCCTGAGGCGGGAATTGAACCCGGGTCTCAGGCGCTGTGAGGCAGCAGTGCTAACCACTGTGCCACCGTGCCGCCCAGTTATGTGCTGACCTTCACAAAAAGTCACCTCTCTGAAAGGAAAATAAAGAGCGCCTTTTGGAAATAAAGTGAGAGCCGCCTCTTCTACCAAAGTACAAAATATGAATATTATGAAACATATATGTTGAATTATGCCATTGATCTGGGTGATGTCAAAGCACCACCTTCTTGAAGCACACACATACGCTGCTGGAGTTGTGACAGTAAAAGCACACATTATCATTTTGTCTGCCAACAGATTGGAGATACAGCTCAGCTATTTTTTCCACTACCTTTTGAGATGAAGTCGTTTTATAGTTGTGGAGCATTCACAGTGACTAGTGTTTCAGGATGCCAGTCACGTTCATATTGCCCCAGCCATGGATCATAACCCTGGATCAACCTTTAAGTCCACCATGGTTTTTTAAGAGGATTACTACAGCCAAACAAATTACCACAGATGTAAATTCAGTGCCTTTCTGGCAGAGTCCTTCATGAAACCATGGAATGTAACACCTGTCCAGAGTTAGGGAGTTGTCAAATGCAAAGAATAAAAGAATAAGTAGAGATAGTGAGAGGCTGACGACTCAGTCCCTTCTCATCAGGAAGCCATCTTCTGCAGATAGGATTGCGTCTTAGCTTTCAGGGATATACAAAAGACAGGATTTAAAGCCTGAAGACCGAGTTAGTCGACAGCTTTGAGATCAGCCATTAAACGCCCCTACATTGCAGGTAAAGAAAGGCACTGAATTTATATCTGCGGTAATTTGTTTGGCTGTAGTAATCCTCCAAGTGTTACAAAACATCTACTGTTGAAAGGAACCAGAACAAATTAATTTCAATGAACCTGTAAAAACCAAGAATCTTAAAATCGACTGTTCAACCATCAATGTTGATGCTACTGACTAACAACCAGTGCAATGGATGTAACTTACTTCTATTGCTTTTTCATGAATGACACAGACTTAAAATCTTTAAAAAATGTTTAAATTTTTATTTTTCGGGGAGTTCTCTATTTATTCCTAATCTGTGTGTACATGTGTTGCATTATTGATTCTCTTAGTTAGTAACGAATAAAATCATCAAACTCAAGACATCCTCATTAAATTAGCTTTATTTGGTCTGTGAGAAACATGTCTACAAAAGGAGGAATCTGTTTATATTAAGTCTGTTTCAGCCAACAGAGGATCTAGGTGAAAAACTAAGGGGAGCTAATTCATCCCCTTATTGAGTTGGGTATCCTGTCTGGAACCTTAAGAAATTTAGGAACCTTACCTCAGAATAGGTCATAACATAGGGGTCTGTCCAGGGTTTGAAGTTGTAGACAAATGAAATAGGGTGCATAGATTATTACATTCAAACCAATTTTTTTTTTAAATTGCAAAGGCTTTGTTGACTTTACATTCCTTTAGTTTAGAAATTCCTGCATTCGATGTCATCATATTTGTGGCAAAATTAGAGGAAGCTACTTTTAAATGGATGAACAGTTCAAACAGTTTAAAGATTTAGCAAGACACTTAGGATGAGGATTTCATGTGAAAGCCTGGAAACTCAAAAGTTTTGAAGGAATGGCCAACCATTTACTAGTAGGAATTGATGACAATAAAGTGGATAAAGCAGCAATGGAGAGATTAAAAATTTGAGAACAAGGAATTAGAATTTCAGAAAAAAAAAGAGATGGAAGGACAGATAGACAGAGAATGAGAGAAGAAAGACAAAGTAAAATGTGAAAGAGAAGGAAGGGGAGAGCGAGGACGGAGAAAACTTCAGGAAAAATAGCAGGAAAGGAGTTTGAACAAAGACACATCGACCTGAAAGACAAGAATCCACCTGCCTCTGATCCACGAGAATCCACAAGCTCAGATTTAGAGGTGGAGACAACACAGTTTGCTCATTTAATCACTATGATTGAGGAGGCAGAGGTGAGCAGCTAGCCCAGCAGCTAAATTGACCAGCTCAGCGTTGGGTCTTATAACGGCAGCGTACATTTTCTGGGGAAGGTCATGAGATTTACTCCCTTTTGCCTGAGGACAGTGTCACTGATTGAGAGGCAGTAATCTTATGTTCATACCAGTTAGTGCTGACGATATCCCATCAGAAGTTGCACTCCATTAGGAAATGACCTGCCCAAACTTACCTGGAATTTGAAAGGATGAAGCAGTTTGCTCTTAGAGCAGTGTGTATGGGTGCTTAAAATGGAAGCTGCTTAAGAAAACCTCTATTAAGTAAATATTCTGGAGGATTTCAAAAACTCTGTCCCCTTCTCAAATTGCATGTAACATTGAGGATAGGGAAGCTGAACAGCTGCAGGAGAAAGCATATGGTCTTTTCCCTGACTGTGCAGTTATGCATTCTATTGCCAGACAAGGTCAGCTACTGAAGGTTGAGATAGTGCAACAACCAGAAGACCATCCGGTCGCACTATCGGAAACATTTTTTTGGGGGGCATCTAGAAGACCACAATGATGTAATAAATAGAACTTTCTTGGTAACAGCCCAGCAAGCTGACCCAGTATGAAAAATGTTAGCTCAGATTGCTCACACTGAGGCTGAGCCAGGATCATCCCAGAAAGCTGCCTCATGAATAATGAGGTGCTGATGAGAAAAGGGAGGGAGACCCTCGCAGCTCTGTAATAAGTGAACCATAACCAATAAGGTAATGGTGCCACTTGGGTACTGAAGGGAAAGACTGCGGCTCACTCATGAAATATTTGGTGCTACTAAAAGACACAGAGTTCAAGAGCAAGGAAATGATGTTAAACTTGTATAAGACATTTGTTAGGCCTCAGCTGAAATGTTCAATATAGTGCATCACATTAAAGGAACGATGTGAACACTTTGGAGACAATGCCAAAACCATTTACAAGAATCAGTCCAGGGATGAGGAACTAGACTAGATTAAAGAACTGTTCACCTTGGAGGGAAGAAGACTGAATGGAGATCTAATGGAGGCTTTCAAAACCATTGTCAGACTGGTTAGAATGGATCGAGGGAAACTGTACCTGCCCATAAAAAGAACGAGAACAAAAGGCCTAGATTTAAATTGATTTGCAAAAGAAGCAATGATGAATTGAAGAAAATCTTTTTCACTCAGCGAGAAATTAGGGGTATGAAATGCACTGTCTGGAAGTGTGGTGGAAAGAGGTTCAATTGAGTCCTTCAAGATAATATAGGATACTCATTGGATAAAAATAATACGCATGCGTTTGGGGAAAAATACAGGAGATTAGCATGAAGTAAAAGTGATCTTTTAACAAGCCAGTGCAAGTACAATACGCCAAATGGCCTTTTTCCATGCGGTATCATTTCTGAGGTTCTGTGATTTTGATAACTGGGCATTTGGGTCTACTCAAAACATGTATCAGGTAGTATTCTTACGAGCAAACAGCTCCACAAGAGTTGTGAAGGTTTTCAGAACCAGCCACACCTGTCAGAGCTAACCAAGGATTATGGGGAGTAGATGGTTATGCAGAATTCAAAAATCAAACAAATCGGACATGATCTTATTGAATGGTGGAGCAGGCTCAAGAGGCCGAATATGTGGTGCTGGAAAAGCACAACAGGTCAGGCAGCATCAGGGAGCAGGAAAATCTACATTTTGGGCAAAAGCCCTTCATTAGGAATGGTGCCGAATGGTCTACATCTGTTCCTAACTGTTACGCACTTAATTGCTCCAAGTTTATTTCAACTGCAGGCACTCTCCCATGAATAATTACCAATAAAATATTATTTTAGAAAGTATTACATGAAAATGATAGACAGGAAAACACCAACTATTCAATCAAGTCTGATTCACACATCAATGATATCTGAAGTATTGTAGCTAGACATTTCCCACCTTCTTCTGAAGCTCCTTGTAGAGACACAATAAACCAGTAAAATAAGGGATAATAATGGAAAAGAATGGTTCTGAAGTATTCCTCTCTGGTCCCACTCACAACCAATCCAGGAGAACTCATGGCCCAAGTGTCATCTGTTAATTCGGATTCTGCTGGTGTCTGTGGAACTAGACAGCAAGGATTTAAGAAGATGAGAGTGATGGAAAGTGTTATGAAGATGTGGGTGTACTGTACCTTTAAGACAGCTAAAAGCCAATGGAACTACTTGACAGCACCAAGTGTTCTGAATAAGACACAATGTAACATGAGGTCCAGCAGCTAGGGTAGCTGGTTGCCTGGAGACAAAAACAAATTTGAATTAGGCCAATCAGTTTGAATTATACCCCCAAGACAAACACTGAACTCAAATCAAGTTTGAATTTAGTATATTGACAATACTAAAAGCTAATGACACAATCCAGTGCTTTGGGGCTCTAAGACCAAGAAAAATGAACAGTTGAGAGAGAACTGCCAAAGACCAACAGATGTCGGCTGCTCATGTGAACTTTCTGAGAGGTACCTGTCTAGAGAAGGCGTTTGCACAAAGAAAAACAATAACAACAACCTGGAGAGTAACTGCAACAAGAAGATTCGACAGCCGGCTGGTTTTGAAATTTGAATTTTTCAGTAAATTTTAATCTGGGGTTTTATTGGACTAGTATTATACTATAGTATAGTATTACAGTATAGGAAAGTAAACGAGGTTAGAGAAAAGAGTTGTAAATAGTTGTTAGTTAATTATTCTTATTATACTTTGTTAATTGTTACTTTAAATAGTTCTTGGATTTTCACAGATTACTGCATGGGATAAATCTTTTCTGTGTTGCTAGTTTAAACTAGGTAGGAATAAAACTGACTCACTAACTAAAGCCTGCAGCTTGTACTACAATAGAGAATATTCCTGGAAAGTACATCATTGCCTGTGACATACTTTGTAATGTCAACTTGCTATGAAAAGCACATAGAAATGCAAGTTCTTCATTTTAATTAATCACAAGGTAGCATGACCACAGAACATAAAACGAAGAAACAGCACTCATTCTAAATCAGAATGAGTCAGCATGAATCCAATACTCAGAGATTACATTGGGGCATGTTCTGGAAGCAAGGGGTCATGTTTTGGTGAAAGCAGAGAAGGAGGAGAATCTAGAATTAAAGCTGTTTTTAAAATAACACTCACTGTTGCAATTCTCAAAATATTTCAAAAAAGGTTGCATACACTACATTCGAGAAACAGTTTCAATTACTTTAGACTCTGTTTTGATTGGATAGTGCATAATATAAAAGGCCTGATGTTTTTGAGATGTCAAAAGTAGATCAGGCTCTTCTGATGATTTATACCAAACATGGTCAGAAAAGCAAAAATACAGGAGTGTGGACAGCCCTGACAAGTTTATTAGAGAGTGTTTGCCATGTAGCCTATCGATCACTGTCCTGCACCTGGGACCATACCACAGGACATGTTGGAGCAGGGAGAGGAAGCATCAGCTGCTGTCACCCCATGGGAACATAACTACTTCAAACCAGTCCCTGCTGCTGAAATATTAACAGTGAACAATTCAGCTTAAAAAGGGGCAAATACCATTGCTTATCACGGACAGTAATTGCAAAACACTGAAGGCTTTTTCTTTGTCATCTATAGGTGATTAAACTTCCCAACTGACATCAGATTGCAAAACTAACAGTGCAGCTTGTCAAATATATTCTTGTCTACATGTTCAGCTTCCATGGAATTTCCACATCCTGTTAGGATGAGTTTTATAATTAAGTGTTAACCAGACTGTACATCGACAGTAGATGTTTGCAGCTGAATACTGAATATTACAATGTTAATATACAGAGATCCCTGCAATTCGATTGAGGCAATGTGCTGATACAATCATGAGCAGAACTAACAGTTTTAATACAAATGAAAACATTTGCAAGCACATTTCAGAAGTTGGGGTGCCATCCTAAGCCAAGGTTGCATTTCTCTAGCATCTTTAGTCATCTCAGGTCATCCTAATGTGCCTGATGGTAAAATGCAGCAGTGAATTACAGCACAGCATGTCCCACAGACAGAAATACAACAATTAATATATTATAATCAATGTTTTTCAAGATGTTGGTTGAAGAATAAGTATTGGCCAGGAAAGCCTTTGGTATGCTCTCCTTTATTGGTCAGAGTATTGAGTATAGGAGTTGGGAGGTCCTGTTGCGGCTGTACAGGACATTGATTAGGCCACTGTTGGAATATTGCGTGCAATTCTGGTCTCCTTCCTATTTGAAAGATGTTGTGAAACTTGAAAGGGTTCAGAAAAGATTTACAAGGATGTTGCCACGGTTGAAGGATTTGAACTATAGGGAGAGGCTGATCAGGCTGGAGCTGTTTTCCCTGGAGCGTCGGAGGCTGAGGGGTGACCTTAAAGAGGTTTACAAAATTATGAGGGGCATGGATACGATAAATAGACAAAGTCTTTTCCTGAGGTGGGGGAGTCCAGAACTAGAGGGCATAGGTTTAGGGTGAGAGGGGAAAGATATAAAAGAGACCTAAGGGTCAGCTTTTTCATGCACAGGGTGGTATCTGTATGGAATGAGCTGCCAGAGGAAGTGGTGGAGGCTGGTACAATTACAATATTTAAAAGGCATTTGGATAGGAAGGGTTTGGAGGGATATAGGCTGGGTGCTGGCAAGTGGGACGAGATTGGGTTGGGATATCTGGTTGGCATGGACAGGTTGGATTGAAGGGTCTGTTTCTGTGCTGTACATCTCTATGACTCTACAAATCACACTTTCTCCCCGTATCTTCCAATTTCCTTGGCTCCACTTTGAAACAATGCCATAAGAACTTCTATGTACAATTACATACAAACAGATCAGAAGTCAAGTCAAACCCTGATTTAACATCTGGCATCTCTCACAGTATAGCACTCAGTACTACACAAAGTGCCAATTGATTATATTGCCTCTGCAATTGCAGCTCATTTGGGAGAAATTTATAATTAAAGACTTAATTGATCCCTGTTTTAGCCCAGTGATGCTCTACTCTCTATTTTATCTACTGGTACTACATGCACATGGTCTTTCATGTGTGATGGATGTTCACCTTCACTTTGATGTTCATAGCATTCATGTTGTGGATATTAACTAGAGACTCACTTTTCTTCCATTGTTGGTGGAAAATGCATGATATATAAATGTGCTTCTATACATAAATGATGACAAGTATGTAAAGACTAGGCATCAGTATTCTGTCCTCCAGTGTCTGGCTATCTTAGCTCTAACAGTGGGCACCATGGGACGTTAATTGATAACTGACTGCAATAACAAACTATTGATTTAGCAAATGTCAAGGTTCATTCAATTTGATTAGACCTGAGGTAATTTATCAGTGGTACCTTCCTAGAGGGGGCTTTTGAGGTACTGACTTCTTTCAGTTGACAATGGAGTTAACACTGTTCTAATTAAATAAACTAAGTCTTGCTCCTGGTCAGCAAGAAAGGTTGAAGCTACATGGCTACCTGAGTACTTTGGTACTTTGTTTTTCAGCTGTGCACATTTCGAGAAAATAAAAGAAATGCTCTGCATCCTCAAAACGATTCTCATTCCCTCTCCACTTTATTACTTCTGCTGAAATGTTTTTTTCATCCTTTCCTGTCCTAGTGAAGAGAAAAAGATATGCTAGCGGAGCAGGAAGAGCTGACTTTGAAGTGGCTGATGCTGACAATGGTTAAGAACATTAGAAAAAGTATTCTATTCTATGATACTACCATTCCTCATCCAGTGCTGAATTGCAAGACGAGCTTTGAGAGGATTTCATAAAATTAAGTGTGAATTTTATATTCAAAGAACTTGTTTAACATTTCAATAAGCTGTAAGGGGGAATATTAAACTAACCAAAACAGGCATCTCAAATTTACAATGAAATCTTCCTCCATATTGACATGGTATTTGGGTAAAACACCCTAACCACCATATTATGTTCCCTATATATTAGAAACATAGAAAGTAGGAGCAGGACCTTGTTATTTGATTTTGATTTTGATTTAGGCTTTATTGTCACATGTACTCTAGTATAAAAATACAGTTCTGTATGGGAGTACAATGAAACGTTTTCAACATCACCACACACAATGCCATCATAGGTACAGGTTCCTAGGTACAAGAGTTTAAGAACAAGGAACAAAGAAATAAGGAAAAAAGTTAAAAGTTAAACATTACAGTAATTCAGTCTAAATAGAAAATACGTTTGGAAGTTAAATATTACATCCTTCTTAGTATAAAGTCGATAAAATTAATAAGCTAAAAGTTCAACCATTGCAGTCTTTCTTAAGTGCTTAGCCATGCTGGGACTGCATTTCCCACAAGGGCTCAATCTCTTCTGCGTTGGCATGCTTCTCCCGCATGTGACTTGACCCTTCAAGCCTGCTCCGCCATTCAATGCAATCATAGCTGATATCCAACTCAGTGCCCTCTTGTAAGGCCCTTAGAACCAAATGCAATCAGGTTCTCATCCTGTAACAGACAAGCTCCGTGCCCTGCCTGGGATTACCCTGTCATAGGGAGAAAGTGAGGACTGCAGATCCTGGAGATCAGAGCTGAAAAATGTGTTGCTGGAAAAGCGCAGCAGGTCAGGCAGCATCCAAGGAGCAGGAGAATCGACGTTTCAGGCATAAGCCCTTCTTCAGGAATGAGGAGGGTGTGCCAAGCAGGCTAAGATAAAAGAAAGGGAGGAGGGAGTTGGGGGAGGGGCATTGGGAATGCGATAGGTGGAAGGAGGTTAAGGTGAGGGTGATAGGCCGGAGAGGGGGT
>NC_057744.1:28990578-29041482 GCF_004010195.1 Chiloscyllium plagiosum | reverse complement strand
TTTTACAGGGGGCAGGGTGGGAGGAGGTGTAGTTAGGTAGCTGTGGGAGTCGGTCGGTTTATAGTAAATGTCCGTGTTGGGTCGGTCGCCTGAGATAGAAATGGAGAGGTCTAGGAAGGAGAGGGAGGAGTCTGAGACGGTCCAAGTAAATTTGAGGTCGGGGTGGAAGGTGTTAGTAAAGTGGATGAACTGTTCAACCTCCTCGTGGGAGCACGAGGTAGCGCCGATATAGTCATCGATGTCGCGGAGGAAAAGGTACGGGGTGGTGCCAGTATAGCTGCGGAAGATGGACTGTTCCACATATCCGACATGTGGGTGCCCATGGCTACTCCTATGGTTTGGAGGAAGTGGGAGGATTGGAAAGAGAAGTTGTTCAGAGTGAGGACCAGTTCAGTCAGTCGAAGGAGTGTGTCAGTGGAAGGGTACTGGTTAGTTCAGCGGGAAAGGAAGAAGTGGAGGGCTTTGAGACCTTCGTGATGGGGGATGGAGGTGTATAGGGACTGGATGCCCATGGTGAAGATAATGCATTGGGGGCCAGGGAAGCGAAGATTATGGAGGAGGTGGAGGGCATGGGTGGTGTCCCGAACGTAGTTGGGGAGTGCTTGGACTAAGGGGGACAGGATCGTGTCGAGGTATGCAGAGAGGAGTTTGGTGGGGCAGGAGCAGGCTGAGACAATGGGTCGGCTGGGACAGTCAGGTTTGTGGATTTTGGGCAGGAGTTAGAAACAGGCGGTGCAGGGTTGTGGGACTATGAGGTTGGAGGCGGTGGATGGGAGATTCCCTGAGGTGATGAGGTTATGGATGGTCTGGGAGATGATGGTTTGGTGGTGGGAGGTGGGGTCATGGTCAAGGGGGCAGTAGGAGGAGGTGTCCGCGAGCTGACGTTTAGCCTCAGCAATATGAAGATCGGTGCACCAAAATAACACTGTGCCTCCCTTGTCTGCCGGTTTGATAGTGAGGTTGGGGTTGGAGCGGAGGGCTGCACGTTGCGAGGGTGAGAGGTTGGAGTGGTGAGAGGGGTGGACAGGTTGAGGCGGTCAATGTCACGTCGATTCTCCTGCTTCTTGGATGCTGCCTGACCTGCTGCGCTTTTCCAGCAACACATTTTTCAGCATTACCCTGTCATAATCATACCCTGTCATAGCAAGCAACAATTTGATTTCAGACAGCCAACATGGTTTCGTCAAGGGCAGGTCATGTCTCACAAACTTCATTGAGTTTTTTGAGTAGGTGACCAAGCATGTAGATGAGGGTAGGGCAGTTGATGTGGTATACATGGACTTCAATAAAGCCTTTGGTAAGGTTCCACATGGTAGGCTGTTGGAGAAAATGCAGCGACATGGAATTGAGGGTGATTTAGCAGTTTGGATTAGAAACCGGCTTTCTGAAAGAAGGTGGTGAGTGGTGGTTGATGGAAAATATTCAGCCTGGAATGCGGTTGCTAAAGGTGTGCCACAAGGATCTGTTTTGGGACCATTGCTGTTTGTCATTTTTATAAATGACTTAGACGCAGGAATAGGTGGATGGATTAGTAAATCTGCAGACTACACTAAAGTCTGTGGAGTAGTGGACAATTTGGAAGAATGTTACAGGTTGCAGGGGGACTTGGATAAACTGAAGAATTGGGCTGAGAGGTAGCAAATAGAGCTCAATGCAGCTAAATGTGAGGTGATGCACTTTGGGAAGAATAACAGGAAGGCAGAGTACTGGGTCAATGGAAAGATTCTTGGTAGTGTGGATGTGCAGAGGGATCTTGGAGCCCATGTACATAGATCCCTGAATGTTTCCACCCAGATGGATAGAGCTGTTAAGAAGGTATACAGTGTGTTAGGTTTCATTTGTAGAGGGATTGAGTTCCAGAGCCGCAATATCATGCTGCAACTATACAAAATGCTGGTGCGGCTACACTTGGAATCTTGTGTACAGTTCCATATTTCGGGAAGGATGTGGAAGCATTGGAAAAGGTGCAGAGGAGATTTACCAGAATGTTGCCTGGTCTGGAGGGAAGGTCTTATGAGGAAAGGCTGAGAGACTTGGGTCTGTTCTCACTGGAAAGAAGAAGGCTAAGAGGGGATTTGATAGAGACATACAAGATGATCAGAGGATTAGACAAGGTAGACGGTGAAAGTCTTTTTTCCTGGGATGATGACGTCAGCTTGTACGAGGGGGCATAGCTACAAATTGAGGAGTGATAGATTTAAGACAGATGTCAGAGGCAGGTTCTTTACGCAGGGAGTGGTAAGGGCGTGGAATGCCCTACCTGCTAACGTAGTCAACCCAGCCACATTAGGGAGATTTAAACAATCCTTAGGTAAGCACATGGATGATTTTGGGATAGTGTAGGGAGATGAGCTGAGAATAGTTCACAGGTCGGCGCAACATCGAGGGCCAAAGGGCCTGTTCTGCGCTGTATTGTTCTGTGTTCTATGTTCTATGGTAATCTTGAAGAAATCCTTATTTTGAAGCACAGACTTGCTGGATGATAAAGCATTTTTGAGAGATTGCAAGATATGCTGGTGATCGTCCTTCAATATGTCCCAAGCAAAACATTCTTTCTGGTAATTCAGAGATAATACAATTCATGGGGAGTCTGAGTTTATCACATAGCTTCCTGCTTTTGTGGAGAAGATCTCAAAGAGAAGACACTTCAGTTACAAAAATTCAGAATATATTGGATAAAATGTTGCAGAAACCTCTATAAATAACCTTTGTCTTATGGTATGGCCATCTTTTGTAATTCTCTTGTTTTAATGGGTCTGGGTCGGTTGCTCTTAGGAGGGTCAGTGTGGACTTGTTGGGCCAAAGGGCCTGTTTCCACACTGTAGGGAATCTAATCTAATTTAATCTAATCTAATCTAATCTAATCTAATAGGAGCAGTTGTTAAGTCTGATACCAGTTGAGAAGTAGATTAAATCAAAGAAATTGATTTGGCTCATATTGAGTTATCATTTTTATGTCAAAGACTATGTTTCTTTGCGATTTTCATGAGCCAATGGAGGTTTCTGCCCTTTGCATGTTTAATTTTTCCAAGAACTGCAATGTTGTCTATGATACAGAGATAACCTTGTCAACTCTTGATGATGCAATCTTTATATTGTTGTATGCCATGTCTGAAAGATAATGCAAATGGTCATCTCAGGAAATTTTCTCCATTGAAAGGTTTTCTGAAATATGTTAGCTCCTGTGACTCTGAAATAAGATATGCGAACCAATATCCATTTTTTGGCATCAAACTTGGAAAATGCCAGGCACCCGAATTCTTAAGATTTGCCTCTTTGAGGTAGGAATCATGTATGACCATCTCCTTAGTGCAATCTTCAGTTGCCTTGGGTCTGAACACACAAATATAGTGCCAACCTTCTACTAAACAAAAGTCATGAAGTTGCACCAGATTTTGATGTTTGACTTTGCTAATAATGTCATTTTGAACCATAGAATCTAATTTCCGTCTGAAAAGGTTCTTAGGGGGCTTGACAGAACAGATACGAAGAGAGTCTAGAACCAGAAGTCAAAATTTTGGAGTCAGTGCTTATCCATTTAAGACAGAGATAAGGATGAATTCCTTTTCTCAGAGGATAGTGAATCTGCAGAATTCTTTACTGCAGATGGCTATAGAGGTTGGGTTATTTAGTATATTCAAAGCTGAGATAAATAGATTTTTAATCATTGTGGGAATCTTGAGTTACCGGGGAATGGCAAGAAAGTGAAGGTGAGGATTATCAGATCAGCCACTGAATGGCAGAGCATACTCAAAGGAATGAGTGGCATATTTCTGCCCCTATATTTTATAGTTTTACAATACCTGGACCCTGGGAAATTCAACAGCAAACCTTCTTCCAGCCTGAATAACACTTATTAACCAGTACTCTCCACTTCTTAATCCTCAGGAGAAAGTACAGACTGCAGATGCTGAAGATCAGAGTCAAAACGTGTGGTGCTGGAAAAGCACAGCCGGTCATGATGAAGAGCTTATGCTCGAAATGTCGACTCTCCTGCTCCTCGGATGCTGCCTGACTGGCTGTGCCTTTCTAGCTCGTCGCTTTTTGACTTCCTAATCCTCAGCCAATTTTGTATCCACATTGTTAATTTCCTTTTTATTCCATGACTAATAACATTCCTCACAAATCTGCAGTATGGTACCATATTGAATGCCTGTCGGAAGCCCACATGGATCTCAATGATTTTCCCCCATCAACATGCTATAATCTGTTCAAAAACACCAGCCAGTCAGTTAAACACAATCATCTCAGAACAAATGCATGCTGACTCTTCTGAATTAATCTACATTTTTCCATGTGACTATTAATTTTATCTCAAATAATAATTTCTAGCAGCAGAGAATTATCTCTTGCAGCAGAGAAGACCAGTTTTGTCCCAGTCAGTTCAGTTTTGCAGTTGTCATCATTATTTTTATTTAATGATACCTGCTCCATGAACAAAAGTGTCAGGAAGATCTTAAGTTCAAAGGCTGTACACTATTGTATTAGAATTGTTATAGGTACACGACAGGCAGCCTCAGGTGAAATATTTCAGTCTGGCTTGCTTGACCCATGGCTGTGTGTGGGTGAAGGAAGATTTCAGTCTCAATTCTCTCCAGGTTTAAATAATCTGATAAAATTTACTGACAGGTCATTTCAAAGAAATCTTTTTAAAAATTACATTTATATGACATCCTTCAGCATTTCAGAGCACTTTTAAGCTAATTTTGAATGTTTGAATTCAGTCATAGAGTCAAAGAGATGTACAGCACCAAAACAGACCCTTCAGTCCAATTCGTTCATGCCGACCAGATATCCCAATCTAATCTAGTCCTATTTGCCAGCACTTGGCCCATATCCCCCTAAACCCTTCCTATTCATACACCCATCCAGGTGCCTTTGAAA
This sequence comes from Chiloscyllium plagiosum, assembly GCF_004010195.1. NCBI lineage: Eukaryota > Metazoa > Chordata > Chondrichthyes > Orectolobiformes > Hemiscylliidae > Chiloscyllium > Chiloscyllium plagiosum. The sequence continues at coordinate 29,036,598 of NC_057744.1, read as the reverse complement.
TGTTGTAATTGTACGAGCCTCCACCATTTCATCTAGCAGCTAATTCCATACACGCATTACCCTCTGCATGAAAAGTTGCCCCTTAGGTGCTTGTTAAATTTTTCCCCTCACCCTAAATCTATGCCTTCTAGTCCTGGACTCCCCCACCCTAGGGAAATACTTTGTCTATTTACCCTATCCATGCCCCTCATGATTTTATGAACCTCTATAAGACCACCTCTGAGCCTCTGATGCTCCATGGAAAACAGCCCCAGCCAATTCAGCCTCTCCCTATAGCTCAAATCCTCCAAACCTGGCAACCTCCTTGTAAATCTTTTCTGAACACTTTCAAGTTTCACAACATCCTTCCAACAGGACGGAGACCAGAATTGCACACAAATTCCAAAAGTGACCTAACCAATGTCCTGCACAGTTGCAACATTTCCTCTCAACTTCTATACTCAATATACTGACCAATAAAGGAAAGCATACCAAATGCCTTTTTCACTATCCTACCTACCTGCGACTCTCAAGGAACTATGAACCTGCACTCCAAGGTCTTTTTATTCAGCAGCACTCCCCAGGACCTTAACGTTAAGTGTATAAGTCCTGCTCTGATTTGCTTTTCCAAAATGCAACACCTCACATTTATCTAAATTAAACTCTATCTACCACTCCTCAGCCAATTGGCCCTGCACTGCAGAGGCTGCTCTCTTTGACTACCCTATTGCTGTTCTGAGTCTGCTGCATCTCTGACTCTGCCTTACCTCAGAGTAACTGATGGCTGACTCCTAGAAGTTCTAATATACTCCTTTATTTACATCATAATGTTCCAAATACTGAAGTTTGTATAATAACTCTTTAGTACGTTCTTCCATTCTTCTCTTCAGAGTTTCAATGACATGTGAATGTTGATATTAGAGATGTATCATCATATGGTTAATTGTTACATGATTAACATGTGCATTCTCATTTTACTACATGCAATGTAGGAAATGCCAAAAGAAATTCATGCACAGTAAGACTCAACAAAATGCAGAAAGAGCAACATGATAACTATTTGAGCAATTTGATGAAAGGATAAATAGTGGTAAAGACATCAGGGAGACATATTTTGCTCCTTTTTTTGAATGATGTTGTTGAATCTTGTCTGTCATCCAATGAGTGGGCATGTGGCCTTTCAGTTTAACAGCTCAGCACAGTGCACTGAAGTGTCAGCTTTTGTTAATTGGACAGGTCTCTGGAATGGGTGAAGACTCGTTGCAGAGTGATTGCTATGGATCAGGCACTCCAGCAAGTCAACACCTCGTGGAGAGGACAGGAGAAATAGATAAATTTGCAATGAAGGAGATGGGTTTGAACAATGTATATCAGCTAGAGGTAGGTCAACATTAAAGTTAAGAGATAATTGAAGAAAATATAAATGAAATAATAAATTTTTGGACTTTTGCACAGATTATATTTGAAGTCATTCAATTACAGAGGACTGTAATACAGAAACAGGCCATTCTGCACAAAGGTTCAATGGAGTTTTGTTTATCATGCATACGGCTCCTCTCACTTCTAATCTCTCCTCTAACATCTATCACAAACATTTCAGTTCTAACAAAGGATTTCTACCTGAAATCTTAACTCACTCATTTTGTTCCACTGATGCTGTTTGATCTGTTGAACGCCTCTGGCACTTTGCTTTTTTTTTATTACAGTCGTAAAACTGCTCTGTTATTTCAAGAGATTTGCACTATTAGTAACTTTGTTCTGTGACATAATGCATAAGCTGAAAAGGGAAAATTGTAGCCAGCAAAAAAGGGGTCCTGAACTGGTCAACTGCCTAAAGGCTAACATTCACCAATCAGTGCAATGTGCTAGAAGTTCATACCAGAAACTTGGTGCTACACCATTAAGACTGATACCTGTGATATGTGTCATTCTAAATGGGTCCAGCCAATTTAACTAGTTTCCCTGATTGCCTTGCACATGGAATACATGTGTATCATTAGCTTCACATTAAAACTACAGACTGCTGCTGACCTCCACTTGTGGCCACTCTTCCCCGCCCTCCCCCTCAATCAAGCCCTGCCCTGTCTCAATCACAGTGCCAAATGCCTGCCTTTAGTTATTTCCCTTTCTTGGTCCTTCCTTTCCACCATTAGTCACTCACCTCTCTCCATGACCTGCCTCTGGTCTGATCCTGGCAGTAACCTTGTTATTTGCTGCTGAGCTGCCTGGGGATACACAGTGTGCCCAATGTCAGCAAGGTCTCAGGCCTACCTGTCAGCCAGCTGACCATTTGACCTAAGCAGGTTCCACACTAGTTTTGCCGGTACTAATAATGGTGTTTGCCTTAATGCTTGTAATGAAACAACAGTGATACTAATCCTTGCACCAGTTTTGCTTGGAATCAAGTAATGAATAATCACGGGCCTTCAGGGTTACAAGAATCTTCTGGGTAAGATGCATAACCTCAGCATGAGAAAGCGAGAAGTACCTTTGATTACAAGAAGTAATCCTTTATCTGCTAAAAAACTGAAGGTCAACTAAGAATTTCAAAACTGGAGTTAGTTGATAAATCTTTGTCAGGTAAGGGCATTAAGAGACTTAAAGCAAAAGTGGGCAAGTTTAATTGTCAAAAGTCATGGATCAGCCATGATCTGATTGAATGTCAGAACAGGCTTGAAGCATTGAATAGCTTATTCTTATTCCTAAGAAGTGGTATAGGCATTGCAAGGGGTTAACATACTCGACTTCTATCTCTTTTATGCAGGTTGAAATGTAGCCCTCAGGAGAGGATGATTGTGTCCGTTCTCCGCTGCTTATCACAACCCTACATGAAATGAATGAGAGGCCACCTGAACCTAGTTACTTGCAGGCCAAGTACATCTTGGCAATGCCAACTCCCACTGTGAAGGATACACTTAAGTGTCTGGGACAACTCATTTAACATCCTCTCTTAGCATTGCAAAAGTAGTTCAACTCAGTCTAGTACTTTCCCATAATAGTCTGACTGTGATTCAGTGCTCGCCACATGAGCAATTGCATACAAGAAGCCAATGCCTAACTCCTATGATGCATTGATAAATCAATTCCTGGAACCACTCATAAAGCCATCTCTCAACCCAACCCTTTGTCATTTGAATGGGGAAGAACAAAAGACATCCCAGCTGAGTCAGAGTCACTCTGTTGTTTCTGCCTTGTAAGCAGGGCTTCACCTTTAAATGAACCCTATTCAGTTATTCCAAATGCTGCAAACAAGCTGTTCAGTAGTTACCCTGCAGCATATCCAGTGTACAGCTGCTTACTATAACCTGGCAAGACCAGGCAGAAGATACTCATTGCCATTGAACACTGGGTTATCACTTACATGGCTGTTGGTTATAACTGGGAGGATGCAAACTGAAAGAGTTAATGGGCCAAAATAATGTTCAAATAACTACACTGACAGATACTAAGGCATTAGTGGTTCAGCAACAGCTAAGTGATTAAACAGCAATATAGTATACAAAAGTTACAGTCCAAGCTGCACAGTTAACCTGAAGCTGTTATCTTTGAGAAAATTACATTTCACTTTCTGCTGCACCATTGCAATTATTGAACATTGTGAAGTAGATTTGAACTACACTGCCCACAGATTGTTAAGTCTTGTCATTGTATATCTAAGAAGCCTTTTAGTAACATAATTGTTATGCTGATAAATTGTTAATTACTGCCAATCAAACGAGGCAATGTAAATGAACCATTGCAAACATAGTCTCATTCCTTTCGGTATTAATCATTGATGGAGATTTTTAAAAAGTAAATTAAAAAAAACTACTTTTACTTTTCTTTTGCTTTCTCTTCCCTAATTTCAATCATTCTTTTTCTTTCTCTTATTCTTTACTTTATTATTTAATTCACCCACAAGTTACAGGAAGGTGAGGGTAGATGGGTATGGCTTACAACCCCAGAAGGTAAGTCAGTGGCAGGCTGACAGACCAGAAAGACAGATCGACCCATTGTCAATATGTGATGAGGATGGGTTGGAGTCAAACTTTCACCTCTCACTGGGGAAGGTGCCCGTCCTCTGGAGCTGCCGGCTAAACAGGTTGGCCAGCAGTTATAACAATCCCAGCAGTGCCAAAGCTGGGAAATGATTGCTGCTGGAAATGTTACCAGGACCATGAGGGAGTCCCAATGGACCCTGGAGTGAGGTAATTCAGGGCTATTGGGCAGGGAATGTTTGCCCACTTGGGGATAATGAGGGGATTGCAGAGGTAAGTGTTGAAGTATAGGCAGGTAGGTTGAAAAGAGTAGGTGCTATCTTCTCAGGGGGTGCCCCTAGTGTGCAAAAAGACACCTCCAAATATTGGACCTAGCTTTCTTCCCAGCATTTTAATACCTTTACAAAAGACAGCTGCCCATTCTACCCAACTATCTTCTGGTATAGACAGGATAATGTTGAGCTTAAAAATGTGTTGCTGGAAAAGCGCAGCAGGTTAGGCAGCATCAAAGGAACAGGAGAATCAACGTTTTGGGCATAAGCCCTTCTTCAGGAAAAAGAACTTATGCCCGAGACGTCGATTCTCCTGTTCCTTTGATGCTGCCTGACCTGCTGCATTTTTCCAGTAACACATTTTTAAGTTCTAGTCTCCAGCATCTGCAGTTCTCACTTTCTCCCAGGATAATGTTGAGGTCAAAATTAGAGTGGTGCTCTAATTTTGGAGCAGGAAAATCGATGTTTCGGGCACAAGATTTTTATCAGGAATTTCCTGCTCCTCGGATACTGCCTAACCTGCTGTGCTTTTCCAGCACCACTCTAATCTTAATTCTAATTTACAGCATCTGCAGTACCAACTTTCGCCTCGGATAATATTGGGCTCAATGGTGCTTTGAACAAGCTCAATTGACACTCAGTTATTTTGTTATAAATGGTGGACAGACTATTGTTTCCTTCCCATCCTGTGTATTATGGGATTACGTGGAAAGGTAGTCCAGAAACACACCTGGTGGGAACATGTAATATCCAGCCCTAAAGTTACATTTTCTGCTGTCAGTTTCACAATCTTGTAATCTGATGGTTTAAGGAGATGCACTGTTGTTTCCTCTGTTCACTCAGTTCCCAGATGCCCTCATTGCAACGTCATCAGTGCACATTTTCAGCAACTTGCAATGCAAACATTTTTAAAAACCAAACATGAAGGGACAGATCAAATTGATAACAGCCAAACTCCCATAATCTGTATTATTATTCTGCTGAGAGACGATGGTCTAATGATGGTTCCTGCCTTGTAGATTTGAAGTTAGTCCCTTCTATATGGAGAGGGGCATTGGTCAGCAATCATTAGCATACTCAGAATTTTACTGGTGCCACGAACAGCAGGGGTCACTACTGGCAGTGTCCTGGAGGAGAGGTGGTTGTGGAACATTATCCGATCAACCAGGGAAGTGGGTCATTAAGTCTAGTCAGATAGGCCACAATGAAGATGACTATTTGGCAATAGCATGTAGCATTACAACTATGGGCATGAACTGCCAAGGGACCCCTCTAGGGGCCATTGAGCGTCCAAATAGGATGTCCCCACCCCCAGCACCAATCCCTTCAATGCTGAACTTGAAATCTTCGCATGTTATGAAAGAGCCACCCACTGCTGGCAAAATGGCAGCTGTAGTGAGAAAAGGCCATTCATAGGTTATTTTAGTGGCTCAGTTGACATTAAGGTAGGAGGGCTGTACTTCACCAGCAAAATACTCCACACATTCCATCTTTGACCATCCTATAGAGCTCCTACACCCACCTCCCAGACTGTATCCAGGGGGCTGGTAAAATTTTAGGTTGTGTCCAAAAATAAAAAGCTGAAATGTAGATTTGAGATAAAGTGTTATTTTACAGAAACAAGTCAATTACTTAATGCTGAAGCAACTCATTAAAGGTGAAGGTTAAATTCCAGGCTGTATAGAACAGGCCCTTTGTGTAGCTCTCTCCCTGGAGGCTGAATGACTAACAAAGCTTTACTACACAAGAATGGGGGTACTTGCGTAAAGTTTAAAATCTAATAACTCTTTGGTAATTTATGGAAAATTAAGTAGGTATTCATTACTGGAATTAAATATTAATGATGCTAACTAGTTAGTGTCCAAATTGATGAAGTGATTGTTAGTAATTCAATATCCATTATGTACGGTCTTCATTAGAGATCCATTGTGTGTGCAAATGTGATTAGCTGGAGATTGCAATAGATACTGTCAACTCAGTTTCCCAATGCCTGAGCCTGGGATAAAAACACTGACGTACTGGAGCAAGGCTGGATCTGGACAGGATCAAGAGGGAGAGAATGGCATACTTATCTCAAGCACCTCTGTGCTTCCTTCTCCACTGATTCCAACTTTCAAATGCTGCAGAGATATTACTATAAAAAAATACAACAACTACTGAACTTACTTTCCAAGGGTTTTTTTTTTAACCTCTATTATCCCTTTAATCACTTATCACTTGTAAATTCCTGTGTAGTTTTCTCTGAGGAGGGAAGCTCCTCTCCTTTAGTCACCACTTGATCCTAAGCCGGGGTCTGGAGTAGTTGGAAACTGGCCAATCTCCAGCTGGTCCAGTCTCCAAGACCACAGGAGTATGATGAGACTCATGTAAGTCATGGTTGCAACAATATTATTTGAAGAAGCAACTAAAGATGATTGGGTCCAGAACTTGAAGAATTCCTGTGGTGAGGTCCTGGGAGTGAGATGATTGGCTTCCAACATTTGTAACAATCTTCCTTTGTGCAGAACTGCAGATATTATGTCAAAGTTCAGAAGACAAGTGTGGACTTACAGCAAACTAGCTGAAAATACAAAGCTCAATGTGTTTTTGTACTTTCAACACCCACCTTTGCATTAGCGTAGCATAGTTATTTTTCTAATTCATTTGTGGGACATGAGCATCACTGGTTGGGCAACATTTATTGCTCATCCCTATTTAGCCTTCAGATAGTGGTGGTGAGCTGCCTTTTTGAACTGCAGCAGTCCATGTGCTGTAGGTAGACCCACAATACTATTAGGGAAGGAATTCCAGGATTTTGATCCACTGACTCTGAAGATACAGTGATATATTTCCAAGACGAAGATGGTGAGTGGCTTAGAGGGGAACTTGCATGTAGTGGTGTTCCCATGTATCTGCTGCTCTTGCCCTTCTAGATGGAAGTGGTCATGGGTTTGGAAGATGCTATCTGAGGATCTTTGGTGAATTTCTGTAGTGTATCTTGAAGACAGTACACACTGCTGTACCAGAGCATTGGGGGTGGAGAGATAGAATGTTTGTGGATATTATGTCAATCAAGCAGGCTGTTTTGTCCTAGATAGTATCAAGCTTTTAAAGTGTTGTTGTAGATGTTGGACAGGCTTTGGAGAGTCAGGCAGTGAGTTACTCACCACAGTATTCCTAGCTTCTGACCTGCTCTTGTAGCCATTCTAATTATATAGTGAGACCAGTTCACTTTCTCATCAATGGAAAGCCCCAAATGTTGATTGTGAGGCATTCAATGATGGTAACACCACTGACTGTCAAGTGGCAATGTTAGATTGTCACTTTACCGGAGATATTCATTGTCTAGCATGGTGTTACGCAAATGTTATCTGCGACTTTTCAGCCCAAGCCAAGGTATTGTTCAGGTCTTGTCGCATTTGAACATGGACCGCTTCAACTGGTCTGAATATTGTGCAATCATCACCAAAGATCCAACCTCTGACCTTATCAAGGTCATTAACGAAGCAACTGAAGATGAATGAGCAAACTGATACAAATCAAGATAAGTGACTGAGCAGCTATCACCTGCACTATCTGAGATGAAAACTGAGTCTCTTGTGGTAGGATGGAGTGCTGCATTTGGAAGTACAATAGCCTCATTGTTTCACTGCCATGTTTTTCCTCATTCACAATGACTTCATTAGTTGAATAATCTGAGCCAAACCAATGATGGCCCCCATTCCCAAAGCCATGTTCTATGGTGAACTTGCTGTCAGGACAAGACCAACAGGTCACATATATCTGCAATACACTGGTCTCTGCAAGCAGAACTTCAGGTTAACTGGAATAGATGCATGTGAAGTCTTTACTGTTGACCAGAGAGTTTGGAGGCAAGAAATTAGGAAAGGATTGGGAAATACAGAGGACAAAAGAAATAACTAGGTGGCAGAAAGGGAGCCCAGTGGAAGGGACAAAAAAAAGTTACTCAGACCAATGTTATTCATCTTGGCCAGTTGCAGAAAGGTTCTGCCAATCACAAATCAGCCTCTAATGGATGATGGTCAGTCCAGAAGAGGCATAGACTGCAGATGCAGTCCATCATTTTTCAGGATGGGTGCATAGCCACCTCATGTTGAACCCTAGATGCATAACGTTTTCCCCAGGAATTTCTGAGCTATCACCAACAATTTGCATTTATGTAATGTCATTAGGACATAGAGCCCAAGCTTCATCATTGCGGTGGGTTTTAAGGAGCAGATGGTGAAGATATAGGAGCAAAGGGGCCAGGTAAGATAAAGAGAAGTTAAAAAATAGACTCAAGATATGATTCTGCACAGGCCAGAGACAAGTTGATCCCTTTATATTACCACATGTGTAGCCATGCAAAAAAAAATAATTAAAGGAGCCATGGGCTTAAATAGGCTATGAAGTGCAGCTTCATAGTTCCTTGAAAGTGGAGCCACAGGTAGACAGGGCAGCGAAAAAGGCTTTTGGTGCACTTGCCTTTATTGGTTAGTGGAGAAAGTGAGGACTGCTGATGCTGGAGGTCAGAGCTTAAAAATATGTTGCTGGAAAAGTGCAGCAGGTCAGGCAGCATCCAAGGAGAAGGAGAATCGACGTTTCGGGCATAAGCCCTTCTTCACATTTTTAAGCTTTATTGGTTCATGCATTGGTTGGGAGGTCATGTTGCAGCTGTACAGGACATTGGTTAGGCTACTTTTGAAATAATGCATTCAATTCTGATCTCCCTGCAACAGGACAGATTTCTTAAACTTGAAAGGGTTCAGAAAAGATTCACAAGGATGTTGCCAGATTTGGGGGGGGTTTGAGCTAAAGGGAGAGTCTGAATAGGCTGAGGTTATTTTCCCTGCAGCATCAGAGGCTGAAGTATAAACTTATAGGGGTTTATAAAATCATGAGGGGCATGGGTAGGGTGAATAGTTAAGACTTTTTCCCAGTGTAGTAGAGTCAAAAGCTAGAGAACATAGGCTTAAGGTGAGAAGGGAAGATTTAAAGGGGACCTCAAGAGCAACTTTTTCACACAAAGAGTGGTGCATGTAGGGAATGAACTGCCAGAGGAAGTGATGCAGGCTGGTACAATTACAACATTTAAAAGGCATCTGAATAGGTACATGAATCGGAAGGGTTCAGAGGGATATGGGCCAAATGCTGGCAAATGGGACTATATTAATTTAGGATATCTGGTTGGCATGGTCAAGTTGGACTGAAGGGTCGGTTTTCATGCTTTACTCTATGACTCTATGACTATGACTCTAAATCACCGACACACGCTACAAAATATTTAGATTGGACATTTGGTGTGTGTCTGAGTGACAGCCAACATGCGCAAATGATGAATAGAGATAAACTGAGGTTACGTAGGCAAGACAAAGACTAATAAATAAGCTCAGTAAGGCCCTGCCTGTCCAGCAGCCAATTTGTTTGTATTTAAATGGGTTCTGAGTTAAATTCTTGTCTTATGGCAAGATCTTTGTAAATCCATTTAAAATAAGCTTCAATATTTGTACTCTAGTAACACTTTTGCTTTGTTTTGAGGTACACATTGGGTGAAAGAGTAAAATAACATGTTTATAGGGTTCTGAGGAGGCCTCGCAATCAAAATATTGCCAGAAACTGATCAAGTCTACTGAATAGTTTCAGTTTCTTTTACATTTCAGGTTTTGCAGCATTTTTCTTTTCTCTCATTTTATTTAGTTGCACTTTAGTTTATATCAGTGGCAGTACTAATACTTCAGAATGTACAACTAATAGAGGTGATTGCATATCAGACATGAACAGAGACATTCTGGTGTTCACCAAAGTTTAATTAAGTGCCCTTAACACAAATGTTGTGACATCTCCTGATGTTCATTGTCTAATTCTGCTCAGAATATCTAGCAAGAGCAATGTGTGTACAGCGGTGCCAGCACTGTGAACTGTATCAAACAGAATCTGGTCAGAGTTGGATCCCGCAGATCAATTTGTAATTGAGATCATGAGAATGAAAAGGGAGGGAGAGGTCTCATCACTTTCAGATTTGGAAGAGTGATTAGTCTATCAAAACAAGAGAGCATGTCAACAAGATTAATGAGATTGTGTCCGGTGACATCTGCTGTTCTTAGTTAGACACATAGCACAGATATTCCAGCTTGCTGGAATTGGGATACAACATGCAAATTCTAATCTGTATGCAGATTGGAGTGAGCGGGGGTTAAATAGTGTGATACATCATGAGGCTTAACATAGGAATCTAAGCTCATAGGGAGCATCACAAACACATTCAGGAGTCTGTGTTTAAAAACAAGAGAGTACTGAACTGAAATCCTTCCAATTCATGACTTCCAGACTTAAGGAAGACAGTGGAGCACATGTGATGAGTTCATGGGCTGCAACCTGGAAGCTACATAGGAGCACAAAGTAAACTACAAAGCAAAAGCACAATTAGATACATAGATTGATGGGGTGGTAATAGGTGTTGCTGGCTACCATTTTGTTTAAGGGTTTAGTTGATCAAGTCCTAAGAGTTTGAATAAGCTCATGTTGCTGCACAGTGCTTCAGAGAACTTAATGGGGCCGCACAGTGGCTAAGTAGTCAGCACTGCTGTCTCACAGCACCAGAAACCCAGGTTTAATTCCAACCTGGGGTGGAATTTGTATGTTCGCCCCATGTCTGTGTTGGTTTCCTCCAGGCACTCTGGCTTCCTCCCACAGTCCTTAGATGTGCAGGTTAGATGAATTGGCCATTCTAAATTGTCCAGAGTGCTCAAGAATGTGCAGACGAGGTGGTTAGCCATGGTAAATGTGGGCTTATGGGATAGGGTAGGATAGTCTTTGGAGGGTCAGTGCAGACTCGATGGGCCAAAATGGCCTCTTTCATACTGTAGGGATTTTATTCTATGATTAATCTAATAAAAATACATTTCTACTGTATCTTTCACAATTTCAGGACATCAGAAAGTACTTTAATGTCAAGCAAGGAATACTTTGAAATGCTGTGGGGTAACACTAAAGCCAATTTTCACATCAACCTATCAAAAACAGCAGTAAGATAAATAACTAAATCATGTGGGGTAGCTTTAATGTTGTTTGGAGGTTGAGTGCTGGTCAAGCCTGTAGCACTAAGCATTTTTAAAAATTATCTGAGAGAGCAAACATTAACTTAATTTAATGTCTCATCTTAAAGGACCGTCACCTCTGACAGTGCAACATTCCCTTGATGAAATGTCGGCCCAGACTTTGAGTCAGATCATTGAAGTTGGACATGAACATACACTGTTATGATTTTGAAATAACGGTGCTACTAACTGAACCAGGAATAGCACCATAGCTCTCTGAGACTTAAACAGGGAATAAGGAGAGATCATATAAAAATAAATAGATTCTGCCAGACCTGCTGAGTCTCTCCAGCAATGTCTGTTTTTGTTTGTAATAGAATAAATGGAGCTGTGCTACACATCCACCCTGACCCAAATGAATGGTGGAACAGGGTCAGGGAGCTGAATGGTCTACTCCCGTTCCTAAATAAATTCAATGTTAACAATGCACATTTCCATGGCTGAATGTCAATGGACTGTAGGTGATTGACTAGTTGTGACCTCATAATATGATATAGTAACAGGTAACTGATCCAATCATCATTGATCTTAGCTACAGGAGTATCTGTTTGCTGTGGCTGTACATGAGCATTTTTCACAGTACAATACATGCCCATTCTTTAATGGCACAGAACCACCTCTTTTGAATGACTTCTTATTGGCATTTGGATGGACTTGCCACATTCAATAACTGAAAGGATTCAGTGACTTGGAACGAAGGTCCCACAAGTAATAGCTGGAACTGGCCATCCTTGTAACAAGGGTACATCTTGGCTTCCATCAGGAATCAGCAGCTTGTCCATGAGGATGTCCAAAGAAAATTACACAACTACTTTATCCATTGCGGCAGTTCTGTTCAAACTACACTCTTTTCAGAAGTGGAGAGGTAACCCAGCAGGGAATTAGTCACAGTCCATGAAGGATCACAAAGAAACTACCTGATTTTTATTTCCAGTTTTACATCTTGGAACAAGGTGTGATTCTACCTTATTGATTCTTTAGAGTAGGGTTTCCAGGGCAGTGATCACCCACTGCTTAATCACTGTGTGAGCTTTAACAGGGCAATGCCCTTAGATCATTCAGTTCTATAAAACATCACAGGCAAAGACACTCCTCTCTCTCCCCTGATCTCTATGCTTGCACATTTTCAACAAGATGTCGCTGGATCACAGGAATCCTGGCTAATTTTCTCCTCTTTAACCCAGGCTAATTGCATCTCCTGCTTGCTACTGCCCTCCCAGCTGAGATCAGCTAAGTTACCTGTATTGGGGTTCTTGCTGCTCTGTACAATATAGCTGATGGCTAAGTCCACAAGCTGAGAACAGCTTAGCAGACCTGAAGAGTTTCTCCTTATCTTAAAATTGTGTACTGGTCTCCACCTCTGTACAATACTCAAGAACAAAACGAAAACTGCAGAGTCCTGCTCAGGGTTAGCTCACTTAGTCACGGAAGATGCCTTGCAGCCCAAAATGATGCAAAGCTGATTTCACGAATGGGAGGCCAGTAAGGATGACTCGCATCTGAAAAGGTGCATATGTTGCCTTATACTTCGTAGTCAGATGCATGGTCCTGTCTGAGAATATGCACATAGCTTGTTTGCAGTATGATTAATTGGATCAGAATTCCAGTCCAGTTCAAAATTATTCCATTACCGTCACTTAATATTATGCAGGACATCTGCCAATGAGTATTTTGTCATTAATGAAGCTCATCCCTTAAGTAAGTCCAGCTGTTCGTGATGCCTTTTGCTTAGTTAACGTTTAATCCTCTCCCAGCACTTTGTCTGGAGAGAGAACCATGGCTCTATTTGAATGTTTTGGTCCTTTTTTAATGCTATTAGTTACATGAAAACATGGATTTAACGGGTGTTATTTTTGACTTTGTGCAACTGTGTATAATAAGCGATAGTGAACCAGCTGCCCTTGTTTCATGTCTCCACATTTCAATTTCTATGGGCTTCAAGACAGAGAGATATAAAGTTGGCCACTGATTCATATCATCTACCTTACAATATCACACAGTTAAAATAACCTCCAACCAGTTCAGTGTCTTTTGACAAATCTTTTACAGCTGAAACTTCCATTATTTTCAAATATCCCATTGACTGATACATAGTTACTATCATTTTACTGCCTTCAGCTTTCATTTCTCCCTACTTCCTCACCTGCCATGCTCACACCTCCTTGTTTACAGTTCCACAGGCAGCAGGAGCCTACTAATGCCTCACTACCTGTGAGGCTGAACATTTGACCAGGTGTAGCATCACGGATAAGTTCAGCCCTGTCTACATGTAGCCATTGATTTCCATTAAAAAGTTGGACCCCCTTTCTTTAATAGCGCTGATTCTTTTGAGTGTTGGACTGTATGTGTATAGAATGAGCCTCCAGAGGAGGTGGTAGAGACTAGTACAGTTGCAACATTTAAAAGGCATCTGGATGGGTAAATGAATAGGAAGGCTTTGGAGGGATACGGGCCAGGTACTGGCAGGTGGGACTAGATTGGGTTGGGATATCTGGTCAGCATGGACGAATTGGACCGAAAGGTCTGTTTCCATGGTATTCATCCCTATGACTCTTTTGCACAGATTGGCCTGGGTTTTACTCAGAGATAAACATTGACGTGATACATTTGTAAATATTCTATCTGCCTGTTTAGATGGGACCGAAGAAAGGAAGATTCTAGTAGGAAGCAGTGTAACATAACCTTAGACCTAAGCCATTGATGCATGATAGCAAAAAGCATGTTTTCACAACAATGGAACCATGGAAAGCTGAACTGTCTTCCCTACTCACTCAAACAAATTTCCATTTGGGCCAGGAGATTCATTCAAAACCGTGATCAATAGATTTTTGTTGTGCACATCCATAAAAACACACTTGAAGTAACAGTGTGTACTATCTCAAAGATACATCACAGAAATCCACAAAGGTCACTGAGACAGCACCTTCCAAATCCAAAACCACTATCATCTAGAGAAATAAGTGTAGATAGTACATGGGAACACTATACCTTCATATTCTCCTCTAAGCTGCATTCTATCTTGACTTGGAAATAAATCACTGTTCCTTCACTGTCACTGGGTCAAATACCTGGAATTCCCTCCCAAAAGGCATTGTGGGTCAACCCACAGCACATGGACTGCAGCAGTTCAAAAGGCAGCTCACCACTACCTTCTCAAAGGCAGCCCAGGACGGTTTATAAATGTTCATCTAACCAGTGACACCACTTTTCATGAGTGAATGAAAGAAAATGAAGAGAAGTTAATGGATTTAAGATACTTATTAACCACAATCTAATTTAGGAGTGGAACATGTTCTGAGGAGCTAAAGGCCACCTCCTATTTCTACTTTCCTACAAGATCCTGTGTTACTATTGGAAGAAAGATAAAAATGTTTCCATGATGTGATCAATGTTTATTCCTCAAGCAACTGTACAAAAATAAAAAGTGGAATCACTGGTCATTTATGTAGTTGTTGTTCATGGAGTCTTGCGGTGCTCCATTTGACTGTGGCAGCTACCTACAAAACAAGAGCAAATGTTCGCAATGCTGGGGAAGTCCAGAACTAGGCGTCCCAACATAAGAATACGGGTAAACCATTCAGGACTAGATGAGGAAGAATTTCTTCACTCAGAGAGTTGTTAACCTGTGGAATTCTTGCCACAGGAAGCTGTTGGGGCCAGTTCATTAGATGTGTTCAAGAGGTTGTGGCCCTTGAGGCAAAATAGATCAAGGGATATGGAGAGAAAGTGGGAGTGGGATACTGAGATTGCATGGTCAGCCATGTACATATTGAATGGTGGTGCAGGCTTGAAGGCCCAAATGGCCTATTCCTGCATCTATTTTCTATGTTTTCATGTTTCTGGAGCGTCTGCACTTCAGATATGTTTTGCTTGCTGTGAAATGCAGATAACCTGAGGATGTGACAGGTTCTATACAGTTCAAGTATTGATTGCATGTAACACCACTTTATATAGTTGCTGATTTAAGTAATGAAAGCTAATTTCCTGATTCCCAATGATCATTTTTCAACCTCAGAGCACAGTGGTTGTTACTGCATGAATTCAGTCTAATAAGTACAGCAGTGATACAGAAGACACTACAATATGAATGGTCTCTGTTCATCTGTTTGTTCAATCAATCAATACAATAGCCCCTCAGTGGACAGTTTATATACAAAGAACACAAGCATCAGAAGAATTTGCACAAAGCTATGAACAGAATTATTTATCAATTCCATGCTGCAGAAAATCCAAGTGAACTTCAAAGAATTTCTCACAACAGCTAGCGGCAGGATGCTCAGGGCTTTCCAGTAAATACTGAGGATTAGTAACAGTATTTTGCAGTCTTTCTGGAAACCTAAACCAAGGAACCCATATTAATTTATTGCATGCTGTTACATTATTGAAGGTGCCAAACCGACACTGAGTAAATCTAGTTGAAACTATTAAGATTGTACAATCTGCTCACTGGTTTCTATTGGAGGTGTTCATTAAACTGATGCTGAATTACACAGCAAAGAACAGGGAGGACCATTACTCATCATTGGCATTGCAACAAAATGTTAAATGCCTTCTCTCTTATTTTTAAGGTTCAGGATACCATTAAAAGAACACCATTAAATGAAGAAAAAATACCATTTAAAGAAGGAAAAGCAAGGGTATTCTCTTCGTGTCCTGCCCATCATTCATCCCTCAAACCTAGCACCACATAAAATTATTGATGGATGGTAGTTAATCTCATTGTTGGCACACAATGTCTGCCACATTTACCTGCCTATCTACACAGTGGAGTGATTATTTGATAAAAAGAGTTAAGGTAATAGCCCACAGTAAAGTAAAGGTCCATAGTCTATGAAAACTACTTTCCCTGGTGTTGCTTGCCACTGATCCCTATTGTGTTCATAACAGATCCAACAGGGTGGGCATCATACGTTGGCAATCGTAATCAGAATTCACAAACAATGGTTAACTGATTAGTTCCACATCTAAGTGATGTCCAGAGAACAATTGGAAATATAATCTGCTAAGCCATCTGCAATGTCTCTAAATGCTTCCAGTGTTAATACTTGTGAAGCTACACTAAATGGAAGTGTAGTTTAAGTGATTGGGCATTTTTTATGTGGTTCATGACCTAAAATGTTTTTGATTGAGGACAATCTGCAAGCTAAGATGGAGCTCATTTATCTGCCAGTCCCATGCAAATACATGGTAGCTTGATTCATACGAACGTTTTACTTTAGTGGAAGTCTTAATGGAGATTTAATCAAGCAGAGTCAGCATAACTTCATAAAAAACAAATCATTTCTGACAAATATGATTAGATTACCTACAGTGTGGAAACAGGCCCTTCGGCCCAACCAGTCCACACCAACCCTCTGAAGAGTAACCCACCTAGACCCATTTCACTATGGGCAAATTACCATGGCCAATTCACCTAATCTGCACATTTTTGGACTATGGGAGGAAACCCATGCAGACACGGGGCAAATGTGCAAACTCCACACAGTCAATCGCCCGAGGCTGGAATTGAACCTGGGACCCTGATGCTGTGAGGCAGCAGTGCTGACCACTGAGCCACTGTGCCACCCTTAGAATATATTAGAATTCTTTTAGGAAGTAACGTGCAGCATAGTTAAAGGGGAACCAGTAGATGTCATGTATTTGGATTTCCAAAAAGCATTTGGTAAGATATCACACACGGCTACTTCATAAGAGCCCATGGTGCTGGGGTAGTATATTAGCATGGACAAAAGATTGGCTAACTAATGGCTAATTAACAGAAAGTTGGAATAATGGAGGCAACCTATAACTAGTGGAATGCCACAGTGAATTAGTGTTAGAACCATAATTATTTATAATACACATAAATGACTTAATTACAGAAGTGAATGTACTATCACCAGATGACACAGAAGTGGGAAAGAAAGTAGTGAGAATGACATGCAGAGAGTCTATAGAGAGATGCAGACAGATTCAGTAGTGGGCAAAAAACTTGGCAGATCAAATTTCACTTGGGAAGATATGAGGTTGTGCACTTTACCAGAAAGAATAGAAGTGCTAAATATTATTGAAATTGGGAAAGACTGTGGAAAGCTGCAGGACAGAGGGATTTGTGTGTATTGTGTATGAATCACAAAAAAGCTAGTATTCCGGTTCATTGTTCAACGGGGAGGCAATTCAATTATTAGCCGTTACTTCAAAGGGAATTGAATATAAAAAGATCGAAATCTTGTTGAAAGAAAGCACTAATCAGAATACATTTGGAACACTATGAACTGTTTTGGCTCCCTTTTCTAAGGAAATACTTACTGGCATTGGAGGCAGTCCAGAGAAGGTTCACTTGGCTGATTCTAGATAAGAAGGCAGAGGCTGCTTCGGTGCTTCCAGGAGTTGTGAATGATGTTGAACTCTATGTTCAGCCATCAGTGAACATTCCTACTTCTGACTTTATGATAAAGAGTAACTCATTGAGAAGTTGAGTAGGTTGGGCTTGTATTCAATGGGGTTTAGAAGAATGAAAGAAGACCTTATTGAAACACAAGGTTCTTTCCCTTTGTAGAAAAGTCTAGGACCAGAGAGCATAATCTCACACATTAACAATGGAAGTGAGGAAGATTTCTTTCTCTCAGCCAAGACACTTATTTGATTAACTGTTTCCATGGACTTTATTTATTGCTCAACCATGAGCATGCTTGAAGGTGGAGGGGTTCATGAAATCTAATATTTAGACTGTCTTACTGGAGATAGTCATTTCCTGGTCCTTGTGTGGAACAAATGTTACTTGTTAATTATCAGAACAAGTCTGAGTATTGTTCTAGTCATCCTCCATACAGGCAGAGGCTGCTTCGGTGCTTCCAGGAGTTGTGAATGATGTTGAACTCTATGTTCAGCCATCAGTGAACATTCCTACTTCTGACTTTATGATAAAGAGTAACTCATTGATAAAGGAGCTGAATATGTTTGGACTAGGACACTTCCCTGAAGAACTCCTGAAGCAATGTTTTGGGGCTGAGTTGATTGGCCTCCAATATCCACACCATCTTTCTTTGCAATAGGCAAGACTCTATAACTCATGGAAAGCTTTCCCCTGATGCCCAATTATTTCAATTTTGCGAGGATCCTTGAGACCACACTTGATCAAATTAAGCCTTGACGTAAAGGGAAGTCAAATGCACCTGATCTGAAATTTAACTCTTTGGATTAAGGCTGTAATGAAGTCAGGAGCTGAGTGGACCTGGTGGAACTGAAACTCAGCAACAGCTTCTATCAATTTGCTGATGGTTGAGAGCAGCCTGATGGTGATACAATTAAATTGATAAACCTAGGCAGTTTTCCCCACTGCTATGTTGATGCTCATGTTTGTAGCTGTACTGGAGCAAAGCAGCTTGGGATGTAGCTAGTAATGGAGTGTAGGTCTTCAGGATTCCAGCTGGGTTGCTCACAGGGAAAATGTTTGCAGTATCCAGAGCCTTCACCTATTTCTTCATATCACGAGGAGTGAATTGAATTGGCTGAAGAATGATATCTGCCACCTTGGAAGGAGGTCAAGATGGATCATTCACTGGGCATTTCCAGCTGAACATTATTGTAAATGCTTCAGCCTTACCTTTCCACTGATGTGCTATGTTCTGCTATAATTGAGAATGAGGATTTTTGTGGGACCTCCTCCTTTGGTTAGTTGTTTAACTGTCTACCATCATTCACAATGAGGTACAGCAGGACTAAAGAGCTTTGTTCTGATCCATTGGTTGTTGGATCATTTAGCTATCTTTTGTATGCTCCTTCTGCTGTTTAGTATGCATGTTAGGCTGTGTTGTAGCTTCATGAGGTTTAGCACCTCATTTTTAGGCTTGCTGGGGCTGCTTCTGGGCAAAAGTGGGGACTGCAGATGCTGGAGATCAGAGTCTAGATTAGAGTGGTGCTGGAAAAGCACAGCAGGTCAGGCAGTATCGACATTTCGGGCAAAAGCCCTTCATTAGGAGTGAGGCAAGAGCCTCTGGGGCTCAACCCCATTGCCCCGTGACTGAACATTTCAATTCCTCCTCCAACTCTGGCGAGGACATGCAAATCCTAGGCCTCCTCCCCCACACTCCCTCACCACCCGGCGCCTGGAGGAAGAACGCTTCATCTTCCACCTCAGAACACTTCAACCCCAGGACATCAATGTGGACTTCACCAGTTTTCTCATTTCCCCTCCCCCCACCTTACCCCAATTCCAAACTGCCAGCCCAGCACCATCGTCATGACCTGTCCTACCTGCCAATCTTCCTTCCCACCTATCTGCTCCACCCTCCTCTCTGCCATATCACCTTCATCCCCACTTCCAACCACCTATGGTACTCTCAGCTACCTTCTCCCCAGCCCTACCCCCCACCAATTTATCTCTCCACCCCAGAGGCTCCCACCTCATTCCTGATGAAGGGCTTTTGCCCGAAATGTCGATTTTACTGCTCCTCGGATGGTGCCTGACCTGCTGTGCTTTTCCAGCACCACTCTAATCTGGGGCTGCTTCTGGCATGTCCTCCTACATTACCTCATTACTGAAAAAATTTGGATGTGCCAAATTATCTCCTTGATTTGAGTAGACAATGAAATATACGTGTTGACACAGCCTGGCTTTGTATTAAAACCAACAGTCAAATTTGTATCAAGTTGAACAAGTAAATGAACAGTACTGTCATTGCATACTTTAGTCATTCTCAGTATGTCCAAACAACAAAGATTTTTCTTCTACATCATTGGCAAGGTAAAATTTACCCTGGAAATGTAATGACTGTTTTCTATGTGTCCATACATTAGCAAGAATCAGCAGATTCAAATTGCATTGCTAGGGCACATTCAGTGACAACAGAGTTGAATGCAGAAAGTCAAAAATAATTCTATAACCTGGGTTTGCTGCCAGTCAGACAATCTATGAAAATTCCTCCAATCAACTGGTTCAAGTTTCCAATACAGTTACAATCAAATCTATTTGCTTTAAATGAAACGGTATTCTCATCCCTATTTTTAAATCTCTCCTGGCTTCATCTCTCACCTCTCTTTAATGTTCTCCAGTTGCACAACAACTTGAGCTATCTGTGCCTTTTTCATTCTATCCTTCTGACCATCCCTGAATTTAATCATTCAAACATTGGCAGCTCAGGTCTGCCCTCCTTTTGCCTCTTTCTCTCTCCATCTCTTTCTTTTGTCTTTTAAGGAATTCTGTGGAGGCTGAGGGGTGACCTTATAGAGGTTTACAAAATTGAGGGACATGGATAGGGTAAATAGGCAAAGTCTTTTCCCTGGGATGGGGGAGCCCAGAACTAGAGGGCATAGGTTTAGGGTGAGAGGGGAAAGAAATAAAAGAGACCTAAGGGGCAACTTTTTCACGCAGAGGGTGGTACGTGTATGGAATGAGCTGCCAGAGGAAGTGGTGGAGGCTGGTACAATTGCAACATTTAAGAGGCATTTGGATGGGTATATGAATAGGAAGGGTTTGGAGGGATATGGGCCGGGTGCTGGCCTGGGACTAGATTGGGTTGGGATATCCGGTCAGCATGGACGGGTTGGACCGAAGGGTTTGTTTCCATGCTGTACATCTCTATGACAATGACTTTCATCAAAGTTTTAGTCATCTGCATTAATATCTCATGATGTAGCTTGATTTTGAGTTTTATAACATTCCTGAGGTAAGCCTTTTGGCATTTTATTATATTAAAGATGCTCTTTAAATGCATGTTCTTGTTATAAACATATCTAAAGACATCAATCCCAAGTTATGTTTGAACTTAATGAAATGACTTGATCCCTTGATAAGTTCCATTCATTTAAATGACCTGTAAGACAGGATCCCATGCATTAAAAGAGTGGCAGAAAACATAGTCATGTCAACTCACTATACTCTGTGAACTGCTGCTCATGATGAAGGTTGATGTCGGAAATTCCAGGGCCTACCTTGGTCTAGTAAAGTCACAGATAGCCACTTCCTGGTTTAACTAAGAGTCTCATGTCATTAACAAGGCAGAGTTTAGTGCATGTTAGCAACTATTTGTAGGTTACATTTATCTGACAGACATTGTTACATAGACCTTGAGGGGAACACGATGTTCTGAGATCTCAAGTTGTTCTGTCCACAAGTCCATACGACATTACCATTGTGGTCAGTTCTTGTGATCCTCCTTCATATTAACCCTTTCAGACCCATATGCTACATCAACCCAGGCAACTCAGGGCTTTGGTCAATGTATGTCGCACAGACTGTGTGAGCTGTATTTTTTCTATAGTCTTACAAACAGCTAACAGTAAACAATTTTAGGTGCAGCCTAGATCATTACTGTTTCTGAGATTTCTGCTTGTCTCCCACCAGAATTATGGATGAGGGTAATGCTTGCAGAGTTTCAGGACCAGTAATAAGAAATAATACAATAAAATAATCATCATGTATTCAATGCTTCTCTTTTGTCTTAAAGGTTGCCAAACTTCTCTGCCCTCTAACTTCCTCTCTGGTCTCGGGCTGAAGAAAGATCCTGTGACATACAATTTGTCAATTTCCAAAGTGACTTCTCTCTTGTAAGTTAAATGCTGCCTTCTCCTGTTGGCACAGGAAAGAAATTCAGATTTTGGACTTTCCAAAAGAGGCATGCCTACACTGTTCCTTTTTTTATACATTTCTATAGCCACCACTGAGAAAATACATTTCTGTGTTCTTCAGTCATTAGATTAGATCTTAAGAGGTCTTCTCCCCTCAAGTCAGAGTGGGACTTCATTTGAGCTGAAACAAAGATTTTAAACATACTGAGTTTAACATTAATCAGGGACAGATGGGATCTCCAGGATGAGTTTCCCATCAGTTAATTGGACTGGAAAAGATTTGTTTAAGATCTTTCTCTAATTGGCTTGAGTATGTATCCGGATTTGGTTCCCCACTGTATGTGGTGGAGAGGATATATTGTGATATATTCTGCACTAGTCTGGAAGCCTTCCCTATCAATGTTATTTTGTATGTTTGTATTTTTGGTACAATTCTAATGTAAACACACAATAAACTCAAATCCTTCCACATTCATTTAATACCTGTGATAGAGATTGCCATTTATTTTGCAAAGTTATCAAAGCATAAACCCAAGAAAATGATGAAAATCCTGGAATACCACTTAACAAAGATAGGATTGAAACTTGTTTAAGCATTAGGCCTGGTCAAACGCCTACACATGAAGCTGCTTTACCATTGATTGTTATAATATTGAATTAGCGTTACTGAGGCATTCTCATTGCTTTTTGAATATTTGGAATGACCTACAATTAAGCAGGAAGACTGTTAGCTCTGTACAAAAAGTACACTTTGTTTTCTCACTGTGCTCTAGCATAAGAGAGGTCTGCATAAGTAAAGCCTTATAGATGTACCCTCCATAAGAAATGAAAGGCTTTATTTAAGCAAAGCTCAAAGCATTCCTGTGGAATTTAAATTAGATCATTCTGTTCACAGAACTCTTACTGAGTTGATTCTTTTTTTAAAAATGCAGATATACATTCAGCATAAAGATGAAAAGAGAGGAAGTCATTTTACTTTACACACCAGGCTGAATCAGGGCCGATCATGAGACAACACAGGGCTCAATATTGGTACAATGAAAGTTTAATTACTTACAGCCTGAAGGGTAACTATACAAAATGATATGCAGCTCCAGTGTGCAGAAGGCCAGATGTCATTAACAATTCCTCATATCACACGGATGAAAAAGAGAGCAATCAGATAACTAATTGTACAATTCTAATTACAAGGATTACCATGATCATGGCATTACAAATTGAGAGTGCTGCAGGCGAACGAATAGATTAGCAATGATGTGGAGTGAGACAGGGTTCCAAGTGTAGCTGGCTATATTGATGTCACTTCTGTGTAATACTAAAGGAGGAGGTAAGGGCCCAAGGATGCTTTTTTTTCTTGTGTGCAAATGAATACTGATTAGAAAAAATGATTTGGAATCAGTCATGGCACAGTTAAAATAGGAGTTCTGCTTTATTCCATATCAATAGTGATTTCACAAATAACTTCCGAGATTTTGTTTTGCAAAAGCAAGTCTCTTTTTGACATACTTTTATTTTAACTATTTTCACTTTGCTCAATCCTGTTATCATGCTTAAGAAGGGGTTAATTTAATTAAGAGATATTTCTGGAAACATTGCTTCACTTTTTTTTCCAAATTACTATTTTGTTGTGAAATTAATTTTTTTTAATTAATCTGCTGATATTGAGAAATGAAAGACTATCCATTTTGTGTGAATTATATACTCTTTGACTAGCTATAGCTCAGACTTAAGTGCCTTGCATCATACCACTGCCAGAGTCCACGCTTAACCTCCGACAGCCACCCCTTCCTAAATCATTATGTTCAACCATTATCAGAACACTGGTTTTTCTGTTCCCAATTGACTCTAATTTCATAGATTCTAGTGGTATGTGTTTTTAAAACTAAGCTTTCAAATGCATCATGCCATTAACTGGAGGTTAATATAGTGACATTGACATAACACACTGAGACATCACACTCTGTTAAACTGTCATGTGAAAGTAGTGAGTAAAATGTCATGGAGCAGCAGGGGATGATGTGAGTATTGTCACACTGACTGTGCTCCACCATGAGTTGATCTTCAATGCCAGGAGATTTTTCCATTCAAAACTGAAAAATAGTACCCCTCTCCTTCTCTTTTGTGATCAAGCCCCTAATTGTACATCTCATATATCAATCCTAACTTTTGCGTGACACTGACATATTTTTTAAGAGTGCCAATTTCACATTTTTACTTTTAGTGCTTTTGGCCTACACACTTTCAGTCCGTCCCTTTCTGTCATTATTCTTTTCCTGTTCTTCAGTCCATCTTCTCTATCTCTAACACTCTGTCTGAATGACTCTTATAGTGTGGAGTGTCATCTTCAAGACCAATATTGATCACTAGCAGGAGGCCACCCGTGGCCGACTTGATCACCATGTAATACTGGCTTACCCAGCCAGACACTGATTGTGAGAAAGCTGCACAATGACCAAGTAGGACTAGGCAGTAGGTTTAGTTGCAATGGATTGGATTCAGGCTACAGTGCAGAGCAATGGGGAAACCAGAATCCGTCGCCTTAAGATAAATAAGTAGTAAGTGAAAGCAATAAATAAATTACATCACAGAGGTCTTAAACTAAATTAAATCTAAAGAACACCATAGTTACAGAAGATTAGGTTTCCCTGCAGCATAACTAGGTGCTGGGAAAGTTGCCACCTCTGGTAGAATAAGGTTAATGTAAGTCATGATAGTGTAACTGATCATATGACTCCATTATCAGTAAAGGAGATGATTCCAGTCTAGAATGAGCAGATGAAGAGAGAGATCTTAGACATGACATATTTGACAATATACTATGTACAACTGTAATTAAAGGCTTGTAACAGTACATAAGGAGTTAAAGACTGGTTAATAAGGTTAGAACATAGGGAGAACTAGCCACTTAGATACAAATATTGGTAGGAGAAAGAGGGTGGTGGTGGAGAGTTGTTTTTTGGACTTGAGATCTGTTACCAGCTGTGTGCCGCAGGGATCAGTGCTGGGTCCACTGCTGTTTGTCATTTATATAAATGATTTGGGTGTCAATATAAGAGATATGGTCAGTAAATTTGAAAATCACACCAAAATTGGTCGGGTAGTGGACAGCAAGGAAGGTTACCTGAGAGTACAATGGGATCTTGATCAGATGGGCTGATGGGCCAAGGAGTGGCAGAAGGAGATTAACCTAAATAAATGTGAGGTGCTGCATTTTTATAGGGCAAATCAGAGCAGGACTTATACACTTATGGGGAAGGTCCTGGGGAGTGTTGCTGAACAAAGGAATCTTTGAGTGCAGGTTCACAATTCTTTGAAACTGGAGTCACAGGTAGACAGGGTACTGAAAAAGGTATTTGGTACACTTGCCTTTAAGGTCAGGGCATTGAGTACATGAGTTGGGAGGTCATGTTGTGGCTATACAGGACATTGGTAAGGGCACTTTTGGAATACAGCGTTCAATTCTGGTCTCCTTGATATAGAAAAGATTTGTAGCTCAGGTTGAGTTTCTGAAGGTAGGTTTCCTCACAGAGCTGGAAGGTTCATTTCCAGACGTTTCGTCACCCTACTAGGTAACATCTTCAGTGGGCCTCAGGTGAAGCACTGCTGCTAAGTCCTGCTTTTTATTTATACGTTTGAGGTTCTTTGTGTTGGTGATGTCATTTCCTGTGGTGAAGTCACGTCCTGTTCTTTTTCTCAGGGGGTGGTAGATGGGGTCTAACTTGATGTGTTAGAGTTAGACCCCCATCTACCACCCCCTGAGAAAAAGAACAGGACGTGACTTCACCACAGGAAATGACATCACCAACCCAAAGAAACCCAAACGTATAAATAAAAAGCAGGACTTATCAGCAGTGCTTCGCCTGAGGCCCACTGAAGCTGTTACCTAGTAGGGTGACGAAACATCTGGTAATGAACCTTCCAGCTCAGCGAGCAAACCTATATTCAGAATAGAAAAGATGTTGTGAAACTTGATAGGACTCAGAAAAGATTTAAAAGGACATTGCCAGAGTTAGAGCTATAGGGAAAGGCTGAATGGGCTGAGGCTATTTTCCCTGGAGCATCAGAGACTGCGGGTTGACCTTATTGTGGTTTCTCAAATCATGAGGGACATGGATAGGGTGAACAATCAAGGTCTTTGCCCCATGGTAAGGAAGTCCAAAACAAGAAGTCATAGGTTTAAGGTGAGAGGGGAAGATTCAAAATACCTAAGAGGCAACTTTTCTATGCAGAGGGTGGTACATGTATGGAATGAACTGCCAGAGGAAGTGGTAGAGGCTGGTACAATTACAACATTTAAATGGAATCTGGGTGGGTACATGAATAGGAAGGATTTAGAGGGATATGGGCCAAGTGCTGGCAAATGGGACTAGATTAATTAGATATCTGGTTGGACCAAAAGGTCTGTTTCCACACTGTACATGCTTATGTCTCTAAGAGCCTTACTTAACAATAAGAAGTAAATAAAGTCAGTGGCAATGTATATCGAGACCCCCATTCAAGGTCCAGAAGGCACAGGTCTTCAGGTGTGTAGACAAATTTGACATGAAGTTTAACTACAACAATAAAGTAAATCAAAATACCTCATCATTGAATAGAAAACATGTATTTGTCTCAGTCATTCTTTCCATTGTTTTCCAGTGTGACCCCATTTACTTGTCTCAGACTTTGTGAGAGGGCCGGTGACAACTTGTAAGTTCTGAGAGTCATTAAGCAGGTGGAGGAGAGAGTGTATCATCACTGGTTGAGTGGAGTGGGATGTTCTGTTGTTGCAGTGGGATTGAAAGGAGTTGAGTCTATCTCTCCCTTCCTTCACAAAACTCCCATCTATCCAAACCTTCACCACCACCTCAATGTCCACCACCACCCTTCACTGAGTCAACTAATTTCTCCCTCCTTTTACCAAACTCTCCCTGTCTCCTTTTCCATACACCAATTCATACCCTACTCCAACCTTCCCACTGCATTCTCTCTCCATCTCCAGCATCCTCCTCCCACTCCATCTTCTCCAGCTTCTTCCTATTTTCTTCATCCTCCTCTTATCTCCATCGTCCTTTTGTGGAGCTGCTGAGGAAAAGGCCGAAAGCATAACCACATGCCATTTCACACAGGCTTCAGTGAGCAGTTGACAGGGTTACACCTTCCAGTCGATAAGAAAGGCAAGCATTTTAAAAGGTCCCCATTACACTCAGGAATCAGTTGGGACTTCATGGCAACCATAGTTGCTCAGAGTTCATAATTTCACTGGTGATTGATGATCTATAGTTTGTGAGGCCCAGGTCTAGGTTTCATCCAGAGACTTGGTACAAAATTTCAGAATGAAGCTGGAAGAGAATTTGTTCAGATTTTCCAAAGCTATTCAAAGATATAATCAAATTAAAGCAGGAATATCATATTGTGTTGCAAGAAGCTGCTAAGCCCAACTGGTGTGAATCCCAGGAAGATCCCTCATCCTTTGTTGGAAAAAGGAAAATCTCAGGATAATTGAAAGTGGGGTGGTATCAGTAGTGATAGAATTGACACAATGGTTCTCAGAATTAGTATCAGTTCCCAAGACAAATGGAGAAGGAAAATCCATCCCATTTTATCTGAAGAATTGGCAAAATTGACCAGAAGCAGTTTTTATTTCTCTCAGATCTGAATGTAGACAGTGAGTTCTGGCAAACACCATTGAATCAAGAGTCAAGATTACTGACAACACTTATTATGCCAGTTGGGTGGTATTGATTCATCTGCCTATCATTTGGAACACAACCAGAGGGACATGTTACAGGTAGTACAGAATGTAGGACTCATGTGAAAAGAGAAGCACCAGCTTTCTGCAATGACAGTTACATTTCTTAGACACATTATCCAAAAACAAAAGGCATTGTTGTGGATCCAAGGAACAGGAGGCACCAGTGAATTTCTGGCACCAAATTACGTAAACGATGTACAGCACTTCTTTGTCATGGAAAATCAAGTGGGAATGTATATCCTCAACTTCGCCAGTCTTATCCAACCAATTAAAAAAAGAGCTTTTCAAAAAAGGCCAGCAATGCTATTGCATCAGGAACGGAGATTTCAGCTTTTGGAAAGGATAAAGAGAAGTTGTTTTCCTTAATAAGGTAATAGTTCTGAAGGGGGTCAATGTTCACACTACATTGGTTATGCCCATCCTACTGATTCCATACACAGTTCTGTGGTCGGAGACAATGTATTCTACTACAGCTTTTAGAGGAGCAGACTGATTTGTACCAGCTCCCTAAGGTCCTAATAATTAAGCCTCACCAAATGTAATTGTACTTATTGCTATCATACAACAACCTTTTTGTTGTCAGAAAACAGCATCTCTTCTCTTGATATTCGATGGTGATGTATCCTTTACCACCAATCACTGGATAGAGCAAAGATCAAACAAAAAAGGTTTGGTGCCAGCAAACTAACTGAAACAACCTATCTCAATGCCACATACAGGTAGAGGTGGCAAGTACCACATGTTCTACTGATAATTTAGCATATTACAATCCAGCTTCATTCGCTGTCAAGAATCTTGCATAGGAATAGGAGCAATTCTTATTCAAATGCAGACTGACAGAGCACAAAACCCCTCTATGTCACATCATGACTTTTGACAGAGATTGAACAGAAATATGCAATCGTAGAGAACAAAGCATTAGCAGTTACCCAGGATATGAAACATTTACAGACTACCTCATGGACCTGAAATTCCAAGTCTAGATGGACCATATGTCTTTACTAACATTATTGGGATCAAAACAAATATAAAAATGTCTTGATACATGCAAAGATCAAGCTTAGGCTGATGAAGTACAACTATAGGCAATAGTTAATATTACAGGCAACGTGCAATTAAACATGAATACACCCTTGAGGGCAGCAGCAGGTTGAGTGGAGAAAGAATTACTCCAGCAACATAAGTAGAAACTTATTCCAATGCATTACCAACAGGTGAAGGAAAACTTACACACAGTTGTGCAACTCAGAAATCTGTCAAGGAGTGCATAAAGGCCAGACAACTCTATCAGCATGAAAAGAATCATAGAATCCCTACAGTGTGGAAGCAGGCTATTTGGTCCATACCATCTCTCCAAAGAGCATCCCATCCAGATCTACCACTCTATCCCATCCCTGTAACCATGCATTGCCCATAATCTACCCAGCCTGCACATCTTTGGACAGTTGGAGGAAACCAAAGCATATGCATGCAGAGAATATGCAAACTCCACACAGACAGTCACCCAAGGGTGGAATTGAACCCAGGTCCCCGGTGCTGTGAGGTAGCAGTGCTAACCACTGAACCGCCATGCCATCTTGAAACAGTAGTTGAACTATAATCCAGCAGACCAAATGCTGAGGAGCAGTAAAAACATGTATCAGTGTTAACAGTTAGTTGAAAATCAATTCAAAGATAAATCCTACAGACACATCTTGGGGAAAATTTAGGGATCATGAAGAGCAGAGCGACAACACAAAGGTCTTGGCAAGACATTTTGGAAGACACACAGGGTCATATTCTGTTCTGTCAGAGCAATGCCATACAGAGCCAAGTACACTCAAAACCAATGATTTCATCAAGAATTCCGAAAAAACTCTGGAAAGGACTAGCTACAGATTTGTTCAATTTTAAAGAGAAGCTGTATTTAGTTCTCATTGAGTATTATTCTGGATTGATCGAAGTGGCAAGACTTCATTCAATCACAGCTGATTCAATGTTTGGAAAAGGACAATTGCAAAACAGTTTCTGGAAAAATTGGTATTGGTCAATGGACCTCATTACATCAATGAGGATTAGAGGAAGTACACTTTGAAGGGTGGCATCACCTAGGTGACATGTTTTCCACTCCGTCCTCAGGCAACCAGAAAGTGGATAAAGCAGTTAAATCTGAAGTTATTGATGCCTAAACAGCCAATAGGGAATTATTTCTATTCAGTTACAAAGCAACACCATTTTGCTCATCAACAGAGTTGCTGATGGGAAAAAAGTTAAACATTGATGACCAGTTTCAGAAACTATAATTTTTTTGTGGGCGGCACGGTGGCACAGTGGTTAGCACTGCTGCCTCACAGCGCCATGAGACCCGGGTTCAATTCCCGACTCAGGCGACTGACTGTGTGGAGTTTGCACATTCTCCCCGTGTCTGCGTGGGTTTCCTCCGGGTGCTCCGGTTTCCTCCCACAGTCCAAAGATGTGCAGGTCAGGTGAATTGGCCATGCTAAATTGCCAGTAGTGTTAGGTAAGGGGTAAATGTCGGGGTATGGGTGGGTTTCGCTTCGGCGGGTCGGTGTGGACTTGTTGGGCCGAAGGGCCTGTTTCCACACTGTAAGTAATCTAAAAAAAAATAACGTGAGGCCAAACATAACTGTTCCAGATCATGAGAAGTTAAAACAATTAGAGAAAAGCCACAGTCAAAAGGAGCAAAGATGGTACAATCTTGGACACAAAGTGAAAACATTGTCAAAATTAAAGCTGTAGGAGAAAGACTGGTTCAGGGGACAGGAAGTGAGAAGGAAAAGTAAAGTATTGATCATACTTCAAGAAGTGAGACCAAGAATTATGATCACAAAATGTGGAACAGCTAAGTCTGTACGAGAAGACTATGTATACAATTGTAGAACTATTCCAGACTTGGTACAAGTGTTGAACTTTAGTGAGCCAGGTCAGTATGTTCAGTCAATTGCGGATCAATTTAACCTCTGAGTTCAGTCTTTGTTGATAGGACCGAGGTGGGAGCAAAGATGGTGATAATAATGATAATGGTAATAATAATATTAATAATAATGGTATTGATAGTAAAGGCTATGCTAATGGAGCTGAAATAATGTAGGCCACGTGGCATAATGAGATTCATGCAAATTTCAATGATGTCATTGATCACATGACTGACTTCAATAAGAGAGAAGATACCATTCTCGATTGAGCAAATAAAGAGAGAGATCTTAGATATTGCACTCTAGAGAAGGATTTGTGAGCTTACTATATAAATAAAAGAATGTTACAGAACATAAGGAGTTGAAGAACTTTATTTAGTAAGAAGAAATAGTTTGGGACAGTATATCTGCAGTGTCGTGGGGAAAATCACCAGCCTCTGAGTCAGAGTTAGGATTCAACAATAGCTTAATGTACAAAGAAATACTGGATCTCAGGGGAGAGAAAGACCAATAGCACAATGATCAACTGAGAGTCTTCTCTCAACCTGGAACACATGTCAAAACACTTTTATATATTTTGCAATACAAAAGGTCAGTGATGAGGTTATTGTCTTTATAAAATGGTTTGTTTATTGTAAACATTGTAGAATTGTTGATAGTTTTGATGCAGTCATTGTCAGTTCCAGTGCAGTCTATGTTAATTTCAGCACGTTCGTTGTCAGTTTCAGTGCAGACATTGTCAGTTTCAATGTCTGCCTGGAAGTCCTTTGCCATAGTAATAGGCACTAATCACTCTTCCTGAAAAGGATGATTACTGTAGCCCTGGCTATTATCACTTTGAATTGAGTCCACATCAAACTGTTAGCATTTCTATCAAAGGTATTGGCTGGACCCAGACACTTTGGTCGACAGTGTACGCTACTCATGTGTATTCTCTCCCCCACCTGCCTTAAACTAATCAACTAGGTTGTGAGTGCATTGTGCTGGCATTCTGATAGCCCCAGGCAATGTCTGTGTTTGCTCTGCTGTCTCTCTCCATATTGTAGTCCAGCGGTCATCTTGTGTGTCAAGTGGCCAACTTATGGCTCAGCGGCCATCTTGTGTGTCTGTGTGCCTAGTGACACCCTGCCCTGTGCCATCTCCCACTTCAGCAGATACTTATAACTCAAGATACTCCAGTCTGGCTAAAAACACAAGATAGAGCATTCTAGTATTCAAAGCCTTAAATACTGATGTCATACTGGCATATTAAAATAAGGGGCAGGTAAAGCCCATTTAATCATCGTACACCTATGATGTTTGTAACATTGTAACAGCCACTTCCCATCTACCACCATACTCTTCCACCCCATAAGCAGCCATGTTAACACTTCGAGGTAGCAAAACAAGAGAAGAAAAACTTAGTGAGTAAAAAATGCACAGAAATGATTTTCTTCAGGCAATTAAAAAACAGCCTAGGAAATGCATTGATCATTTGTGAGACCACTTTCCTTCTCTGTGATGGGATCTCTGTTCCAGCCAAGGATAGTTCTAACTCCACTTGAAAACGTGAAGGAAGTTTAAAAGCATTTCTGGACATTCACCAGGTATGCGGTCGCGAGAAAGTGTGACAAAAGAATGACACTTATATGGATGACCGTGAAATGAGAAGTGAGCGTAACAAAAGAGGAGTTCACATACAAAGACTGTTATAATACTGTGGACAAATCATCTCAGTGGGGTAGCCAAAGCCAATAAAGATGACCCTGGTGATGCTGTGGACATAGAAGGATTTGGACATCTTATGCAAAGGCATGAGCAGACAAGTGACAGCTTATCCCTGGCACAACTTCAAAGGCATTGCTGTGGGGTCTTGTCCTCCAAACTGCAAAGCAAGCAATCTCACTGAGAAGCTGAATTGCTTAATTTCAGGCTCAGATAGGTGTCAGAAAGCATTAACCCAGAAAATCTAGTGACACGACCTGGACAGTTTTTAATGCTGTGACCCTCAATCACCTACAAAATGGCCCTGTTGCAAAGTCAGACAAGTAGGAGCCAATTTTGAGAGAATTACAATTCCTGCCTTTGCAATGAAGTTGACTGCAGCGGGTCTGGAAAATTAGTGAATTTAATTTTCACAAAAAGTGTGATTGATCCCAATTGAAAATCTGATCTGATTTTTAAGAAGCAGTGTTAACATGTTGAAATAAGAACAGAATAAAGAAAGAGCAGGGAAAATAAGACAATAAAGGTAAAATTGAAGTTCGCAAGTGTCCAATTTATTTCAAATTGTTTATAGGCATTTAGTTTTCGGATTCATAACGCAAAAGTTACAATGAGAAATCTACACTTGGTATCTGAATATCGCTATTCATGTAACATTAGTGTTAAGTTCAGTGCACACACTGAAAATGCCAACAAACGGGTTGCCTCACTAACTCTGGAATTCCCTTAAGCTGCAATGGTCTCAGGGTTAATACAAGCTCAGGAACTGAGTGGCACTGATAAGTTAATTCCACATTGCAAATCTTGTGACCAAGGAACTGAGCTCCAGGTGTTGGTGCTGTCAGAGAGTGAATCCATGCATAATACTATGCTGTTGGTACTCTGTGCTCGGTTTCAGTTTGACAAGGTGTGATGTGATGGTGCAACTGTGTGCAGGTCATGTATACCTTGGCATAATATCAGAAACTGGATACAAGTCTTAGAAATTGTGACGCTCTTCTAGTCTTGTGAAGTATTGGCAACCTTTCCACATCTTTCTTGTGGAAAGAGAGTGGAGTCTGAGATTGTAGCATCCTTTACTGGACTATTTTGGAGGAATTTTCCCAAACATTGAGGAGCAAGGGCAATGGCAAGAAACTTCGGAGAGTGTAGTGCGAATGAAAATCAAGTTGTGAATGTTGAGAAAAAGAAACAATTTACTCCTCAAGGTTTTAAAGTCTAAAAGACTATCTCATCTGTAAATGTTAAAGTTAAAAATCACTCAACACCAGGTTATAGTCCAACAGGTTTAATTGGAAGCACACTAGCTTTCGGAGCGACGCTCCTTCATCAGGTGATTGTGGAGGGCTCGATCGTAACACAGAATTTATAGCAAAAATTTGCAGTGTGATGTAACTGTAATTATACATTGAAGAATTGATTGTCTGTTAAGCCTTTCATCTGTTAGAATACAGTGATAGTTTCACTTCTTTCATGTGTAAATCACAAAACCCTTTTTTTTAAAGTTGCATTCTCGGGTTAGCTGTTAACAATGGTAATAGCTAGACAATATGTTGAAGATGTTAGTCCCCTGTGTTCTCTGTCTATGACCTGATGTTTAGATTGATTCTAATCTAAGAAGTGAGATAACACAGTTTTGCATAAATTCATGCAGTTTTTGAGCTCAGAGTTCTACATGAATGTATGCAGTTTTTGAGCAAAGTGCAATGTAACTCTGCAAGTACAAAAAATTCACCCCACAAAATATATGTGTGTGCATGTGGGTCTTTGTCTGTGTGTGTATGTCTGTGTGTGGGGGTTGTGAGTGTGAGAAAGTGTGTGTGTGTGTGTGTAGTGAGTGCAGAGTGTCTTAAGTCTGTGAGGGGGTGCATGTGTGGGAGTGTGTGTGTCTATAAGGGTGCGTGTGGGTGTCTGTGTGCGCGTCTGTGTGTACCTGTGTCCGTGAGTATGTGAGAGTGTGTGTGTGTAGGAATATCTGTGTGTATGTGTATAGTGCAATGGTGATCACCTGTAATGTGACATGAACCCAAGGTCCCGGTTGAGGCCCTCCCTATGGGTACCGAACTTAGCTATCAGCCTCTGCTCGGCCACTTTCCTCTGCTGCCTGTCCAGAAGTCCACCTTGGAGGATGGTCACCCGAAAGTCTGAGGCTAAATGTCCTGGACCACTGAAGTGTTCCCCAACTGGGAGGGAACCCTCCTGTAAATGTTAAAGACCTTGTTTTCATGTATCAGAAATCTCATTATTAGCTCCGCTTGTCTCGCTCCAAGCAATGCATGATTCTCCCAGGTACTGGTGTGAAACTAATTCCTGACTGGAAAGTTCAAACAGTTACCTGGTGAATGAAGGCTCGTTGATTGTTTATCTATGTCTCCATGTACAAGTTTATTTACCAGTGTCTCAAGGTACACTCAATGGGCAGTGGCTGCCTCCACCCTTCACCACTGGAAGTTGGCATTGGTAAATAACCAGTTTCATTGTTGTGTTAATGTCAGATTGTGTCAGAAGCCACATCAGTACTCCACTCCTGCACGTTAGAATGCACTGATACCTATCTCATGCATCTGCACAGGATGCATCCGAAAGACTGTAGCTTGCTTTCTTAGCTCGAACTCATTTTTCACTTACACTCACAGCATGTCGGCCTTTTCATACACTTTGGCTCATTAAATGCTTCATTCAGAACTTACAGACCTCAATGCATCTCTTGCTTGCCTTGGTTCTTAGGCCAAAAAGAAAGCCAGACAGCTTGTCATGGCCGGAAGTTACCTCCTTAAAGAATTCTAACAGATTTGTCAGGCATGAAACTGTGTTGACTTAGTCTTATTTAACCATGCACTTCCAAATATACTGTAATGTCATCCCTAATAGTGATCTCTAAAATCTTACATATGACCTAGGTCATGCTAACTGGCCTATAATTTTCTGTCTCCTTCAATCCCGTGTTAATGAGCCATTTTGTAGTCCTTTGGGATCTCCCTGATTTCAGTGATCCCTGAAAGATCACCATCAATACCTTCCCAATCTCCTCAGCTATCTGCTTCAGAACCTTGGGGTGTAGTCCATTGGGTCTGGGTGATTTATCCACCTTCCGACCTTTCAGCTTCCCCACTACCTTCTCTTTAGTGATGGCCTCTACACTCACCTCTGCCCCTGACTCTCTTGAAATTGTGGTATGCTACTGGTATCTTCTACTGTGAAGACTGACAGCATACAAGGGTACTGGGTACTATGCCGGGGCTGGGAGTTTTCAAAACTGATCAGCATGCAAGGTGGAGCTGTGGATAGCTATAGTAGGCATGGCAATGTGACAGCCAGGGGTTGAGGAGGAAATGGGCAGTAATTGATAGTCACATTAAAGTTTAGACAGAACTTTGGGGAACCTCAAAGCTAATGGGGTTGAAATGGACAGCATCAGAAAAAGTATGTATGAAAGGTGGTCATGGTGGGAAGAGGAGGTGGAGGAAGTGGCAGTCTTGACTTTCAGATGGAGCTAAACAATGAGAAATAGCTGCAATAGATTCATAATGAGCAGAGCAAGTTTCTTTTCTTGTCTGTGGGGGCAGGATGGTCATGTCTGCCCTATGATGGATATTGCCAATTCTTAATTTTTTGTTAAAACCCTACCTTGTAAGACATATAAGTGGCCTCTTGAAACTTATGCACTCATGATGGACCATGTAGTCACACACAAAGTAGCCCTAGGTGTTGAATATGAGTGGAGGCAAGGATCTATTGTAAGGTGTTCCTATTAACATTGTACTCAGCGATCTCCTCACCAAAATATCATTGCTGCACATATAAGGGATAAAGGATTTATAAAATCTGTCCAGGATGCTTCGCAGGAATGCCCAATGCCTCACTATTATAACTTCCATTCTCCATGATGTAAGAAGAGGCTACTTAACTCAGATTAACTAGCCACTTTGCCCAGTCATACAGTTGACATGACAGTTGATCTGACGTGAGGATTTAAAGTTCATATATATTTACAGATGTAAAAGTGTATGTATAATGAAATGTCACTTGGGCCACCTATATGGCCTCAAAGCATTTTTTTTGTTTCCTTGCCCTCCCACTGGGTTAACGTGTAACCCTGAGATCCGCAGCGGATGGAGGGAACCTACTTGGTAGCAGACACTGTTGGGCTGGCAGTTGACTGCGGGCTCGTTTGCAACTTGAGGACCCAGACAAACTGAGAGTGTTCTGCCCAAATGTAGGCTCACCCAGCCCTGTTGTGAATGCCTTAGGGTTGGGTATCACCAGTAGGGTGGTGGTGCAGTGACCTAGCAGCTTTGGTAAGTCCTGAGAGATGTCTGAGTGAAGGGAGTTTGTATGTGGTTTCTCCTCTTCCTGAGTGCCTGCTGACACCACGCTGTCTTTTTGAGAGGAAGGGGCACCTTGAATGAGGTGGAGATACCTCAATCCCCTGCAGCCACTCTGCTGGACCTGGTTTCCATGGCAATTATCTGCATGCTGGAGACAGCACAATACTGATAATATTAATGGACTTTCTTGATCCATTTCAGTGAGAGTCCCACACCCACATAAACCTGCCTTCTCTTCCTGCGACTTTGCATTTGGACAATTACTGATGGCCTACAGCAAAGGAACATCTTATGCCTGGGGTTGAACGGTGCCTGGTCTCCAGCAGTGCTAAGTGCCAGTGGTCTGAGGCATTTCTTCCTCAACTAGCTGTGGAGAGGTGCTCACCAGTGTGTGCTCCTCAATCTGAAAGGAGAACCCACTAAGGTGAAAATCTCTGAGATGGTGATGGAGAAGGCAATATCAGTGGCTTCTTCCTTAGAGGCAGACGAGGAGCTCATGAGCTCAGGGGTTTGCCTCTTTGTGGTGGCAGCTGTGTAGGTGCCTGTATAACAGAACAGAGGGAATTAGTTGCAGTATAGGGATGTAAGCTTGAGCATGTTAAGAGTAGGTTAACAGTTGTGGTTATAGGAGAGTAATATAGCACAGTATAATGAGGCTTCCTTGGCTGCCTCAATATAGAGGTGTGCACATGAGTGCTGTTGATTCTCTCCAGCAAGTTCAAACATTTCCTCCTTGAAAGTAGTGAATACATGATATCACTCTTCTCAGATAACAAGAAGATTTATTCCATTATTGCATGGCAGTTAGTGGAAATACATTTGGTTAGGCATAATTACTAGGACGTTAGGGCCTTGGCACAGATATATCTACTCCTTCTAAACGCTCAAGAAGAATTCATTATCCCCACCCACAGACCGTGTGTGACATCAGGAGAGCCAATGGATCATGAACATTAACCCCTTCAGAATCATTACCTAATACAACAGCTGACATTTCATTGCCACACTGGGGTAATGTTGCAAGCATCAGAGGGGCCATCTTTCAGAAGAGATTTTAAACTGAGGCCTGGATTTCTCTCTCAGATAACTGTAAAATATCCTAAGGCCAGAGAAATTGTCCTGGTGTCCTGACTCACATTTAACCCTCAGGCAGCAACTGAAACAGTTAAACTGGTCATTTATTTCATTCCACTTGTTCACTGTGAACTGTGTGCCATGTTTCCTATTGTGCAACAATGATTACACTTCAAACTCCTAGCTAGTAAAGATCCTTGAAATGCAAAAGGACATAAAAACACTATACAAATACAAAGCTGTCTTTCTTTTCCCTAAGGTCAAGAGATCGGGTGTCTTTGCTCTAGTTTGGGGCTTCTAGAACCACAGGATGAATATTTTCAAAATTCCTACAGGTCAAAAGCTATAATTTGCAAAAAAATAAAGTTATCAACAACATGGCTGGATCAACACTTGCAGATGAAGTTGCCATCAGATTACAGTATGGCCTATACAACATCTATTCCATACTTTATAAACCGTTCAGTTATTCTAGTTCCAGTTTTAGACTAACCTGACTGCATGTAAGTTTTCTTGCTGAGGTTTGTTTTCAGATGCTTCTCCACCTTACTTGGTAACATCATCAGTGAGCCTCCAGTGAAGCACTGGAGTTATGACCCGCTTTCTATTTCTCTGTATAGGTTTCCTTGGGTTGGTGATGCCATTTCCTGTGGACCCTACTGCCTTTTATAAGCCAACTATGAAAGAGTTTAACTTTTTAAAGCTTCTATTGTATTCGGGCCTTTTATTGAAAGTTTCCCTCTTTAAGCAGATGGACCTGATAATTTTGCCTTGATTCATCAAATTCCTGCATTTCACCCTTATCACTTGATGATTATTTCTAGCCTAACAGGCATACATGCAATTTTTAATTGTCAACACTATCAGTAAAGATATGGCTTGGTCTTACATAGTGACTGCTTCGAGAGGCAGACTGGTTCCCCCAAAACACCATGGGATTCTTTGGAATACAGTACTAATGGTAAAAAGGGACACCTTATAATTATGCCTTAGAACCAGTTACAGAGATAATGAGATGGAAGGGTACACAGAAAAAGTCAGTTTTTCTTATGGCCTTGTTATATTGAAGTGAGAACTTTGCATGCTGAATGATCTTTTTCACTCAAATGTAATAACGTTTGATTACTCAGGTGATCTTTCTGTTAAAGAAAGGAAGAACTTAAATTTAGTTCATCCCAATGCTTTTTATGGCCAATAAAGCACATTTAATGTGTGTAGGGGTGTGGGGAAATGTCACAGCACTCAAAATTATGAAATGTAACAGTAAGATCCCACAGTCAACAATAAAATTAGTAACCACATCTTCTGTTAAGTTTGTTGAGGGACAAGTATGGACCAGGACACAGAGAGAATGTGCTCACCTGGAAGGTCAGACAGGGCTTTCATTTAACATCTCATCCAAATCAGTTCACCCTCATGAACTGGACTGAAGTTTCAGGTGAGACTACTGAATGGGGCTTGGGTCCACAACTTTCTGATACAGAAGCAAGAGTGGTATCTACATAATTTTATGGGAAATATTCTTGAAATATTATATGTACACACAATATTTGATGGGAACATTAAAAAAGTATAAGCTTGCAAGAGATCTGAACGTATGTAAATGGCCCAGGGGGAGTCAATGTTGCCAAGTGTGACAACTTCACTCATCCCAACTGCAGTAATGTGGATCCCGCGTCCACATTATAACAAACTTCAGTAATAATGATTAATGAGGCATTACAGAGTCATTTGGAATGACTTCATTGTTGTAAATGAGATATTGCCCTTGTCAAGAGCCTTGGCAATGTGCATGACATGGCAAAGGCACAGTGGCATTATAAAGGTTAAAGTCATATTGAAGGGAATGCTTGAAATGCAGGGGGAACCAAGCAAATGCTTAGAACGTGGACGGCTGCCCAGCTGATCCCATGGTCCCCGGCATAAACCCATCGATCAAGGCTGTAACCCTTAGTTTGGTCTCTGTGGGCCATTGTGATGTCTACCCTGCAAGTACATCTGTGTCTCTGTATTGCTCAGCATCATTAATCAAACTACTACACCAACCAGCCTTAGAGAAAGCACATTATCACCTCTGTTTTTCATCTGTTTTAATTATACTCTCAGTGGGAAGTCAGTGCAAACACACACACAGCCAGCTCATTGTCTTCAACTCATCATGTGACCTTAGTGGCCTGAGGGTCATACCCTGGTCAAAGTGATAGAGACATCTTTTGCCCTTTATAAGAGCTCAGTTGACAAGTCCATGCAGTTTTGTTACGGTTACAATGCAGTTACTACAATCTAGAATGAATTATGAAAAATGCACCATATTGTCTTTAATACAAAAATTAATTTTTGTTTGTCAAGAGAGGCACATTAGATATGAATTACCTTTTTAAAATCAGTAGGAGTTTCAGAATCAAACTGGAATTTTAAGTGTGTATGACATTTAAAAAGTGAAGGAGAGAATTGCAATTCCATTGTTTTATTTCACAAGAAGAAATATAAATATGTAAACAAAAAATATATCACACTTCAAAACGTCTGAAAACACTTCACACAGTGAATTGACTTGACTGCTGTGTAGGCAAACATAGCAGCCATTGAGTGCCAGTAATGTCCTAAAACGGCAATCCAGTGAATGACCAGCTTGGCACAAGCTAAGGTTCTTGGCACATGAACTTGCCCATTTACAACAATTCCAAATGGTTCTATAATGGACCATTTGTGGTTAATATCCTGTTTACATTGCAACTCAGTATTGCTATCTGGGCACAACGCTCAAGTAGTTACACTTATAAAAACTGGCAGGAAACCGACAGGATGGCGTTGAATGCTTGTGTGATAGTTTGCTCATTTAACTCTCTATTAGCCTCAATGGAGAGTAAAATGGTGTACAAACCCGTCTCATCGGTTCTTGCTGGTGGTTAAGTTAAAATTACCTCCTGGCTCTCAGTGGATTAATGCAGAGCTCCAGCTTTAGCAAACAAACTGATTTTTGTGGCATAAGTTAAGCACAGAATGTTGGCCACAGCATTTTATTGATTTTAATGGGACACACTGGTTCAGATATTACACAATTGTACTCTGACCACAGAGAATACTGTTGTGAAAATGTTTAATTCATGATTTGTATGTAAAAGGGACATAACTTTTGATTTGAAGAAATTATATTTTTAGTCATAACATGGCTGAAACTCTGGAATTCAGAAGTTGCCAATCACATAAGCCATTTATATAAAAATCTTGCCATGTGCACTTACAAGGTCAGAGTCAGAAGCGTGAAGATAGTAAACAATAAATGGCAGAAAGTGCTGGAGAAACTTAGCAGGTCTGGCGGCATTTGTGGAGAGAAAAAGATGGTTAATGTTTCAAGTTCATTATGACATATTAACTCTTTCTCTTTTTATTAATCCCACCACACCTGCTGAGTTTCACCAGAATTTGATGTTCCTTATCCAGATCTCCAGCAGTCACAGTATTTTAAGCAATAAATATTCCATTTTCTGCATGTTGCTAGATAAGCCAACACAAGTCTTCATAATGGTCTCAAATTAAACAAAAGCTTGAAAGCATAGGGTAAACGGGGAGGGGGGGGGGGGGGGGTATTCTTGAAATATCCATTCACTTTCCATAACAATTATGTTACTTGGCTGAAAGTTTTGCCAGGGACATCCCCAGAAATGTTGCATTGTCATTGGGATAGATTATTGGGAGGCAATCGTTTGTTTTGGATTTAGCTGTGTATTTTTTTCAAAACAATGACAATAAACATGGAAGACAGTGAGAAGGCAGTGGTGTATCTGCTGGCAGTCAGAACAAGGAACGTCAAGACCATTTGGAACCAAGGCTGGCCCTGAGTGAAGTCACTAAGCAGGAACTGCAAGTGAAGGTCGTGCTCATTATGAAAAGTCCAAATTCACAAGGAGCTTAAGTTGTTAGATGAATGAATGATTTGAATGATATACTTATTGTCTCTTATATTTTACAGTGAATAATACAGTAAAATACAATGAAAAGCTGTATTTCCAACTATAATCCCAAACTGAACTAATCCCACTTGCCTGTGCTTGGTCCATGTCATGCCAAATATTTTCAATTCATGTACTTATCTAAATGTCTTTTGAAAGTTCATTCCACAAATAAACCACTCTTTGTGTAAAGAAATTGCCCCTCATGCGTCCATGTGGGTGTCAAGGCAATGATTGTTATTTTTTTAAAGGGACTCACCACACAGAGGCTAACCTTCAAGACTGTGTTGATTCACCATTTCTGGTTGCCTTAAGAAGGTGGAATCCTGCAGACCTTATGGACATGTTCTTTCCGATATGGTTTTAGGCAAGGAGTTTCAGAACTCTGACCCAGCAAAAAGAAGGAATAATGTTATACATCAGATGCTGTGCGACCTGAGTAGAGAACTTTCCTGCCTTTGTTCTTCTTGAGAGGTGAGAGGAGTGGTCAAAATACTCTCATTGAGGTACATTGCAGCATCCTCTAGATTGCACAGCATATTGGGTGGAGGAAATCACCAATGAGTGAAGTGGTGGGGTCACCAACCATCAAATTGTTCAGTCTTGGATGGTGTTGAGCTACTTGTTAGTTGTTGTGGCTGAATAATTGATGAATATTCCAACATGTTTCTGACTTGATCCTTATAGATGGCGGAGAGTCTTTGAGGTGTTTGCAAATGAGCTACTCATACAGATAACCAACATCTGTCCTGCCCTTTGAAATAAGAGGATAATATGACTCGTTTGGATATGCTTCTGAATCAAAGCGATGATAAAGTTTAAATAATTTTGATTAAACCCAACAAGAGCATCAATGAGCAGGTTACTGATATATTGTGATCAATGAGGTAATGGTAAGGGATAATGTTGATCTTACATTGGCTCCAGCCATTCTGCTCATGTCACACATAGTCCGTTGGTGGAGAAAAAGAATTCTACCCTAGCTATCAGAGAAAACAGTTGTATCTGTCCCAACTCCCTGAAGTCCGAATAACTATGCTGAACCAAATTTAGTTGCATTCATTCTTACCATGCAATAAACCTTCTTGTTATCTAAGAACAATGCTTCTCCTGTAGATACTCCATATCCTCTACCATTAATCATTCGATAGACCCAAATAAGAAGGATTGGTGTCAGTAAGCTGTTTCAAAAACCTTGACCCACTACCACATACTGATAGAGGTGGAAAAAAACCCCACAAGATACCACAGTGGTCGCCTGGGAAAATATCAGATGTAGGTGCTGTGTGATGGTACTACCAATAATTGAACAGTGACAAGGAGCAGTTTAAAAATAAATAGTTTCATTTGTATAGCATGTGTTATGACCTCAGGACATCCCAAAATACTTCACATTCAACTAAACAGTTTTGAAATGGAGTCACAATCATATAGAAAACATGGCAACCAATTTTGCACACAGCAAGGTACCACAAACAACAATGAGATAATTCTGCTTTCATGATGGTTGTTGTCAGGAAACCCAGGGCACTCATGGCTCATCTTTGAACAGGACCATAGTATTTCTATTTCTCCCTCAGGCAGCAAATGCAGCCATAGCTTAAATCAGAACTGAAAGACAGTGCATTCAATAGTGCAACTCTCCATCACTGCTACACTGAACTGTCAGTCTGGATAATGTGCTCTGGAGTGGAACCCAAACCCTTTTGACTCAGAGGTGAGAATGCTACAACTGAACTACACTGTAAATATAAAAAGCAAATCAATTCAGTGTTTTATACTTCAAACTGCATGGCAAGTATAGATCAGTTTTAAGAATGCACAATCCTTTTACATTTCAGACACCTGCTATATCAGAGCACTCTAAGGATCAATATTTTGAACGTACACATGATGTGCATTGTCACAACTGCTTTCATTTTTTTCTTAAAGTATGTGCCCCAAATTCTAAAGTGCTGCCTAGCGAAGATACAATCTGTGCCTGCAGGTCCATTTACCCAAGTGGTCTTTCTTCTGTTTGCAGACCAGGTGGGATCACTGATTGTAACATGTTAATGCCTGCCTGAATGTAAATTGCTTTGATTTCCAGTACTCTATCAAAAATGATTCAGTTTTCTATCAGAAAATTCATTTGCCCTCTGGCTAAGAATCAGTTCTGTCTGGGAACAATTTTTCACAGACAACAGCATGTGTTCCTGCTGATTGAATTACGAGTAGTGTTCCTGAGTTAGCAACTTTATTCCAATTGTTTCAATCATCAAATTGGAATTTCTTTCGAATTGAATTTTGCATTTGGTTCAAACTTTGAAGGAAAATGTGTAAATCAAATTCTTCTCTTGACTTCAGAAATTTTAAAATTTGAAAAAAATAAGCAGGTCGGTAATATGATGATTTGTTTTGTAG
Source organism: Chiloscyllium plagiosum (assembly GCF_004010195.1). NCBI lineage: Eukaryota > Metazoa > Chordata > Chondrichthyes > Orectolobiformes > Hemiscylliidae > Chiloscyllium > Chiloscyllium plagiosum. The sequence goes on along the minus strand of NC_057744.1, from coordinate 28,992,635 downwards.
CATCCATTTAATAACAATGCTGTGTGAGCACAAGAACTCAAAGGTTGTTGGAATGAGGTAGTCGTAAGACTTAACATAATAATTCCAAATTCAGGTGCAAGATGTAAAATGACATTAAATGCAAGTCACTGGATTGTTTATTCTGTCCAAATTGCAGAACTTCAAAAATAAATGACAGAGTTGCAGGCAGCAACCCCTACACAATTTCCTTTAATTCATCATTTCCAGCCAGATACAAAATTCAAACATTTAAACAGAAATAACACCAACTTGATAACTTTAAATTGATTACTTCAGTTATCAGTTCAGTATCAACTCAGATGCCTGCCGGACATCTCTCCTGAGCTGAAGGCAAATGAAGATGAATTGAGGAAATGATGTATAATGGCTGATTGACCAATTTTAAGCAATCACACAGCGTTAAAATTACCTCTATCACAATCCTAAGACATTTCTTAGAAAGGATAATTCATCTATTTTGATCTCTTTCTCACAGTTTTTTTTATTTGACTTATTTAGTTTTGCAAAACCTTTCCCAGCTTGGTTTATTAATTTTAATTTATATTGTTAACTATGGGTTAAGTTTTTAATATTTTAATTGCTTAAGCATGTACAATCTCTGATATGAGTTTACCATTCCATTAAAGGGTATATGATCCAATTAAAACAGGTATGATATGGAGAGTATGGTTAATCTGAAATACACTGTAGAAAGGGACATTCAAAAAAGAGATATCAGTATTTATAGATTAGAATAGAATAGCAATTTATTGTCATGTTTATTTTTCCAAAAATATACAGTAAAAAGTTTTATAGGTCGCCATATCATGGTGCCTAAATTAATGATAGAAGTTAGTAATAGTAAGGAAAAAAAAGGTAAAAGTTCACCGAAGTTCAACTAACAACTCCTGAGGATGGGGTACGGAGGAAAACCAGGCTGAAACCGCCATGCAGGGCTGGGCGGAGCCAGGCTGAGACCTCCACACAGTTCATTGGACCACCACGCTGGGCCGCTGGACAACCTGGAAGCCATCTCTGAAGCAAGGACGAGACCTTTGATCCAAGACTAGACCTTCATGCTGTTGGAATATCCAGAAGCCACTGAAGAAGACCTCCAAGAAATCTTCAACACTATTTTTGCCACTTGTTCAGAGCTGAAAAGTCAGAGATCACTTCTCGAGGACAGAGTGGCGGGCGACAGAAAACAGGGTTAATTGAGGTACAAAGGATTTCCTGATTTCAATCCTAATTAGCTGCACTGAAACTTTATTCTTCATTTCCACAACGACAGGAAATTATTTCTGTGTTTACTGATTTAATCCGTTTAAACACCCCTTTTGCTTCTTTTCTCTACTAGTGTTCCTAGTCATTAGTTATGCAAGTCAAGAAGGCTTTGCAAATGAATCAAATTTATCCTGCTTGACCCCTTAATAACAAGAGTTGAAAAGTGCGGCGCTGGAAAAGCGCAGCAGGTCAGGCCAGCATCTGAGGAGCAGGAGAGTAGACGTTTCAAGCATAAGCTGTTCATCGGGAATGATGACCATTCCTGATGAAGGGCTTATGCCTGAAACCTCGACTCTCCTGCCCCTCTGATGCTGCTGTGCTTTTCCAGCACCACACTCTCGACCCCGATCTCCAGCATCTCGAGTCCTCACTTTCATCTTAATAACAAGAGCACTGGTCAGCTACTTCCTGTCTGTAAGTTAAGTATATAGATAGTGTGAGAAACAGAACTCACTCACAATCAATTAGCCTGAGACAAAGCCTTGGAAACAAGAACAATTTATTACAGCCTTGCAAGTACCAGACACTTCTGCAATCAAGCAGAAATGCATGCCAAAACAGAGTCTGTTAGCATTCTTATTTAGTTTACAAGTTGCGGAATTACGCATCCCTTTTCCCATTCTATCATAAGCCGATTACCTCACTCGCTAGTTATTTTCTTATCTGGCCATCCTGCTGTCATTGTCTGCATTCTTTGTTCCTTGTTTGTTACAGCTTGTTCTTTTATCCAGTTTCTCTTATCATACTATAAGCTTTATTGTGAAATGCCCCTG
>NC_057744.1:28823923-28990490 GCF_004010195.1 Chiloscyllium plagiosum | reverse complement strand
CCCACCTGCAAAAACAACATTTCTAATCTCTCACAATAGTGCTTGACAAATTCTATACTGACTGACAACTGAGCTCAAGATATTGATGACACCAATGCTTGGTAGCAGCAATGTGTACCATTTACAAGATGCACTGCAGAAATTTGCAAAAAGTCTTTAGACAGTCCAGGTGGTTTTTCTATAATGCGATTGTTGCTTCTTGTGCAACTCACTTTATAGAAACAGCGCTTAAAGTATTGGCAATGTAATTGCCTTACAGCCAACACATGTTTTAAAAGTTTGCACATTAGAAACAATGTCCCCAATTTTTCAATTGCGTTATAATGAATGTGTTGCTGAAACGCGCATTATAGCAGAACAACCTGCACTTTCCAAACCCACGGCTACTGCCATATAATAGGAGAAGGGCAAGAATTTCATGGTGACAATACTACCCACAAGCTCCCCTTCAAGCCATTCACTGTTCTGACTTGGAAATATATCGCCATTGCTTCAGTGTCACTAGATCAAAATCTTGGAATTCCCTCCATATCAGCATTACGGATTTACCTACAACACAGGGGCTGCAGCAGTTCAAGAAGGCAGCTCATCACCACCTTCTCAAAAACAACTAGGGAGCTTGAAGTGCAATGAAACCATTAAACATTGAGTGCACTGCCCCTTTAAATGGTTCCCTGAAGCTGGTTTGCACAGAGAGTTAAATGTTGCCTGATGAGGGGTCAACCCCTATCACAAAGAAGCATGTGCCAAGTGTATTAGAATAAATAACATTTTAATGCAATGCCCACAAGCCAGCAAATAGCCTCTCAAAAACACAAATGACAAAGAATTGCACAAGGTCGGAGCAATCAAATCATTCATCCTAATTAAAGTTTTTGTTAATAATCAGTGGTCATTGTCCACAAGATTGATGCGGAACTAATCAAACCTCTTAGCAGGCCCTAGCCAGGAGCATTTGAGAACAGGCTTTGGAGGATTAATATCTCAATGGATGTGGCATATCCATTTCTGCAACTATTAAAGAATTTACAATAATTTTCTGGACATTTGTCAAACTCTTATCAATTAAAACCCTTAAAAAGTATATGCCTGCTTCAGCTGACCTCATGTATAGATTGTTCTCCTCCTTCCTGATTTTATCCAGCCCAACTCTCTCACACTTCTCTTCAGAGGAAGCTGACTTGTATATATTTCTATAGGGCTAACATCCCTGAAGTTGCACACAAAGAAAGTGTATTTACATAGCTTACTCCACAACTTTAGGACATCCCAAAGCACTTGAAGGGTACTTTTGAATGGCAGTCACTGCTGTCTTGTGGAATAAGATAGCTAATTACGCACAGCATGGAAGGACAAACAACAATGTCATAATGACCATATCACCCGCTTTTTTCTCAGTGATTCTAATTGAGAAGTATGTGTTGACCAGGACACCTAGGAGCTAGAAACTTTACAGCTTGGAAATGAGATAAAAGGATTTATGCTCCTGATCCTCCTGGAAAAAGTCTGTGTGTGAGAGAGTGAATGTGGATGTTAGTTATATATAGGACTTGTGTTGGCCATGATGCCGTTCCTGGTTAAATAGCTGACCAACACACAGCACTGTTCCACTTCCAACATGGATTGTTATCTGAGAGCTGTGGGTACTTCAGTATTAGAGAGTGCCCTCAGTGCAACAGAAAGATTCATTACTGTCAAATTAATATATAAATAAATTGCACTTCATAAAGAAATGCTTATTATTTGTTCTTTCTCTTTTAAAGTGCATTGTGGTGATTTCACAAGTACGCTTAAATGATGACCTCACACACATTGTGTCAAGATAGAAAATTATAAAGGTCTCCAACTCTCCTCCAGGGTTGAAGGTTGGTCAGATATAGTGACATCTTCTTCTTACCGTTGAAATGACAGCCATTCTGTTTGTCGTTAGTAAAAGATCAGCTGTTTTGGTATTACACATTCCCTCATTAAGATGCACCCATTACCCATCACACTAATGAAGGACTGTGTAATGTAAAGTCTGTTAAGCAGTCTATGTGTATTTGTGTGTGTGTGATACGAGGTGATAGAGAATTACTTCAGTGTCTCCTTCCTATCCAGCACCTGATCATTGCTGACTCTGGGGAAGGCGACTCAAGGTACAGTGCAGCCTTCTGGGATAGGCATCAGCTGGGCCTGAACTTGGTAAGGAGGCCCGCGGAGAGAGCTTGGCAGTCGGCATCTCTCTGATAGATGGATTGCCATAAAAAGCCAATCGTTGTGGTCATTGCTTGAGTTTTGAGGCTGGGAATTGTCTGCCCCCGGGGAGAAAATGAGACACTGTTTACCCAATCAAAGTGCTCCTAACTGCTCCTGAGAGGGTAATGGTTTTGGAGCGAGGCCAATGAAGATGAAAGTGTGTGTAAATTCTCTCTGCTGTCACTGACATGGGGAATTAGAGACATTTTGTGAATTTCTATGGACAAGTAAAAGCAAAGAACAGAGCTGGGATCTCAACATTCCTTCTTTCAGGATGAACAATTGAGGGGCTGGTTATTAACCCTTCAACAATCCCTTGTGTTAATACTAAACAGCTTGTCCATACCATACGATGCCAGCTGCTGTAAAGTTACATTTGGAGTCTGTTCTTCCTTACTGGTCATTAATGTGCAGCATGATTGCAGAACAAAAAAACTGTTTGGCATTACAAGTTTTAATTTGAACTGTGGCAACTTTAGACATCTGTCCTATTTAAAGAAAAAACGTATTAACCAAAAACCATATTGATCGTAAAAGTTCTATAAGACATTTATTTTCTTAGCAGATTTTATCAAAAATTAATCATAAGAGAAATTTGACCGTGACCCATTCTGATATCCAATCTCGCATTACACAATCTCTCAATTTACAGCTTCTGATTCAAGTTATTTTTTAAATTATTTAATTCTTTTGCACAATTTTAAATACGCGGACCATTCTTTTTGGTCATTGTTGTTGGCAGAAAATGCTTCTTACAACAATGTTTTTTGATTGTGTTTGCTGAAGCATCTTTCCTGGCTGACTGACAAACTGAGAGATTTTAATTAAAAAATAAACAGTTTCTAACATCTGGTATTAAAGAGCGTTAACGTAACAACAGTGCAAAGAAGTCATGCCAGAATAGATTAATTTTTAACTTCAGTGGTTGCTTTGACACGTAATGTCCTCCAAAAACTGTAGTGGAAACAGAATCTATAACTGCCTAAAAAGGAAATGAATAATGGCAGTCAAATGAGTTTTAGTGAGGAAAGGGTTAATTCATCATGATTTTTCAAATCAAGCAAGATACTTCAGAAGGCTATCATATTTTTAAAATAGGGATTTGAAAATAAGTGTAAGATACATTATTGTTTTCATTAACCTAATAAATCAATTAGGTAAATTAAAGGCATTCTAAAGGTCAGAAATTTTAAAATGTGAAGTTCAAGTGTTGGTCTTGTGCTGCTGGGCTATCAGTAACTTTCCCACTATAAGCTGCAATATCCCAGTGAACATACACAAATTCAGACTGTCAATCTGAACAGCTCTGGAAGGATATCCATTGTTTCTGTGTTGTATCAAGTAATTTGGGGAATTTTGCTTCCGGGGATTGTTTGAACAAACTAAATACCCTTCCCAGAAAATGGACCAAGCCCCATTGCCTGTCAATTGCAGAATCTGCTTGACTGAAACAGGCAAACAGGATAAAGAGCATATGGGCTATATTAAAGGCAGGCAATCCACTCCACAACCAACAATGACAACTTGGATTCACATAGTACCTTTAATCCAACAAACAGTCCCAAGGTACTTCATGGATGCTGTAAAAAAGCAGAATTAGTCATTGAATTCTATAAGTTGATGGCTAAACGTTTGGTTGAAAAAAGGTAAAGGTTTAAGGAGTATTTTGAAGGAGATAAAGAAGGAAGGTAGGGAGGCAGGGAAATTTAAGGAGGGAATTTGAGAACTGATGACCCGGCAGGTGAAGGCAAAGCCACCAATCTGTTTTTTTCAGGAGTTTCTTTTCTTCCAACAGTAAACTTCAAAGGTACTTAGTTGGCTGTAAAGTGCCATCAGATGTTCTGAGATCACAAAAGGCAACATATCAATGCAAGTTCTTTCACTTTTCAATAAATCCAGTGAAATATAGACAGGCTGATTTTTGGATGTCATTGGGCCATGCTGAATGAACAATTGTGAGCAGTTTGTGGCTGATTTCCAAACATCTGCGATCCACGTGCAAGATTCCTGAAACAGCAATATGAACTGTGAAAATCTTCCCTCAAAGAAATTTCTTCTTCATATATTTATGTGTTCTGTCAAAAATTATGATAAATGTTGACTTTTGTGCAATAGTGTGAAATAGACGAGTGCTCTTCTGCTCATTGATGTCCATGAAATTAAAAGCGGGGAGATTAAAATGATTACTGACATTGATTTTATACAACTGCAAAGTCATAATTTAACCAAGTAACATTCAGGAATCTTCCCTTTATTTCAGAAAACTACAACACAGAGCAAATCTCGCCCTTCTCCCACCTAATGTACAAACAAGAGGGGGTCAGTTAGCTCTGGGTAACTAGCTTGAGATGCAGAGTAATGCCAACAGCATGGGTTCAATTCCCACACTGGCTGAGGTGACCATGAAGGAGTCTCTTCTTCAAACTATTGACTTACCTAAGGTGTGATGATCCTTAAACCAACACTGGTTGGCTCTTTCTCACCAGTGAAAGAGCAGGACAATGGTGACTTCACAATAGTCCATGTGAATATTAGTATGCTTGCTTTTAACCAGTAAACAATATCAATTAATTCAGAGAAATTTCTAAAGCACTAAAAATACAATATGCCTACTGACTTCATTCAGTATTAATGTATTTAACAAATCCAGGTTCATGGCAGTTTTTCTGCCAGTTTTGAAGAAGTTCATCTGACAGAAAAGCTGATTGTAATATTACAGTCAGTCCACCCTGTGTGCTTGGCATTTCACCAAGGATCCTTGCCACTGGTTAATGGTTATGCCTCATGTCACACTTCTTATGAGTGAGGTCTCTGTGAAAATAACAGTAAGGAATAAATTGACACGGAGTCATAACCACCATCATAAAATCCTTTACTTTATATCTTTATTATTAATTTTATCGTCTCTCACTGTGAAATGTGAGAGAGGCCATTATCAGGGTCACTGGTTTATGGTAATTAAATAACTCAAATTCTGTTTTCATTGCAGGGATTCCGGGATTTGCACAGGGTCTTTTCAGGATCATATTCTCTTATTCTGTCTGCCGTTTCTGCAGAAAAGAAATATAACTACCTTTCTCTTTATCAAGGTGAGCAGAAAGTAAGAGAATGTTCATGAAATCCTCAACCATCACAGAAGGAGGCCATTCAACAATATTGTGCTTCTGAAAGAGTTATTCAATTAATCCCACACTCCAGCATTTTTCTCAATTATCCAGTATCCTTTGCTCAAAGTTTGTGAGAAGATTTGTAGCTCGGGTGCTCGTTGCTGTGGTTCTGTTCGCCGAGCTGGAAGTTTTTGTTGCAAACGTTTCGTCCCCTGTCTAGGTGACATCCTCAGTGCTTGGGAGCCTCCTGTGAAGCGCTTCTGAAACGTTTGCAACAAAAACTTCCAGCTCGGCGAACAGAACCACCTCAACATCTTTTGCATTTGATAATGCAAACAAAGACAGGACTTACCCAATTAATGGTCATCTTGTAGAACAGACAGACCTGGGGGCTCAGGTATTTAATTCTTAGAAATTTGCGCCACAGATAAACAGATTGGTTAAGAAGGCATTTAGCATGATTACCTTACTTGCTGAGACCTTTGAGTATAGGAATTGAGGCATCATGTTGAGGTTGTATATGATGTTGGTGAATCCTCTTCTGGAGTACAATGTGCAGTTCTGAATGCCCTGTCATCGGAAGGATATTGTTAAGCTGGAGAGTGATCAGAAACGTCCCTCATCCGCCCTCAACCCATTCCCGGCACTTTCCCCTGCCACCGCAGGAAGTGCAAAACCTGTGCTCACACCTCCCTCCTCACCTCCGTCCAAGGCCTCTATGGATCCTTCTACATCCAACAGAAATTTACTTGTACCTCCACTAATGTCATCTACTGCATCCGTGGCACCCGATGTGGTCTCCTCTACATCAGGGAGCTAGGACGCCAACTTGCGGATCATTTCAGGGAACATCTCTGGGACACCCACATCAACTAACCCCATTGCCCCATGGCTGAACACTTCAACTCCTCTTCCCACTCCACCAAGGACATGCAGGTCCTAGGCCTACTCATCGCCAAACCCTAACCACACGAGGCCTGGAGGAAGAACACCTCACCTTCAGCTTTGGGACCCTGCAACCACAAGGGATTAATGTGAATTTCACCAGTTTCCTCATATCCCCTCTCCCCACCTTATCCCAGTCCCAGGCCTCCAACTCAGCACCGCCCTCTTGACCTGTTCATCATCTTTCCCATCTCTCCATTCCACCCTCCTCTCCAACCTATTACCTTCTCCCAATCTTCATCCAGCTATTGCATTCTCAGCTACCTTTCTTCCAGCCCCACCCCCTTCCCATTTATCTCTCAGTCCCCTGGTCCATTAGCCTCATTCCTGATGAAGGGGTAAGCCCGAAATGTCGATTCTCCTGCTCCTCAGATGCTGCCTGACCTACTGTGCTTTTCCAGCGCTACACTCTTGACTCTGATCTCCAGCATCTGCAGTCATCACTTTCTCCTTGTATCTAAATACATTAAATTTTCCAAAATATTGGTTACCATGTCTTCAGAGGGTTGGTGTGGACTTTTTGAGCCAAATGACCTGTTTCCACACTGTAGGGATGTCAGTCTCAGTATTATACCAGAATTGGCTTCAAGAATGAAACCCTGAGCTATGATTTTTGATGACCAAGATGAGATATTCCCCCATCAATGTCTTTGCCCTATGTACCCACCAATTCTGCACAAGCAGAAACCTGACCCCAATCAAAATGTATTCTATTGCCAAAAAAAGTGAATAAATCTTAAATGCTTAACATCTGAGTGAAAGTACAAATACACAGTAAGCCAGTTAGCAGGAGAGTATGAGGTTGTGGTGTTGTTCAAAGCTTCTCAAAGTAGGAGTTGGGACCTCATGTAGGGTTGTGAACTGAAATTTTGGGATCCCCAGTTCGGGGACAACAATAGCTGCTGAGATGTAATAGCTCTTCTTCCATTCCAGACTCCTGCGACCATAGCCACCCAACTTCACCCTCACAGTTCTCACTGACGGAGGTTGTGAAAATTTTCAAGCCATGATATGGGGTCCCAGTGGGTAAAGGTATGGAAGCATCCATGTAGATTTGCCTCAGGAAAGGCCTAAAACTTTAACCCAGGTTTTCCCAGTGTGCTTTGAACATTTTTTATTTGGATGCCTTGGCATCTATTTAAATTGTTACCCCTCTTGCAGGGGGTTTAATTCTTTGGATTCTGATTTGTTCCTACTTCACTGTGTGAAAGAAGTGCCATTGATAATCACCAAAGTGTTTCACATCGTTACTTAATGAAATATAAATAGATACTACTCACAGCTATGCGATGATCTTCAACTTGCCATTTCCTTAGAGTTGATCCTGGAGGCTTCAGATATAAAGATAACACTTTTCCAAGGCCCCTGACTGCAATTAAAAGCTCCAACTTTTCCCTGTGTTTCTGGTGCAGTGTTTCAGATTATTGACCGTTGATTTCTTGGGTTCAATACCACTGTGAGGTGCAGCTGTCAAGTTTGGTACTGATCTTGCCACATCTGGGGTTTGTGGTCCTGACTTGGTTCAGGCCCAGCTGAGACCTATCCCAGGAGGTTGTGCTTCAGGGCTTCACTCAGGTTGGCCTCCCTAGAGATGTGATGGAGTGCTAGATAGGCAGCAGATGGCAAAATAATTCTCTATCACATACAGGTATACATATAAAAGACATACTCATTTGTGTATCTATATACATCTATGTATATTTACATATGAATATATATATAAACACTCATATAAATACATGCATTGTTCATAACATATACAAAAATTTACACTGAATGAACTTCCTGCCTAACAAACTGAATAGGTTTCATTTTCTGCTCAGTAGTATGAATTTCCTGAAGTAGAGATTTGGGAAATTTTCCACATCGGATGCCAATAAAGAAGCCATGGTTAGTAATTTTGTCGCTGACACCCAACTTGGTGGCATAGTAGACAATGAGGAAGGTTTTCTAAGATTACAAAGGAATCTTGGTCAAATAGGTCAATGAGCTGAAAAACGGCAGATGGAGTTCAATCTGGATAAATGTAAGACATCGCATTTTGATACAACAAATAAGGGTAGGACTTATGCAATTAATGGTGGGGCCTTGGGTAGTGTTGTAGAACAGAGGGACCTAGGAGTTCAGGTACATAATTATTTGAAGTTTAAATCACATATAGATAGGGTGGTTAAAAAGGTGTTTGGCATGCTTGCCTTCATTACTCAGTCCTTTGAGTACAGGAGTTGGGAAGTCATGTTGAGGTTTCACTGGACATTGCTGAGGCCTCTTCTGGAATACTGTGTCCAATTCTGGTCACCCAGTTATAGGAAGGATATTATTAAGCTGGAGAGGGTTCAGAAGAGATTTACTAGGATGTTGCTGACTATGGCAGGTTTGAGTTATAAAGAAAGGCTGGATAGACTGGGACTTTTTTTACTGGTGCTTAGGAGGTTGAGAGGTGACCTGATGGAAGTTTTTAAAATAATGAAAGGTATAGATGGAGGTTGAAGGAACTCAAGACTAGGGGGCACATTTTTAAGGTGCAAGGACAGAGATTTTAAAAAAGACATGAGAGGCATTTTTTTTACACAGAGGGTGTTTCGAGTATGGAATGAACTTCCTGAGGAAGTGGTGAATGTGGGTACAATTACAACATCTGAGAGACATTTGGACAGGTACATGAATAGGAAAGATATGGTGGGATATGGGTCAGGAGCAGGCAAGTGGGATTAGTTTAGTTCGGGATTATGTCCAGCATGGACTGGTCAGACCGAAGGGTCTGTTTCTGTGCTGTATGACTCTATGACTATCATCAAGGCAACTTGAGATTTTTTGTTGATTGTGGGATATGGGCCTCATTGGCTGTCCTCAGTTGTCGTTAGGTTGCAGCAAGGCCAGACTTTATCATCTATCAGAAATTTCTGTTGTGAAGATAAACCTCTGCAGTCTGAATAATGAAGATGTTCCCAACTTGCTGTTAGGCAGAGAGTTGCAGTATTGATAAAGGAATGGTGATAGTTTTCATATTTGGCTAATGATATGGAGGGTATATAGAGGTAGAGGCCTTCCCCTGTATTTGCTGCACTTATTCTTCCAGGTGGAGAATGCAGGTTTGGCAAGTGTTGTTAAGAAGCCTCAGCAAGATGTTCAGTGCATCACTAAAGCCATAGTGCCTTGGTGGTTGAGGCAGTGTATCTGTAATAAAGCAATAAGTGCCAACTATTTAGGCGCCTTTTCCTGTATGTGTCAAGCGACTTGAATGTTATTTTAATGATCTCAAAAATACAACAAAATGAAACCTCATTTTGTTTTCTGGTACATTCTTTAATGGACACTCAAATCCACAGAAAATTCCCCTCCATATCAAATATTCAACTTTGGCTTAGTTTATTCTCCCCAGTCCTGTGAACTGTGAAATACTCACAAAATTGACAACTTAGCCTTTCTCATTTTTTAAAAGACCTGCAGATTTCTAACTGAAGTCCTAACTCCTTGTTTGGAAGTTTCACATAACTAAATTTTTACACTGAGTTAGCTGTGCTTTCCCTAAAATGTCCTGTACTCCTTTATAAGAGGGAAACTTTATTTGCCTCTGACCCAAGTCAAGTCTCCTCTGAACTACCCTAACCTTCTAAACTCTGGGTTTCTTAAGCTAAAATCAATCTTTGATTATTCTGACCAAAGTCAAGTTAATGGCCTTCAATATTAACCCTACTTGTCATAAACCAACATGGTGAAAACAAATTTCTACTAATGTTCCAGATAGTCCTTGCTCTCTGACACATACTGGATTAGTTCTCTATTTTGGAAGGATTGTCTGATTTGATTTCTTTAAAACAAAATATTCACATCAATAACCCACCCATATGGCACTATTTTAAAATCCAAACACTAAAGCTATATCTAAATTTACATGTAGAAATCATACAGCTCTCATCATATCAGCTCCATTCCAAGAACAACCTGAAATGAAGTTCCCATTTTCACAGTTGATAGCTTCTACAAAGGTTTGCCCTCCAACACAAAATTTCAGTCAAGTTTTCATGGCACATCTTTAAGCAGAATATTCCAAGATCCTGAACAACATGGGCTAGCAGGAGCAATTTGGGAGAATTGTGTGAAATGTTGAGAACGATCTTTCTTTTCACCAGGAGTAAGAAGTCAAATTTTCAGAGTTTTGAACATTGAGACAAGATACTTGCCAGTGTGTGATAAGAGACCTATAAATGGGAATATTGCTCATTATCATCTAATCTTGCCTTATTAATATGCAGATTCCTACTACAAAGAATGGAGTTGTCATCATTCCAGGAGAGGAAATGGCTGTCCTCTCATTCGAGTGAGGTGACCGGGTGATGAGTTTAACCTGAGGGTCACCACACCTCAGGTGAGGGACGAGGTGGAGATGCCATCTTTATGGTAACTTCAGCTGCAGCGGCGATTAAACCTGCACTATTGGCATCACTCTGCATTGCAAACCAGCCATCCAGCCAACTGAACTTATCAGCTTTCTCCTACTTGACCACATGGCGGCTAGAAACTAGATGCCTAGGATTACTGAAATGAAAGTCAGAGTGGGTTCCTGGCAGGTTTCTGGTCTCCAGCTCATCACTTGCTTCTCCAGACTTCAATCTTAGACATTCGGCACGAACATCTCACAGCACACTCCACGGACAGTGGCTGCACCCATCCTCAGGTGCTAGCTTCCAACACATGGCAGCCTCGACACGTCATCATGGTACATTACTGATTCATTTACTGTAGACTCCTGCACTTCATTATTGCATGTCAGAATGCACTGACAGCTAGCATTGAATCCTGATGTGAGGACACTGCATACACGGGTGCCCAGTTTGTGAACTGGACCACGTTGCAAGTTGGGGCTGCTCTTTTGGCACTTACACACTTTGAGCTTACCTGGATTCTCCCAGCATCCTTGCTGTGCCTTACTTTTTTGAATTTTGTCCCCTCAGCCAGAGCAACTAGACTCACAGTACTTCTGTCTTGCCTTGCCTTTTAGTACAGACACATAGCCAGACAGTTTGACATGGTTGTCAGCAGTGACCAGTCACGGGAGTGGACATATGCTGTACAGCAATGTGTTATGCCAACCTCACGCCTGCACCAAGTGCAAAATCACTGCATACACTACAACTATGAACACTTCCCATAGCCTTGGAATTTGTTTCTATTCAGAAAATTATCCAATTCCATTTGAAAGCTGTAATTAAATCGGTCTTCACAACATGCACAGCAGTGCATTTCAGATTCCACACACCTTCTGAGAAAAGACTTCCTTCTCAAATCACCTTCAGTTCTTTTGCAGTTCACTTAAACTTGATTGCTTTGGTTCTTGACTTTTGTGTCAATGGAAACTGTTTCTCCTCTTCTAGCTCCAATTTCTCATGATTTTAGACAACTTCACCAAAACTGCTATCAATACTTTTGTCACGAGGGCAGAGTTTCATTAATGTTTCACATAACTGTAATGCTTCATCCTGAAAAATTACCTTGTAAATCTGCACCCTCACTAAAACCTTCACATTGTTTCTTAAATATGGCAGCAAGAATTGGACAAAATTCTGTTGAACTAGTGTTTGATAAAAGTTCGCCATAAGTTTCTTGCTTTTATATTCTTTTGCTTGTATTTGTAAAGGATCACATATGCCTTATTAATGTCACTTAACCTGCCTTGATACCTTCAATGACTTTTACATCCCTCTAAATGCCGGGTTCTTATTGAAAGAGTGTGACTTTCACTCTTGGGAGTTCCTTGGGAGCAGAACGCCAGTAGAATCTCAGCCGAGAGACCATTCTGATTTTCAGTGTCAATGGTAGTTGTGATAGAAAACAGAAAATGCTGGAGAAACACGGTAGGTCTGGCAACAACTAAAAATCAGAACAAAAGAGGGAAAAACAGAGTGAACCGTATTGTTATTGTTGTGTTGTAGTTATGATAGTATGAGATTTCATGTCTGAGGCCAATCTCATTTTCACCCCATACACATGACCATCATATTCGCAAGCAGTCCATATACTGCCCCTACAAGCAGACAGAAAAGACCATAAGAAACATTTTCAAAGACAAGTAGGAGAGCTCTTCCTGGTATCCTGGCCATTATTAACCCTCAAAGACAATCTGTAGAAGCAGATAATCTGGTCATTTATTTTGCTGCTGCAATGGGGTCTTGCTGTGTGCATGTTGACTGTCACATTTCCCTCCACGTCAACAGCATGCAGACTTGCAAAGTGCTACAAAAATGCAAGTTATTTCTCTCTGCGATCATTCCTGACAGTTATTGCTTTACTGGCAGCTTTGAAGCGTAACAGGTTGTGAAAGTGCCGGACACTTTAAAAATCCTATGATTCATATGTGGTGCTGCCTTGACAGAATTTCTGAGGCTGTCAGACCGCTTCATTGTCTGCCAGGTTGCAGGTAGAGCATGTTGGTCCTCTGAAGGGTAGCCTTCAGTGGTAAACAGTTCATTGCTCTTTTGGCCCGTGTCTTGAAGGCACAGCTTGTGTTCCTCATGGGCACTGAGCCATTGCATTGCAATGCTGTGCACACTTGCTGCCTTTGACATTCCTATTGCCAGCAAAATGAACTTCCTTTGTGGCAGCAAAACAGCTCCTTGAAGAGCGGGGGTGACACCCTTTCTGCAAATTTCCATTTTGTAAACCTCCTACAGTCAACTAAGTCCAGGCTGGGAACACACTAAAAACTCATAATGAGGCCAAAGATCTGATACGATCAAACAATGTGAGTATAGAGCCTTTAGCTATCTGATCGCTCAGCCTCTGCTCCATGGCTGGAAAGTTTACAGCTTTTGGATGCTCCAAATTACTCATGTTTCTGAGGAAACACATATGCAGAAGACATATGTACAAACTCTGAAGCATGTACACACACACGCTGCATGTGTACATACAAGACAAAACATGTCTTATTCATTCACATGCACGTTGCACGCCGTATGTGTATGCATGATTCACATATATGTATTCATTTATTATGAAAACTGTTCACACGTGTCAAACTGCTTTTAGTTGAAAGATTCAAAGTAATAATATAACATCAGAAATATGCAAAAAGGTATTCTTGCCCTTAAATGTGAGTTACCCCTGGGCTTCATTGTAAATCTAGTCAGTATTGCACCCCTTTTAAAACAGGTTCACACCATTCTATTCAGTCTCTGCATGGGTATAAGCTCCTGTCACTTCACAAAAGCTGAACGAGCCAGGATGAATCAGGTTGTTGGGGCCATCTGGCTACAGGAAGCTTAGCTTATTAAGCAAGAAATGTTCATGTCTTCCCAACTCAAGATGGAATGTTTCTGATCCAGAAGGCAGTGTAACCAGCTGAGAGTTGATGGAACATATCCCAGTGTGGCTGCTGGGTTTGAGAGACAGCACTGAGACCCGAACGAGTAACCATCTGGTGGGGAAGCCTGCTCCTCTCTGCTTCTGACACCGCACTGCTGGGCTTTAGCCCTTTTTATTTCTCTCTAAAGGCCTCTTTGGCTCCCTGGACAGGGCAGATGGGACTGTGGATTTTTCCATAAACACTGCTGTCAATGTTACTCACTGCGTGAGACTGGCAGTGTCGATTTATACTGAGTGGCACCTAGTGGCTGGCATTGGCATTAATTGACAGGGAGCTCTTATTACTTAATTGTGAAAACACTCTTACTCAAAATAAGCTTAACACTTTTACCAAGTCAAAGATTTTAAGTATGTATGGTGTAGTGGCAATGATGCAGAAGAGATGGGAGCCAGGCCTTTGTTCTGAGAATTTTACTTTACTGACAATGAAATCACCACAGAAATTTTAATTTCATCAATTTCTGATGCTTCTACAGTCTGAAACAGAAAATATAAAAGGAAAAAAATGTGAATTATTTGTCTTAAAGAGGTTAAGGGCCTAGATCTTCTTCTACCTGTACAAGGAGTGAATGGAAATAATCATAGATCATTGACCTTACCACAAATGGTGAGGTCAATTCTTCACTCAAGTTATGCTCAGCTGAGTCTTGATTCCAAGAAAACATTTCCCAGCATTGTGGAATTGACTGTTTTGGTCCTGTTAATCTCTGCATGTCCTTCTTGTTCTTTTTCTGCATGTCAGCTTCTCAAAGACTTTCCTTTTCGTGCATTTTTCTTCTCTTTTCCTCACCTCACACTCCTTCTTCCTGATCTTGTCCTGCTGGGGCACTAAGAGGGAGGAAAAATATTAGCATTAGCTTGATCCAGCCTAAGTCAATGCCATAGGCATTCTTTCCTTCCATGCACGGGAAATATGACAGTCAAGGGGAATTGAGTAGGCAGCACAATGACTTGGAGTAGGCTTAACATTCTGGTCAAGCCAAGGAACAGACACAGTGATTACAGAGCTCAGGATCAGGAAGATTTATTTGAGTGGGTGTTAGGGAAGGAATAACAGGAGACCAAAGTTCATGAGGTTGTTTAATCATATAGTGAGTGCTAACTGTGGATTTACTTGTGCTCCCCATAAAAGAGAATAGGCTGAAACTGTCCCAGTCGGAAAATCTAGTAGAATTTATAAATGACACATTTTGATCAAACTCATTGTGCACCCTTCAAAATGGATCTCCATAATGATCAGTACATTAATTTTCAAGTATTTTCTTTTCACTAGTTTTTGTTTCTGGGAGGAGTTATGCAGTTGAAGAGGTGCATGTAAGTAAGTATATCTCTGTAAATAAATGCTCATTAATGAATGTAAAAATTTCGCTTCAACTTCTGGATGAAAACTGTGGTAACTCAATTTGACACAACTAAAATCCTATTGGTAAAACATTTTGAATTATAATTCTGGGTCTGCATTTCAACACTTTATGAAGTAGGATTTTGTTTTAAATGTACTGTGGAAGGAATAATATTTTGGGAGCTTTATTATATTCATCAGGGGTGAAAATTGGAACCAATTGGAAAAATCCAAAATATGATGGTGGATTCCAGATTGGGAAGGAGGACTTGTCAAAGGTGAGTCAAATCAAAGTCTGGAGGTGATATCAAGCAATAGTAAAGCCCATTGAAGTTTCCATCAGGAACATGAATTAGTCGATACCAAAATATACTGGGGCAAGATGTTACAAAATAGAACAATGGGAAACAGGTTGGATAATTTAGTCTTTCTATACATACAGAAAAAAGTCACCTGTGATGATGCTCACAATGACTCAGGAGAAAAGTGTGACAAGAAGCAAGCCTAATGCTTACATTATGTGTTATACACAAGATTCATCAAGGCGATTTTGAAACAAGCTTTCATATCTGATTTTAACCTGAGATTTCAGCAGTTACAGACATGGTTTGTTTTACGATCCAAATTGGATGTGGTTTGTTTTGTTATCCAAATTATATAATTCTGTGAAAAGAGAAGTACTTCATTTTGAAAGAAAAGTTAAACTCATATGGTGTGTTTGAGATGGGCTGGGGATAGAGGGAAGGGGAGGGAGCCTGCATTTTGCTTCCCCTATTTTACCACGCACTTCCAAGTACTCCAAAATCTCATCTTTGATAATGGAGTCTAAAATCTTACCAATGACGAAGGTCGGGCTAACTGGCCTACAATTTCATGTCTTCTGCCTCCCTTCCTTAAAAAGGGATATTACATCAGCCATTTTCCAGTCCTCTGGAATCCTACTTGACACTAGTGATGCCTGAAAGATCACCACCAGTGCCCCCAATCTCCTCAACTATCTCCTTCAGAACTCTGGGGTGCAGTCCATCTGGTCCAGACTATTTATCTACCCTCAGATCCTTTTCAGCTTTCCCAGCACCTTCTCCATAGTGACAGACACTACACTCACCTCTGCCCCCTGACTCTTGAAGTTTTGGTATGCTGCTGATGTCCTCCCAACATTGTTCTTAGCATTGAATCTTCTGCAAAGGTAGATTCAGGGTCTGGCAGGGAGACTCTTTCCTGGGTTTTGGAAGTGGGTATTCGGCAACACGTGAATGGTGAGGTTGAAGGGGGTTGAAGAGGGTTTCTGATGGCAGACCCAGGTTAAGGGACTTTGTAGCGCTCCTTGTGGGACAAGAAAAGCAGGAGTGCTTTGAAAGCTCTCCATCCTTTATTTCCATCAGACAGCCCTCATATAAAGTACCCAAAGCTAGGATCACACCCGCCTTGGGGTTAGACCTTCACTGCGATAGAAACATTGTACATAGAAACCAGGAGTAGGCCATTCAGCCCTTCAAGCCAGCTCTGCCATTCAGTATGATCGTGGCTGATCCTCTATCTCAATGCCATATTCTTGCTTTCTCTCATATTCCTTAATGCCTTTAATAACTTAAAAATAACTCTTTCTCGAATATATTCAATGACTTGGCATCCATAGCCTTCTTTAGTAGAGAATTCCATAGATCACTACCCCTTGAGTGAAGAAATCTTTCCTCACCACTTATCCTATATCCTAAGATTGAATTGAATTGAATTGAAATTATTGTCACATGTACCGAGGTGCAGTGAAAAGTTTTGCCTTGCGAGCAATACAGGCAGATCACAGAGTTAAGTAGCATAACTAAGTAATGATTTGGAGACAAAAAACAAAGAACAAAGAAAATATATATCCCAGGAACAGGCCCTTTGGCCCTACAAGCCTGAGATGCCGGTGTTGGACTGGGGTGTACAAAGTTAAAAGTCACACAACACCAGGTTACAGTCCAACAGGTTTATTTGCAAGCACTAGCTTTCAGAGCGCTGCTCCTTCATCAGGTGATTGTGGAGAATAAGATTGTAAGACAGAATTTATAGCAAAAGCTTACAGTGTGATGTAAATTAAATTATATATTGAAGAAGACCTGGATTGTTTGTTAAGTCTCTTATCTTTTGGAAGGAACATGTTGGTTTCAATTCTTTCATATGTAAATCGCAAAACTTTTTTTAAAAGTTACATTCTCAACTGAACTTTAATAATTAGTGTCATGTCAGCCCAGATAATATATCGAAGGTGTTACCTCCCTGAGTGAGGCTGTCTGTGCTACAATGGTCAGAGTGATTCTAATCTAAAAAATGGATTTACAGAATCTTACATGGATTCATGCAGTTTTTGAGCCAAGTAAAATGTAATTCTGCAAGTATAAATTCACTCCATAAATTTATATGTGTATGCGTGCATGTGGATGTGTGTGTGTGTGTATGTGGTGGGGGGGGAGGTTATGAGTGTCTGTGAGAAGGTGTGTGTATGTCTATGAGTGTAAAGGGGTTTAAGTCTGTGAGAGGGTGTTTGTGGGAGTGTATATGTGAGTGTATGAGAGAGGGTCTGCATGAGTGTGTGTGCGTGTCTATCTGTGTATGTGTGTGTGTGTGTGTCTGTCTGTCTGTGTGTGTAATGCAATGGGGTCACCTGTAGTGTGGCATGAACCCAAGGTCCCAGTTGAGGCCATCCCCATGGGTACTGAACTTTGCTATCAGCCTCTGCTCAGCCACTTTTCCCGAAGAAGGGCTTATGCCCGAAATGTCGATTCTCCTGCTCCTTTGATGCTGCCTGACCTGCTGCGCTTTTCCAGCAACACATTTTTCAGCACTTTTCGCTGTTGCCTGTCCCGAAGTCCGCTTTGGAGGACGGTCACCCGAAGGTCTGAGGTCGAATGTCCCGGACTGCTTAAGTGTTCTCCAATTGGGAGGGAACACTCCTGTCTGTTGATTGTTGTCCGGTGTCCATTCATCCACTGCCATAGCTTCTGTTTGGTCTCGCCAATATATCATGCCTCAGGGCATCCTTGCCTGCAGCATATAACACAGACAATGCTGGCTGATTCGCATGAGTACCTGCCACGTACATGGTGGTATCCATGTTGAAATTCTGACATGTCTTGCAGTGTCTACTATGACAGGTTGCATGGTATTGTCCTGAAAGCTGGGCAGTTTGCTACAAACAATGATCTGTTTGAGGTTTGGTGGCTATTTAAAGGCGAGAAATGGAAGTGTGGGGAAGGTCTTGGCGAGGTGATCATCCTCATTGATAATGTGTTGCAGGCTGTGAAGAACATTGTGTAATTTTTTGGGTCCCAGGAAGTGCTGGACAACGAAGGGTGCCCTATCGTTACAGCTCCTGAGGAGGTCAATACGGTTCCTCACTGTGGCACGTCGGAACTGGTGGTTGATGAGTTGAGCATCGTACCGCGTTCTTATGAGGGCATCATTGAGTACTTCCAAGTTGCCCGTCACACTCCTCCTCATCTGAACAATTCCTATATATGCGTAGGGCTTGTCCATAAGGGATGACTGTTTAATATGTTTTGGGTGGAAGCTGGAGAAGTGTAGCATCATGAAGTTATCCATAGGTTTGTGGAAGAGTGAGATGCTGAGGTGCCCATCCTTGATGGAGATGCATGTGTCCAAGAATGAGACAGATAGTAGAGAGTAATCCATGGTGAGTTGTTTGGTGGGATGGAACTTGTTGATGTCACTGTGTAGTTTTTTCAGTGACTCCTCTCCATGGGTCCAGAGGAAGAAAATGTCATCAATGTACCTGGTGATGGTTGGAGGTCCCGCATAGAGAAGAAGTCTTGTTCAAACCTATTCATGAAAATGTGGGGATATTGGGGTGCAAATTTGATCCCCATGGCTGTTCCATGTGTCTGGATGAAGACCTGGTTGTCAAAGGTGAAGACGTTGTGATTGAGGATAAAGCAGATGA
Source organism: Chiloscyllium plagiosum (assembly GCF_004010195.1). NCBI lineage: Eukaryota > Metazoa > Chordata > Chondrichthyes > Orectolobiformes > Hemiscylliidae > Chiloscyllium > Chiloscyllium plagiosum. The sequence continues at coordinate 28,971,550 of NC_057744.1, read as the reverse complement.
GTTGTAGGACGGTGCTCGGAGATTGGCAGTTGTTGGTGTTGAGTACTGAGGCTGTTGCCATGATGCCATCATTGTGGAGGGTGCTGGTGTAGACTGCGGAAATGCCCATTGTGACAAGGAAGGTTCCTGGTTCGACTGGTCCGTGGGTGCTGAGTTTCTGTAAGAAATCTATAGTGTCGCGACAGAAGCTGGGGGCCCCCTGAAGAATGAGTTTCAAGATGCATTCGACATAGCCAGAGAGGTTCTCACACAGAGTCCTATTGCCTGATACGATGGGACATCCTGGTGTATTGGCTTTGTGTATCTTTGGAAGGCAGTAGAAGTCGCCTACATGAGAAGTACGTGGGATGAGTGCGCATAGGGAACTCTGAAGAACTGGATTTAGTTCACGGGTGTGCTGTTTGGTCGAATCGGCTGATAGTTGCCTGTAGTGTTCCTTTTCATTTGCCCTTCCTAATTAATGAATATCCCTGGATGTTCAGTGACCATCTTTAGTCACCCTGTAGCTATGTCTCCATAATCATAACTATATCAGAATTGTTTCTGTCTACTTGGTGGGCGGCACGGTGGCACAGTGGTTAGCACTGCTGCCTCACAGTGCCAGAGACCCGGGTTCAATTCCCGCCTCAGGCGACTGACTGTGTGGAGTTAGCACATTCTCCCCGTGTCTGCGTGGGTTTCCTCCGGGTGCTCCGGTTTCCTCCCACAGTCACAAAGATGTGCAGGTCAGGTGAATTGACCATGCTAAATTGCCCGTAGTGTTAGGTAAGGGGTAAATGTAGGTTATGGGTGGATTGCGCTTCGGCGGGGCGGTGTGGACTTGGTGGGCCGAAGGGCCTGTTTCCACACTGTAAGTAATCTAATCTACTTGTGCTGCTAACACATTTACTTTATCGTGAATGTACTATATCTTAAGACATCGGAGCAGGAATTAGGCTATTCAGCCCATTGAGTCTGCTCCGCCATTCAATAATGGCTGATGTTCTTAACCCCATTCTCATAACCCTTGATCCCCTTGATATTCGAGAACCTATCTATCTCAGTCTTAAATGTACCAAATGACCTGGCCTCCACAGCCTTCTATAGCAGTGAATTCCTTAGATTCACCACTCTCTGGCTGAAGACGTTTCTCCTTATCACTGTTCTAAAAGGTCTTCCCTTTACTCTAAGGGTATGCGCTCAGGTCCTGGTCTCTCTGACCAATGGAAACATCTTCCCAACATCTAATCTGTCCAGCCCTTCAGTATTCTGTATGCCAACTAGGAGAAAGCCAGGACTGCATGTGCTGAAGATCAGAGTCAAAAGGTATGGTGCTGGAAAAGCACAGCTGGTCAGGCAGCATCTGAGGAGCAGGAGAGTTGACATTTCAAGCATAAGCTCTTCAGCAGGAATGTGGGTGTGGCTAAGGGGGCTGAGAGATAAATGGGAGGGAGGTGGGGCTGGGGGGAAGATAGCTGGGAATGCGATAGGTAGATGAAGGTGGGGGGTTGATAGCGATAGGTCGGAGCAGAGGGTGGACTGGATAGGTGGGAAGGAAGATGGGCTGTTAGGACAGTTCAAGAGGGCGGTTCCGAATCGGAAGGTTGGACCTGGGATAAGGTTGGGGGAGGGGAGATAAGGAAACAGGTGAAATCGACATTGATCCTGCGTAGTTGGAGGGTCACAAGGCGGAAGATGGGATGTTCCTCCAGGTGTCGGGTGGCTAGAATTTGGCGATGGAGGAGGCCCAGGACTTGCATGTCCTTGATGGAATGGGAGGGAGAGTTGAAGTGTTCGGCCATGGGACGGTGGGGTTTTTAGTGCATGTGTCCCAGAGATGTTCTCTGAAATATTCTGCAAGTTGGTGTCCTATCTCCCCAATGTAGAGGACACTACATTGAGAGCAATGGACATGGTAGATGATGTGTGTGGAGGTGCAGGAAAACCTCTGTTGGATGTGGAATGATCCTTTGGGGTCTTAGATGGAGGTGAGGGGGAAGGTCTGGGCGCAGGTTTCACACCTTATGTGGTAGCGACCGACTCAACATGGACATCTACTTCATACCCACCGACTCCCACAGGTACCTGGACTACAGCTCCTCCCACCCAGCCTCCTGTAAAAATGTTATCCCTTACTTCCAATTCGTCCACCTCCACCGTATCTATCCCAAGAGGACTAATTCCACCACAGAACATCTCAGATGGCTTCCTTCTTCAAGGACCGCAATTTTCCCTCCCAGGTGCCCAACAATGCTCTCCAGCATATCGCCTTCACTTACTGCACCTCCACCCTGGAACCCCACACCTCCAATCGGAACAAAGACAGAAACCCCCTAGTCCTCACCTTCCATCCCACCAACCTCCGGATACAACGCATCATCATCCGCCATTTCTGCCACTACAAACAGACCCCACCACCAGAGATACATTTCCCTCCCCCCTCCTATATCCATTCCGCAGAGACCATTCCTTCCATGACTCCGTTGTTAGTTCATGCCCCCTCAACTCACCCTCCACTCCCGGCACCTTCTTTTGTCACCGCAAGATGTGTAAAACCTGTGCCCACACCTCCCCCTTCACCTCCATCCAAGGCCCTAAAGGATCCTTCCACATTTGACAGAGATTTTCCTGCACTGCCAAACAGGTCATCTGCTGTGTCTGTTGCTCTTGATGTGGAATCCTCTACATTTGGTTCCTCATCTCCCTTCCCCCAACCTGATTCCAGATACAACCTTCCAACTTGGCACCACAGTCTTGAACTGTCCTACCTGTCCACCCTCCTTCCCACCTATCCGCTCTACCCTCTACTCTAACCTATCACCATCACCCCCTCACCTTCATCTACCTATCACATTCTCAGCTACCTTCTCCCTAATCCCATTCCCCTCCCACTTATCTCTCAGCCCCCTTATGCCCCTACACATTCCTGATGAAACGCTTACACTCAAAATGTCGACTCTCCTGCTCCTCGGACACTGCCTGACCAGTTATGCTTTTCCAGCACCATATCTTTGAACAATATTCTGTATGTTTTAATGAGATCCCCCCTCATCCTTCTAAACTTTATTGAGTATCGAGCCAGAATCCTCAAACATTGGTCATATGTGAAACTTTTCATTCCGGGGACCATTCTAGGGAACCTCCTCTGAACAGGCTCCAGGGCCAGTACATCCTTCCTGAGATATGGGGCCCAAAGCTGTGCACAATACTCCAAATATGGTCTGACCACAGCCTTATGGAGCCTCAGACATACAGTCCTCTCAAAATAAATGCCACCATTGCATCTTCCTTCCTAATTACTGACTCAACCTGCAAGTTTACCTTGAGAGAATCTTGGACTAGAACTCCCAAGTCTCTTTGCACTTTAGAGTTCTGAATACATTCCTGAAGAAGGGCATGTGCCCGAAACGTCGAATCTTCTGTTCCCTAGATGCTGCCTGACCTGCTGTGCTGTTCCAGCAATAAAGTTTCAGCTTTGATCTCCAGCGTCTGCAGACCTCACTTTCTCCTTATGGAACACCACTTGTCACCAGCTGCCATCCTGAGAAGGGCCCTTGCATCCCCTCTATCTGCTTTCTGCCAGACAGCCAAGCTCCTAACCATGCTTGCACCTTGCCTCTAACACCATGGGTCCTTATCTTACTCAGTAGCCTCCTGTGCAGCACCTTGTCAAAGGGCTTCTTGAAGTCCAGGTAGATAACATCCATTGGCTCTCCTTGGTCTAACATGCTTATTACTTCCTCAAAGAATTGGTTCAGATTTGTCAGGCATGACTTCCCCCTGATGAAACCATGCTGACTTTGCCCTATTTTACCATACACTTCCAAGTATTCAGAAATCTCATCCTTCACGATGGATTCCAAGATCTTAACACTTAGGCTAGTGGGTTGTAATTTTCCATCTTTTGCCTTACTCCCTTTTTATAGCAATTTTCCAGTCTTCTGGGAACCTCCCTGATTTTAGCGATACCTGAAAAATCACCATTAACACCTCCACTATCTCTTTAGCTATCTCCCTTAAAACTCTGGGGTGTAGTCCATCTGGTCCAGGTGATTTGTTCACCTTCAGCCCATTTGGGTTTTCTAGCACCTTCTCCTTGGTGATAGTCACCATGCTCAGCTCTGCTTGCTCACTCTCTTGAAATTTTAGGAGATTACTCGTGTCTTCCACTGTGAAGACTGGCACGAAATAATTGTTCAGTTCCTCAGCCATTTCCTGTTCCCCACTACGATCTCTCCAGCATTATTTTCCAGCAGCCCAATGTCCACTTTTGTTCTCTTTTGTATTTTATATATCTAAAGAAATATTTAAAAATTCCTTTATATTACTGGCTAGCTTACCTTCATATTTAACCTTCTTCCTCTTATTTCTTTTTTTGTTGCCCTCTGTTGGTCTTTATAAGCTTCCAAATCCTCTGCTTTCCCACTGACCTCAGCCACATTATATGCTTTCTCTTGTTTTTATGCTATCCCTAACTTTCCTAGTCAGCCACAGTTGCCTCATCCTTCCTGTACCGTGCTTTTTTTCCCTCGGGATGAATCTCTGCTCAGTCTGCTGAATTAATCCCAGAAACTTCTGCTATGACTGTTCCACTGCCTTTCCTACTAGTCTCCTCTCCCAGTCAATTTTACCCAGCTCCTCCATCATGCCTCTGTAGTCGCCTTTATTCAGCGGCAGTACCATTTCCTCTGATTCTATCTTCTCTGTCTCAAATTGCAGAGTAAATTTAATCATATTATGATCACTGCCTCCTAAGGGTTCCTTCACTTTATCAAGTCTGCCTCATTGCACAGCACTAAAACTAGTATTGCCTGTTCCTTGGTGGGCTCCACCACAAGCTGCTCCAAAAAGCCATCTAGTAGACATTCCTCAAATCCATTTTCTTGCAATCCACTTCAAATCAATTTTCCCAGTCCACCTGCATACTGAAATCTCCCATGATCACTGCATCTTTGCCTTTCCCACACATCTTTTCTATCTCCTGGTATATCTGGCACCCAGTTCCTGCCTACTGTTTGGAGACCTGTACATATCTCCAACTATGGTTTTTTTACCTTTGTGATTCCTCAATTCTACTCTCACAAATTCTACATCATCTGACCCTACTTTGTTTATTACTATTGATTTAATTTCATCTCCTCTGCCACCCTGCCTATCTTTTCGATGGATGTTTATCCTTGAATATTCAGTTCCCAATCCTGATCCCCTTGCAGCCATGTCTCCATGATGCCCACTACGTCATACTGCCAATTTCAACCTGTGCCACAAGATCATTTGCCTTATTCTTTATACTGAATGCATTCATATATAATACCTTCAGGCGCATATTAACCGTCCCTCTTCTCATTGTCATTCGTTTGTCAAGTGTGCGTGAAGTTTGATTGCTAACCCTTTCGATATTTGTGTCTGTGCTAGAGATTTTAATAACCTCACCTGTGTTCTGCACTCCTATCTCCTCCTTTAATTTGGGTTTTCTGATTTCCCCTATAACTGAGTCCTTCCCAATTTAGCATAAAGCCCTGTCTACAGCCCTAGTTATGCGACTCACAAGGACTCTCATCCCAGCATGATTCAGTTGAAGACCATCCTATCGGAACAGGTCCCTTCTTTCCCAGTATGGGTGCCAATGTCCCCTGAATTCAAATTCATTTCTCCCAAGCCAATCTTTGAGCTACATGTTTACCTGCTTAATTTTATTGATCCTGTGCCAATTAGCTTGTGGCTCAGGTAGTAATCCAAAGATTATTACCCTTTTGGTTCTGCTTTTTAATTTAGCTCCTAGCTGTTAATACTCCCTTAGCAGAACCTCTGCCATAGTTTTATCCATATTGTTGGTACCTACGTGGACCATGACCACTGGATCTGTACAAACCACCCCCCACCCCCCTCCAATTCCAAGTTCCTCTGTAGCCCAGATGAGATATCCCAGACCTGAGCACCGGCCAGGCAACATAACCTTCAGGACTCTCAATCCTGGTCACAAAGAACAGTGTCTATGCCTCTAACTATACTATCCCTAAATACAACAACATTTCTCTTCACTCCCCCCAGTTGAATGGCTCCCTGCGCCACGGTGCTGCAGTCAGTTTGCTCATCCTCCCTGCAGTCCCTATTCCTGTCCACACAGGGAACAAAACTCTTGAACCTGTTGGACAAGCCAGGGACTGAGGCTCCTGCAATTCTACCTCCTGGATCCTTCTATCTGCCTCATTTACAGCCACAACCTCCTGTCCCTGATCAGTGGCTGAATTCGAGTTTGTTTGTCTAATGGGAATGACTGTCTCCTGAAATACTGCACCCAGGTAACTCTCCTCCTCCCTGATGTGTCACAATGTTTGAAGCTCAGACCCCAGCTGACTGACTCTGAGCCACATCGTCTATTAAGCCACAAAGCCTTTGGACCTTTTAGCCTTGTTGGTCATCTAAACTTTAGTTTACACTATGGTCCTATTTGTTTTTCTCCTGTATTCTTTCTGCCTTCCACTGTCTTTTGTTTCTATCCTTATTTTTCTCTCCTCTGTCTTCATGCTCAACTTTCCACCTCTCCGCCATTGTAGGTTAAACACTCTCTCATAGCAATAGAAAACATCTTACTGAGGACATTGGAACTGGTTGTCTCCAGGGACATCGTCCGGTCCCATCGTCCCAGTACCAGTCCCATCGTCCCAAGAAATGATCACAATGTTCCAGAAATCTGAATCCCTCCCTCCAGCACAATTCACCTGGTATATCCTGTTATTCCTGCTCTTGCTAATACATGGCATCTTGAGATTACCACTTCTGCGGTCCTACCTTTTAAACTATGTCTTAACTCCCCATATTCTGCCTGTGGGACCTCATTCCTTTTTTAACCTGTGTTGGTTGTATTAGCATCAGTATGTCCAATAGTTGTTCACTGTTCTCCTACAAAATGCCCTGCGGCTACTCTGAAACATCCTTGGCTCTTTTGTGGCCTCAGAAATGTCTGTCTGTTCTGCTCTTTCTTGAACACCCTACAGTATCACTATAGCCCTGCCATTCTTCCTCCTCCCCTCTTCAGTACCAGAACCATGCATAATGGCGTGGACTTGGTTTTTACTGCTATCCACTGGGAAGCAATCACTTAACAATATCCAAAATGATATATCTGTAGAGAGGGAGATGGCCAAAGGAGACTCCTGCATTACCGGTCTTCCTCTTTTATGTCTGTTGGTCACCCATCCTCTTCCTGCCTGTTCAGTCATTACCTGTGGTGCGACCACCTTTCTGAATGAGCTGTCCATGATAATCTCAGTATTGTGGATGCTCCACTGTCAGTCCACCTACCACTCAAACTCCAAAATGTGGTTATCCAATAGCTGCCACTAGACGCACTTCCTGCATACATGTTCACCATACATAAAGGTGCAGGAGAATGTCAAACCTACAAGCTCTGCTGTCACGAATTCCCTTCAGTTTATGCTTGATAATTGCTCCCTTTAAAGAATACTAATTATGCTAGGCATGTAATTTCTCTAATACTCCCACTGCAATGCAATTTCCTTCCAGGAATCTCTGGAGAGCTTATTTTAAGCCTTAAATTCCCTTATAATATTTTATTATCTTAATACATTAGCCTTAACATTCGCAATGAAATCCAAGTTGCTTGTGCACCTCAAAGCATTCTCCATCCATATTTGATAACACAGTGAAACAATTGTTAGGGTAAATCGTGTGATGTAAATTTACACATCTATCTTTAATGTAAATCTTTGGTTCAACTAGTAGTGAGTTTTTATGTATGTAAGAAGTGAATAGTTAACTTGCAAATACTGTTATTCTTTCACAATGATGATTTCTTTTAAAACGAGTTTTTGAAACTGGCTGTAGAGTGGATGGTTTTTTGCACTAATGGACTTTTGTCTTAGATTGTTTGTCACCCTGCATGATAAATAATAGGGCCTCAAAGATTTGTTAGAGAGTACTGTAATCTATTTTCTTTAAGTTTGGGGGAAGGTACACTTGACTGAGAGAGAAAAAATTAGTTTCATTTTTAACTTTGGGTGGTGGTAGTCCTATGGATATTGTGGCATAGGATGGCTGTAAGGAGTATGTTCCTGAGAAGATGATATAGAGAGTTATAACCTTAGAATGAAGAGTTAGTGTCGATTCAAACCAGACTGAAAAAAACTAGAAGTGGTTATTAAAGATGAGTGCAATAAGGCTCAAGTGTATGATAGCTCCAGGAAGAACCTATCACAGTTTTAGCTTAAAATTCAAGTCTCCAGTGATTTAAACCTACTGCTTGAAACAGATGCTGTTTGTTGTTTTAGAGTACTTGTACCAGAGCATGTTTTGGGTATTATACAAACCCACTTTAATTTCTTTTCAATTTATAAACAAGTGTTTTGGGATTAATGTGATTATATTCTGACCATGTGTTTAAAATCTTTAAATTAGTCTTATAAATAAATCGTTTGAATTATTCTATTTTATACATGTTTCTTTTGGAAACAAACTTTTGTTTTATTGTTAAAGCACAATCTGCAACATTGCATGCTTATGATCCAGCAAGAGACCATTTTATCAAAACCAAAACAAATAAAATTATGACTCATCAAGCCAGTTCTCTTCTGTAATCTGATTTGTTCGGTAATTATTTCAACTGGGATCATAACAGTAGAAAGAACTTGTTCCCTGCTGGTCTCATCTTCAGTTTACATAGGATTTATACACTGCACATTTTGTATGAAACCACATGGAGCACATGATCATTTCAGGAGCAGGGACAGGAAAGGGAAAAGGAGAAAAATCATTATTACTTCTGTACATGAAAGAAGCAATGTCTTTGCTTATGCATCTCTCTAATATTAAGAGAACCATGAAGCAGCACAGTTAGAGTGTTACACATATCAATCCACTTAAATAGCACCCTCCAAGTAGTAAAATAGCCTAAGACACTTCATAGTAGTTGTTTATTGTGTGTGTGTTATCATCCTTCTGTAGCCTCTAAGCATACAAGTTCTTGAAAAAACTATGTGGCCTAATGTGGGTGAGGGAAGCTACAGCCACTTTCTGGTCTAACAAGAATAGTCTTGAAGAATAAGAAAGATGTACACAATTTGCTTCTCTGCAACTATTTACAGGTTACAAGAATTGCTTCTGCATTACGACAAAGGTAGAAGAGAGGTCCTAGCCCCAAGTCTGTCTCCTTTACTACTTGCTACTTTACTCTCCCATTAATTCCTCACCATGTCATCACAGTGAGTGGTGTTTACTGCAAACAATAAAGAACTAACCCTTTTGAACCCATACACAGCAGTTGGCACCACCACACCTTTTACCAGATAACGATTATTATTTGTTTATATAATTACATCCATCACAAGTCCATCCCCATCCTTAAATCTTTGACTTTACAAATTCAGATGAATCTGAAAGTTTCACAATCATACCTGAATGTGTTCTCTTCAGATTTCGAAAACTAGCAGTTTGTTGGGGAAAAGGCAGTGACCAAATAGTCTGAAGTTCTATTCTGAACTGGGAAACCTTTAACTTCTTGTGTTTCTTTTGCACCAGACATCATTCCTGCTAGAGCAGACACTTCTCTCTTTGCAATATCTTGAATTTTCAGACATTGCTAGTCATTTCTTCATGGTATCTTGCATGAATTATATGCACCACTTCTTTAATTTATATTGGATTTTTGCTCTCAATCTGCCAATAGATCTGTGCGGAAGTAGTTGATTTGTAGATTCAATTTCTTAATTAGTTTGGACTTTCACATTCTCCCTTAGCAGTAAATTATTGGTAAAATTAACTTGTTTACTTTCTCAATTGTGTTACCTGAAGATTTCTTCTTGTTTGATGTGATATCTGTTATGGTTGTTTAAAATTTTACATGGAGAAAGACTGTAGAAAGCTATAGCAGAGAGGGATTTGGGAGTTCTCGTGCATAAATCACAAAAAGCTAGCATTGAAGTTCAGCAGGTAATAGGAATAACAAATGAAATGTTGACTTTAATTTAAGAGAGAGGGGAGTATAAAAATTGGGAGGTCTCGCTAATTCTATACAAGACATTTTTCCCGGATAGAATACTGTGAACTATTCTGTGTCCCTTATCTAAGGAAAGATATACCACCATTGGAGGCAGTCCAGAGAAGGTCCACTAGGCTCATTCTGGGTATAGATTGACTGCCTTATGAAGAGAGGTCCCTATACTCTTTGGAGTTTAAAAGAATGAAAGGTGAAACATACCTGAGAAACTTGTGAATTGACAGGGTAGATGTGAAAGATTGTTTCTTCTTATGATAGAGCCTTCAGTCAGAGAGCATAATCTCAGGATAAGGGGTTGCACATTTCAGTTAGAGATGAGAAGGAATTTCTTCTTTGAGGAGGTCATGAATTCTTCATCACTGAGCCCTGTAGTTGTTGGATTGTTAAGTATGTTCAAGGCTGAGATGAACAGATTTTTCATCAGTAAGGGAATCAAGTGTTTTGGGGAAAAGGCAGACAAGTGGAGTTAAGGATTGTTAGATCAATTATGATCTAACAATCCTTAACTCAATGGGCTGAAAGGCCTTGTTCTGCTCCCTTGACTTATGGTGTTCTTTGTAAGGTAGGGAGATCAGATGTTTTACTTGAATTTGTCTCTTCCAAGTCTTCTGCAAATCTAATATATGACTTCAATTTTCATACCTTGCTGTTCATTGTGCTTTGTTACAATGTGACTCATTTATTTGATAATGCTTCAATTGTTTTGAGTGGGGCATACTGTTCAGTTGCTGCCACTTTATTTGCTTTCTTCTCAAAGTTTATTGGCACTTGGAACCTGAATTATCTTCAGTGTTGATAGCAATTGAAAATAATTCCACCAAACCAGTATATTTACAGATTTCCATCTCACTGAACCCCTGACTTTCAACATTCTGGTGGTGACATTGACCAGAAAGTAAAATGAACCAGCTATATATATTGTGGCAACAAGTCAAGGGCAGATGCTAGAAATTCTGCAGTCCTGTCTTCCCACTGCCTGCTCACTATGTACAAGGCACATGTCAGGAAAATGATGTCATACATTTCACTTAACTCGATGGGTGTTGTTCCAATAATACTCAAAAACCTTCAGTGATTGTTATTGGCCATGACACTGGGAGAATTTCAAGGTCTTCTTCAAATTGTCATAAGATCTTTTGCACTCATCTGAGATGGCTGAGGTGCAATAATATTCTTTTGTCATTAAAGTGCAACAGTGAGGAGGTAATGTCATAATAATGTCATTAGACTAGAAATCTAGAACTCTGGGGTAGCAAGTTCAAATCCCACCATGGTAGATGAAGAAATCTAAATGAATAAAATCTGGAATTAAAAGCTGTCTATTACAATAAAAACGCATCTGGATTACATATGATTCTAGAGCTAGAGCAATGAGGATAACTTTTAACTAGCTTCTGGATCATTAAGTGACAGCAGCACCCAAATCCCATGAATTAATTTTTAAAAAATGAAATAAAGTACATTAGTTCCTTTTTCCTCAAGACCTCAGCTTAGATTATAGTTAAACTAATATACATACAGACGAATCTCTAGACACAGCCTGTTCCTTGAGTGCTATGGTGCAGACAGTCTGTATTTGGCTCACTTGCTTAAGATCTGAAAGGGATAGGACTCAAAAAGTAATGATACATCAGCATGGGTCTCAAGTTGATACTCATCCAATAAACACCACCTTTAGCAGTGTGGTACACCGCCAGAGTATCATGCCCAAACCTCAGGAGTGAGACCTGAACACATCTTCTGACTCAGAGGCAAGGGTATTACTACTAAAGCACAGCTGAGAGCCGACTGATCGTTGAATGATGCATATGTTTTCCCTGTGACAACAGAGTCTTCTACCATTAGAAAGGCAGAAATGCATTGAAAACTTATCCGTTTTTTGCTCAAGTAAGAGTGTTGAGTCAGATTCAGAATTATGGACTATATCTGTGATTTCAGGAGAGAGGAACATCGGCACTGGAGTGTTAGCTCATTAAGCCTGTTCTCCCATTCAATGACATCATGGCTGATTTGTGATCTTTGCCCCATATCCTTTAATATCACATTAGAAATCACAGATTTAAACTTTACAATTGATGTATGATCAACTTCCATTTGAGGAAGGTTACTTTTTTTTATTTTCATCACTCAGTCCTAGTTTCATTGCTGATAGATCTGGTTCCATGTAAGTGAATGGAAGTGAAACCCCCTAGTTCTAGACCAACGGAAATAGTTCATCTTCACCTGTCCTGGCAACCCTCTTAATGTTTGAAAATCTTACTATACCGTCTAAATTCCAAAGGGGTCATTTGTTTGGAATATGTTTTGCTAATTAACAGTAAACTGATGTGAGATTCTTTAAAACAGCTTTTAAGGTAGTGTTTTTCATATACTTTTACAATGTTTTTGAGAAACCTTTCTTTACAAAATTATAAAATTACAAAAATATAACAATATAAAATTATAAGATCAATTACAATTAACTAACAACTATCCTACTCTACAAAACACAACAAAACTATACTCACTACAAATCAATAAATAAAGTCACTCAGTGCAACAAAACTGAAGCTCCCAACCTTCGAAAGCATTATTTATTACATCCATATATATTCGGGATTCTTCCTCTCAGGGCATCAGGTTCACTCAACCTAATCATCATGGCTAAACAAAGGCCCTAATTAAAATAGCAGGCAAATCTGCTTCCAGGTAATTCAAAAATGGCTGCCATGTCGTATAAAAAAGTTCCGTTTCATGATGAGCCATATTTGTGAAGAAATCCAAAGTGACGTGTTCCATAATTAACTTATGTCACCCCGATAGGCCCAGGAGGTTCTCAGACACCCAACTCATCAGAATGTTCTTCCTCGCACAGTAAGTGAAGATGTTAAAAAGCTTTTTTTCCCATGTACATCTAAGGAAGGTAAATTCAGCAAGCCCAGGAGAAGAGAGAACGGGTGTACCTCAACTACCCAGGACCCTCATTATTACTCCGGCCACAGCGCTCCAATACCTGCGAAGCTTGCAGCATGAACATAAATGATGAGAGAGGGTACCTGTGCTTATTTTGCACTTGGGGCACATTGGAGATGCTCCCTTTTTGAATTTCCAAGACAATCTGGGGCCAAATGAATCCTATGAAGAACCGTCAACTGCATGGCATATGTTCTGTTACAGACTGAGATTTTTCTCACGTTCTCCCAAATGTCCTCCCATGTCTTGGAGGACATCTTGCACTCAGACCTCACATAGTTGCTCAATACCATCTGAGGCCTTGCCCCTAGTAGGCAGGAGAAAGTACTAACCGAGAGAGTGCTTTTGGCATGAAACTCTCTCTTCTCTGTATCAGATCTATAGGGGTTGGTCAAAAGTGTAGTTCCTTTTTGGATGAAGTCCCTGACCTGGAAAAAATAAAGAAGATCTTTGCTAGACAATCCATACTTGCAGCTCAACTGGTCAAAGGACATCATGATTTCCCCCTGAAACATGTCATCCAGACAGGACATTCCCATAATTGCCCAAAATTTAAATCCAGGGTCCATTATCTCTGGCCAGAACCTTGACATACCAACTAAAGGTGTGAGAATGGTGTTAGATAGATTGCCCTCAGTCTGTCGCATTACTCTCCATGCTTTGACTGTATCAACAGTGATTGGATTCCGACAGTACAGGTATACAATCCTTTATCCGAAATCGTCGAGACCAGGTAGTTTTTGGAATAAGTGACAGTTTAACAGAGAAATTTTAAAAAAATCTTATTGAACAGCAGACGCACCTGTGAGTACTACGAGCCCAGAGACAGACTTGATGTCTGCCAGTGCTGGCCACAGCCCCATGTCACATCTGAATGATATGGCTCAAGTGGGTGTGGAGTTGGGTTAACTGTTTGCATGCCAAACAACCTTGTTCGGGAGAAAAAAACACAAGAAAAACTTTGGATTTTGAAGATTTTCAGATTTTGGATAAAGGATTGTGTACCTATACTCCATAACTGTCCTCATCTTATCCATAAACAACAGATTAGTAAGAGGGCACTTTGCTGGGAGGCCTTGATATCCAACCGTATTGACATCAGGTCCTCACAAGCCCAGTCACTCACGACAGAAGCGAGCTTAGTTGGTATCTCTTAATATCGGGAAGTCTATGCCTCCCAGCCCTTGGGGTAGGTGCAATTTGGCGAGCTTAATGAGGAGTCACCTATGATGCCAAATAAAAGAACTAAACCAACCAGTAACTCTCTGCAATATTTGCCTGGGAAACATCAGAGGGAATATATGCATGAGATATAGCAAATGAGGAAGAACATTCACTTTAATAAGGGTTATTTGACCTAACCAGGACATTGGAAGGGCCTCCCATCTTTAAAGATCTTGTTTAATTTTGTCAAGCAAGCGAGCAAAAATAGCCTTAAATAACTGATCAAAAGTGGGAGAAACAAAAATACCTAATTAAAGAAACCCCCCCATGACCATTTAAAGGGGAATCGTGATTCACCTTCAATGTCAGGTATTCCCTTAAGCCCTCCCAGGGGCATAGCCTCCAACTTTGCAAACTTCATCTTATTTCCCAAAAAAGAGCCAAATAAGTTAATAAATTATACTAAGTGGGGTACAGAAACTGCTGGGTTTGATAGGAAGAGGGGAACATGATCTGCATATAATGTGATCTTATGTGCCCTTGATTCCACTTCTGGGGCAACTATGTTAGGGTCCCTATGGATAGCCTCTGCCAGTAATCACCAACATAAACAGTAGCAGTGAGAGGGGACAATCTTGCTGACTGCCCCTACAGATACTGACATTACTGGATCTTACACCATTGGTAAGAACCGCAGCCAGAGGGTCATTATACAGGACCTCCATCCATTTGACAAAGACCTCACCTAGTACAAACCATTCCAGAGAGTAAGATATGACCATTCCACTCGATCGAATACCTTCTCTGTGTCCAAGGAAATCAACAACCCCTGAACCGATTGCTGCTGACACACTTGAACCATATTCAGTAACCTTCTAATATTATTGGAGGACCTGAGGCACTTTAGAAAACCCATCTTGACCTCCTTAACAATAGAGGGCGACACCTTCACTAATCTTAACGCAAGCATTTTGGATAAAATTTTGAAGTCTGAATTTAATTGCGAGATGGGCCTATACGAAGCTCAGTCCTCCAGGGTCTTCTCTTTCTTGAGGATGAGAGAGATATTAGCTCTCTCAAGGACGGCAGGAGGCAGTCATGACTGTGCGAGTAGTTGTAACTGTCCAGCATCAGCCCTGGCAGGATATTTATGAATTCTTTGTAGAATTCACAAGGGAGACCATCAGGCTTCGGGCGCCTTCCACTTTGGAACTGTTTTACTGCCTCGAGTATCTCTTGCACTGTTAAGGGGACATTAAGGAGAGATGCCTGTTCCAAGGTTACACCTGGATTCTTAAAAAAAAACTCCATCTTAGCCAACCTATCCTCACAGCATACCGACCAGTATAGTTCAGCGTAAAATCTCCGAAATGCTGCATTGATCATTTTAGAGTCACAAGTAAGCATTCCAGAGTCTTCTCAGATTGATGCAATAGATTGGAGGCATTCTTTTTCCTGGCGAGATATGCCAGGTATTCGCCCGGCCAATCACTATGTTCAAACTGCCTTTGTTTCACGAGAGAGTTCTCTCTTTACTGTCTGAATGAGCATGGAGTTCAAAGTAACCCGGAGATCTGTGACTCGCTGCAGTTTAGTCACCGATGGTCTCTCAAAATACACTGTCTCGGCTGCCTTCAACCATGCCTCAAGCAGACGCTGCTGCTCTCCCTTCTGTCACTTCTGACTGATCGAATAGGAGAGAATTATCCCCCGAGCGTAGGCCTTGGCAGTCTCCCAGAGCATAGATGAGTTGCTGGCCATACCCAAGTTAATAACCAAGAATGCCTGAACTCACTTGAGATGTACTCTATAAACATATTGTCCTTGAGAACACTGCCAATGCCACAAATCTGTCCCATTGCCCTTAATCTTATCCTCCAAATATACTGCCGCATGAACAGAAATGGAAATGTTTCCAATTGTACAGGACATCACCGAATCCAGAAACACTGAGGGAACTAAGAAAAGTTCATCCTTGTATGATACTTGTGCGGATTAGAAACAAAGGTAAAATCCCTACCCGTGGGGTGGAGACATCTCCAAATGTCCACCAGCCCGAGTTCCACACACAAATCAACCAGTTGCTTAGGTTGCGGAGAAATGTTTGGGGGACATTTGGGCATTCTATCCACTATGGGATCCATGAGGCAATTAAAATCTCATGTAATAGTGCGTCGCATTCCAAGGGCAATTAATTTAGAAAGTGCATCAGTTAGGAACTTGAGGGGATAGTAAACATTCAGAATGCCATACTCTTCACCATGTATTAAAGCTTCAAGGATTACAAACTGCCCAATTTCATCTTTGATATGACCTAGTAACTTAAATGGGAAATTTTTCTGAACAGGTATGGCCACTCATCTGCTCTTAATGTTAAAGGACCAAAAGAACACCTGATCAAACCCACCCTGCTGTAACTTTATATGCTCCTTATCATCAAAGTGGGTTTCCTGCAATAGGGCAATGACAACCCTCTTCTTCCTGAGACTCGAGAGCACTTTTTTTCTCTTGACTGGTGAGTGACTCCCTTTAACATTCCAGGTGGACCATTTAAAAAGACACTTAGCCATATCCCTCTTTAACAACCCTTGAACCCCCAAGAAGAAGAACCGTACTCACAATGCATTGAGTGCAAATAAATAGATTCATGGAATCTAGAAAATACATACACTAAAATGCATTAACAAAACTTTCAAAAACAACATCTACAAAAACCAACAAACTAAGCCAAATACAAAAAACACTTGATGGGAGACTCTACCCCCTGCCCACAGGGGGCACTTATGCTACACGTGTACACCTCGATAACTCCTTCTAGCTTGAGCTGCACCCCAGACTCTGGTGAAGGATAAAAGAAAAAGCAAGCATTACAAACAATGAAACCAATAGTGGGCATTCCACCTATCCTCAACCATACATTAACCTCAATAAAAAAATCCAACAAAACTTCCTGTGATAAAGAAAAAAGGAAGAAGTAAACAGGGAAAAGAAAGAGAAAAACCATTATTGTCCATGTTCTTTGGACCATCCGATCTGTTTTAAAGTTTCCAGAAAGTTTTTCACTTTTTCTGATGAGTCAAATACATGCACAGACGCCTCGTGGTTAAAATGGAGCACCGCCGGGTGCCTTACAGAATACTGAATATCCAGATCCCTCAGTTTCTTCTTCACCTCATCAAAGGACTTCCTCACGGCTGCAGAAAAGTCCTGAAAAAACATAATCTTTGATCTCTTGTAAATCAGGTCCAGTGGAGCCTTCCCCAGTGATCTGGAGGCTTCCACTACCTTTTGTTAGTCCCTGTAGGACTGGAATCGTACTAGGATCGGGTGGAAGCGCTCGTCTGAACTGGGCCTGCACACCGCAACCCGGTACACTCTGTCAATCTTCACCCAGCCCGCCTCAGACCCCCAGCCAAGAAATTGTGGCAGCCATGCTTAAAAAAAAACTGGCTTGCTGTGCGCCTTCCTCTCCCTCCGGTAGCCCGACAACCCGGATGTTTCCTCTTCACCCTTGATTTGAGGTTGTTGTCGACCTGCTCTACTAAGGCCCGTACCTGCTTCTCCACGGACTGGATCCACCCCGCCAAGGTTTCGATCATGGTCTCTGACATTGCACTTCACTGCTCGACCTCCTCCACTTGCTTCCCCAGACTCGGTAGCTCCTCCTCATGCTTCAGCAGCATGGCAGAGATGGTTCCAGCCTGGTGTGCTTTTCTTCAATCAATGCTTTGATCTTCTCCCGGAACTTCACGAACTCTGCAGCCAAGCCTTGTTGAGTGGGTGAGTCTATCGGGGTTTCAGCGGAGGCCAAAGCTGCGGCCGTGGGTGTGTCCAATGCTGCAGGAGAATGTCTAGCCTGTTGCCATTTGTTCGGTCCTTTGCCTCTAGTCATCTTTCCTTACTAAAAAAAAGTATGTAGCAATTCTACCAAGATTTAACTAACGATTTTCTCCAAAATAGCTTAGGTGGGGCGGTCAAAAGCACCACTTTGCCTAAGTTTTGGTGCAGAGCTCAGCAAGGCAGACCTGTTAGATCTCCGCCATCTTGGATTCCCCCCCTTTCATGTACTTTTAACTAATTTATGCATTAAGAAACTAAAGTTTAATTAGGTGTACAGAGGATCCTCGATTATCTGAAGGACATGGGTGGAGAGTACAGGTATTTTGATCTGTTAATCAAATTCCGGATAATCGAATGCCGGATAACATTGTTTAGCCAAGCGTTGGGACCTTGCGATCTTGCCGGATAATCTGATATTTGGATAGTAAAATGTGGGATAATAGAGGTTTCTCTGTATTTGCATCATTAAGTTCAGCACAGAAGGATGTCATTTAACTCATTGTGCCTGTCAGTTCATTGGGGAGAAAGTGAGGTCTGCAGACGCTGGAGATCAAAGCTGAAACTTTATTGCTGGAACAGCACAGCAGGTCAGGCAGCATCTAGGGAACAGAAGATTCGACGTTTCGGGCACATGCCCTTCTTCAGGCTATCTAATTTGTCCCATTACCATATTCTTCTCCAGATTTTCAAAAGTTTTCACTTTAAGTATTTAACCAATACTTCCATTTGAAAAATGTTCCTTCCGCTAGCTTTTCAGATGATGCATTTCAGATAATGACTCGTTATATAAGAAAAATCCTCTTGGCACCTCTAACTTTTTTTGTTGATTACCATAAATGTCTCCTCACGACACATCTATTTATGAAGCAGTTTGTCCTTATGTACTTAATCAAAACCCTAATCTTGCCTTCACTTTCACTGGTCTAAGGTGAATAACTCTAGCCTCTCTTGTCCCTTCAGGTAAATGAAGTCCTTCATCTCTGGCACATTATAGTAAATATCGGTGCCTTCTCAAAGGATTTGACAATTACTTTTGCAATAAATATGCCGCTCAGAGCTGAACATGATACTCCAGATGGAACCTAACCAGCACTTGATAAAGGATCAGCATAACTGCCTTATTTTCATATTCTATACCTCTATTTAATAAGCCAAAGGTTCTCTATGCCTTTTTAACAGCCACCATAGCTTGCCCTGCCACCTTCAAAAACCTGTGTGCATATACAGCCCTAGATATCTCTTTTTCTGCACTCTTAAAATGGCATTATTTAGTTTATGGCTCCTCTTCGCATTTTTCCTTCCAAAATGAATTTCTTCATGCTTCACTGCATTAAACTCCATCTGCCAATTATCTGTCCATTTCATCAGTCTGTTTTCCTGAAGCTGGCTATTAGTTTTCTTACTGTTTACTCGCTCTCTGAGTTTACTGTTATCTGCATACATTAAATTACATGTTCATATCCAGGTCTTTGATATATGCTAAAAATTAATTGTATTCCCAACACAAACCACTGGAAGACACAAATGTATACTCCCCTTATGCTCTACAAAAACTCTTTCACAACTATCCTTTGTTTTCTAAGTCTTACTGTATTTTTTACTGACATTGCCAGCACCTCTGTAATCTTATGGGCTTCATTGTTACTAGCATCTCAATTATGAGATATTTTATCTTATACAATATGAAATTTCAAATGTACATGAACTATATTACCCTCACCAACCTGTTCATCTACATCCGACTAACCAGCTGCAATTTCTGGGTTTCTCTCTCTCTCCCCACCATTTTGGAGCTGGAATTAAATGGGTAAAATTGATACTGGTTATATTTTGGCTTCTTTCCCAGATCCAAGAATGATTGGAAAATTATGGCCTGAGCCTCCAACATTTAAACTCTTATTCCTTTCAATAACCTACGATGCATTGCATCCAGGCTGATGACTGCTTTTACAACAAAAACTGTGATTTTTAAAAAATATATTTTTATCCTATTCAATTTCTTTCCAACTATTTCCTTTCCTCTGAGATTAGCTGCATCTTTACTCTTTAGGAAGGGATATGCAATGTACTCAGCAAGTTCCACTACCTCAAGAACATTTCCTTTCTGGTCCCACATTGGCACAACCATTGTTTGTCTATCCTTTGTGTATTTGTCTGTAGAAGACTGTGCTCTGTTATTTCAACCACCAATCTACTCTGTGCCCTCTGTGTGTTTCTTATTTCTTCTTCAGTTCTCTGTTATACTTTGTATATTTACTTAGTTCTCTGCTGAACTGTGCATTTTTCTTTTATTTTGAATCTTTATCTCTTTTGTCATACTGGGAACTCAACTTTGAATGCCCTTGCCTTCCCTTCCTGTTCCCATGGAGGTCAATACAGGTACAGCTGTATCTGTGCTTGTAGAATTTGTCTTTAACAAGATTCGCTCGGGACTCCAATCCTTAAGTTTGCGCAAGACCTCAGACAGGCTAAGAACACACACTGGGGAACCGTTGCAAATTTAGGATATGACTTGGTTCCAGTTTCCTATGAGAAGCAGTTGGTGCAGTTACCACTGATGGTAGTAAGTGTGTTGGGCCCAAGCCTATTGGGGCAGAATTGGTTGAAGAAGATTCACTGAGATTGACTCAGCATTTTTCGATTAGAAAATGGCTGCCTCAGTGCATGGAATATCTAGGAGTATTTCAGGAAGGGCTTGAGACTATCACAGGGGCCAATGCAAATTTATATGCTGAGGAGGAAGCAATTCCATGATTTTGAGAGGACTGCCCAGTGCTATTTGCCTTGCAGGCAAAAATACAGGCAGAAATCAGGAGGCGAGAGAGCAAAGGAATCATCAAACCAATGCAGTTTGCAGAATGGGCAGCATCGGTCAGACCAGTTGTGAAGCCAGTTTGATTTTTATGGGGATTTTAGGTAAACAGTAAACCACTTCTCGCAACTGGATAAATACCCCATCTCTTAAAAAGACGACTTGTATGCAATGTTAGTGGGGTGTGGGGAGATGTCCTTTATGATGCAGGACATGAGCCACACCTACTTGCAATTGTGACTGGATGAAAAGTCAGAAGTATGCCGAAATCAACACCCAAAAGGGTTTATACCAGTATACAAGACTGGCATTTGGGGTAACATCAATCTGTGCACTTTTCCAATGGACTATGGAGAACAATTTATAAAGGCTACCTCAGTTGCCATTTATCTGAATGACATGCTAACAACTAGGAAGACCAATAAAGAGCATTTGGAGAACTTGGACATGGTGCTCAAATGTTTCTTCCAGGTGGGAGTATGTCAAAGAAGCGAAATTTGTGTGTTCTAGATGCCCCAAGTGACCTACTTAGGCTACAGAGTCGACAAAACTGGGTTAAACCTGTTGGAAGATGAAGTGAGGGCAAGCAAAGATGCCCTGGCTCCCACATCTGTACTGGAGCTTAGGTCTTTTCTTGGGTTAGTGAATTATTACGGAAAATTCATACGTAACGTGGTTTCAGTCTTGGCATCCTTACACTTACTATTGAAAAAGGGTCAATAGTAATAGCTTTTGTAGTAGCTTTTTGGGAAGTGCTATCGATCAGACGTGAGAGGCAGTGCTGATATGCAATGCATCCCCGTATGGCATGGGGTAGTGTTGGCTCACCGGTAGCCCAATAGAGAGGAATGCTGAATAGTATATGTTTCCCAGACTTTGCCTGATGCCAATTGGAAATATGCCCAGATACAGAAGAAAGGTTTGGCGGTCATCTTTGGTGCAAGGAAGTTCCACCAGTATCTTTATGGATGAGAATTTGTCAGAGTAACAGATCACAAACCCCTACTATGCTATTGAAAGAAGACAAGGTGCTGCCCATTGCTTCTCATAGAATTTAGCGGTGGACCCTTATTCTCAGCGCGTTCAAGTTAGAACACTGTCCAGGAAGTCAAGTGCCGAATGCAGATGCCTTGAGCTGCCTCCTACTGATAGATACTCCACTGGTAGTGTCTCCCCTGGAAGAGTTTGTTTTGGATATAAACTTCCTGTACACTGTTCCACCGCTGACAATATCCAATTGTGGATACAAAAAGATCCTGTCTTAGCAAAACTTAAACAGCTGGTGTTAATGAGGGAGACAGAAAGATCATTGCAACCAGGACTAACACCTTTCTGGACCCAGTGAGATCAACTCTCTGTAGAGGATGACTGCATATTTTTGTGGGGATCAAGGCTGATTGATCAACTCCACCAGGGTCATCCAAGGGTTTCCAAGATGAAGGTGATGGCAAGCAGCTATGCCTGGTAGCCAGGGTTAGATGCAGACATAGCTGCATTGGTGGGGCAGTGCCCAGAGTGCCAACAAGGACAAAAATTGCCATCAGCGGTGGCCCATATTCGTGTGAATGGCCAGGTAAATCCTGGACTTAGTTATGTGCAAACTACCAGATTTGTGCTGATGAAGGGTTCTTGCCTGAAATGTCGATTCTCCTGCTCCTCAGATGCTGCCTGACCTGCTGTGCTTTTCCAGCACCACACTCTTGACTCTGATCTCCAACATCTGTAGTCCTCACTTTCTCGTACATGTTAACTATGCCAATTCTTTCACCGGCTCAATATCCCTGGTCACTGTGGATGCCTATTCAAAGTGGTTCAATGTACATACAGTCCGTATGGCAAACTCAAGAATGATATTTGAGAAGCCGCGAGCACTGTTCACGATACACAGACTCCGGGAAGTATTGGTCACAGACAACAGAACATCGTTTACCATCAGGGAATTTGAGTATTTCCTGAAGTCGAATGGCATTCGGAACATAAGGACAGCTCCATATCATCCACCATCCAATGGTCTGGCAGAAACAGTGGTCCAAACATTGAAGGCAGGCTTAAGGAAGTAGCCCGCAGCGTCACTAGATGCCAAACTGTCCCAGCTCCTGTTCGATTATAGGACCACTCCTCACACAACAACAGGAGTAGCTCCAGCAGAGTTGCTGATGAGGTGAAGACTCTGCACCACGTTAAACCAGATGTTCCCAGACCATGGAGGGGCAGGAGGGGATGAAACGGCAGCAGGAATATCAATGCTGGCTATATGCCTCCTAGATGGAAGAGAGACAGTTTAATTCATGAGCCAAAGTTTGGTGCCAGATCAATGGAAATGGCCCTGTATAGATACAAGGTTAGGTTAATGTGAGATCAGGTACCGTGACTTACAAAGTTTGGATAGGTGACACAGTCCTGAACGAACATGTGGATTATCTGAAAGATGTTACCACACAAACAGGGCAGTAGCAAAATATATCCAGCCCCTCAAAACAGACAGAAGGCCTATCAGAACCTGTGGGTTCTCCCCCTCCATCTAGTGTCAATGAAACCCCAGATTCCAAGATGGATGCAGGCTCAACATCTTTACCGCTGGAAAAAGAAGAGGAAACTCTCTGATGCTCTGGATGTAAAGGGTGGGCTACGGTCTGGTACATCCCACCATGTCAGAGTTTGAGTCAGAGGAACCAAACCTGGGGCGAAAACAATGCATGTTCCAGCTGCATGCGTGTAGACTGAAAATGCTCTGTGTGAAGGAAAAATATATATAAACAGGGGATTTAGAATCTCCTCAGACCAGGAGATAGACTGCGAGCTGGCTGGCAGTCAGCTGTACTGTACACACGTAAACAAAAGGGTGACTCGGATGACGGGATACCGGCCTCTGTCCAGTTATTTCACTTGTACATATTTCAGGAATTCCTCCTCTTCACATTTGACACAGTTATTTTTCCAGTCAATACTAAGAAAATTGAATGACCTCCTTATCATTTCTCTAAAGTTATTTCATCTTTATGGTATTTGTACACAATTCTGAAAGTTGGAAAGTGGAGTTAGGGACCACTCAGCCATTGTGGTTGTGCTGTCTTTATGAGAGAGATATCTAATTACTAATTCTTGCCTGCTCTTTCCCCAAAGCCTTGCAATTTCTTTTTTTTCAAACACACATTCAAATCTCATTTGGAAGTTATCATTAAATCTGCTTCCACCCAGTGTTTATGTTCCTTCCTGAAGGAAAATTTATCAAAAGACTATTCTTACTCATCGCTTAATGTCACTGCAACACAGAGTTGTTACACAAATTTGCAGACAGGTTAATTGCCTGATTTCCTTCTCAAGATAATGCCTGATGAAAGAATAGAAAGAAAAGCAATTGATGATGTGTTCAAATGAACAGATGACAATGCTTTTGACTTATTTCCTTTCCCCTTCTCGCAACTAGGAACCATGTTATCTCCAATTGAGATGTGAACATTTAGCAAGAAAATTAAAACAGAAAGATGTGCATCTGAGATGAGGATGTGATAGCCTCTGCACTTGAACATTCTCCTGATATTCTGAGCCTCTCACACAAGAACTGGCTGCTTAAGCCCAGGTGCCTTTTGGCTGCTGACACCTATGAAATTTTACCATCATAACAGACAGTGCCTTCAAACAATAAACAGAAAATGAAGGCGGAAAAGCACCGACTCAGAGCATTATTGCAACAAAGCATCTTGTGTGATGCCTGTGGCCCAGTCAGTAGTATTCTTGAATCAATGATCTTTTGATTGAGCAGTTCAGGTCCCTTCCCAGCAATATGGGCAAAAAAATCAGACTGATACATCAGTGCATACTGAAGAAGTGATTCACTGTCTATTAGATGATACATAACACCTTGTCTATCTTCTTAGATGAACAAAAACTAATGACATTTCTTGAAGAGAAGCCAGGGAGTTTTCTCTGATATCATTACCAGTGTTTATCTCCTATTAACACCAAAATGTAAAAAAATATCTGGTCATCATCACATTGGTGTTTTAGGATTCTGCTGTCTTCAAAATGCCTGCTGTATTTCCTGCACTACAACAATGACTACACTTCAAAGTTTGAAATAGCTGGAGTTTGTGAAAGGTGCTATCTAAATGCATGTCTTTTTTCTCTCAAAAAGAAACAATGACCTAAGAACAAAAAAGCAATGAACGAGACAGAGAAAGATTTTTTTTAAAATGTTGAAGTTATTGTGACACAGGACCTGGAACCCAGTTTGTCCATTACTGGTTATTTCTTTGTTGGGACACAAGGACCATTGTGAGTCATTAGAAAGAAACTCTGTTCCATTTAGTAACGCCATTCACTCTCACTGACAACACAACAGTACACTCAAAAACTACCGCTGAAGCAAGTCATACCAAACTGCAGCACTAACTACATCACCAGGCTGTGTTCCAATCTGCTGTTGGTCTGGCTATGCAGCTTACAAGGGAGCTTGTGTCATTCCACATGGCTTTATTGGCTTTCTCATGTGCTTACAGCAACTCTTTCTTTGTCTCTATCCAAAGATACTAAACAACTTTCATATTTCCTGTTCTGATAGAGATTTATAAAATCATGAGGGGCATGGATAGGGTAAATAGACAAGTCTTTTCCCTGGGAGGAGAGAGTCCAGAACTAGAGGGCAAAGGTTCAGGATGAGAGGGGAAAGATTTAAAAGGAACTTAAGGGGCAACTTTTTCACACACTCTGGAATGAGCTGCCAGAGGAAGTGGTGGAGGCTGGTACAATTACAACATTTAAAAGGCATCTGGATGGGTATATGAATAGAAAGAGTTTAGAGGGATATGGGCCAAGTGCTGGCAAATGGGACTAGATTTATTTGGGATACCTGGTCGGCATGGACGAGTTGGACCGAAGGGTATGTTTCCGTGCTGTGCATCTCTAAGACTCAATTATGTTTCAATAGGTAATACTGACTCTAAATAATTTAACATATTTTATTCATTCGAGAGATGTGAACATTGCTGGCTGATCCAACATTTATTGTCCATCCTTCACTGCCAATGAATGGAGTGTCTTGCTGGGCCATTTCAAATAGCAGTTAAAAATCAACCACATTGCTATGGGTCTGGAGTCACACATAGGCCAGGCCAGGCAAGGATGATAGATTTCCACCCCTGTAGGACATTAAAGAACAAGATTTAAAAAAAAAAATGACAGTGGTTTGATAGCCACCATTATAGTAGCTTTTAATTCCAGATTTTTCAAATTTCACCATCTGTCGTGGAGGGATTTGAACCCATGTACCAAGAGCATTAGTCTGGGACTCTAGATTAACATGAATAATAAAGTTCACACTCGGTTCGATCCATATATGTCAATATCAGCATCTGCAATTCTAGATTATGGTATTCTTTCTGACTGGAATAGAAAGGGCTTTTTAAAAAACAATTGTATATCCAGAAACAGTGAAGCAAAGAACAGCTAGACCACAACGTTTCAAAGGGAGGAGGCAATGAGACATAACTAATGCTGCACATAAAATCCATTACAGCCATGTGTTATACGAACAGAAATAGGCTATTCAGCCTTCCAACCAATCCTAGCATTGAACTGGACTTTGAATCATCTCTACCCATATTCCATTTACTTGCTACTGATCCATGACATTTGACATTCTTATCTAATAAAGAATTTTAATCCTTTTTAAATTTAATATCAGGTTTATTCAACTGTAAAAATGTCTTAAGAAGTCCAAAATCCTTATCATTGAACAACAGCAACTAGAATTTATATAGCATCAATTACATATAAAACGTTTTGAGGTTCTTAACAGAATCATTATTAAAAAAAAGTGGTACTGGACCATGTAAGAAGATATTTGGTCAGATCACCAAAAATGTAGTTAAAGGGAAAGGCAGTAGGAAAGTAATAAATAATCCAGAACCCTAGGCTATTGTTTGAAGAGTGAGAGTTCAAATCTCACAAAGCAGATGGACGAAATTTGAAATTGAAAGAAGTTAGGAATTTTAAAAACTGGACTAAGGCAACCATTAAACATAGTAAATTGTTGTACAGACCCACCTGATTCAGTAAACCCCTTAAAGAAGGTAAGTTGCTGTTTTTACCTGGTCTGGCCTACATGTGACTCCAGATTCACAGCAAGGGGTATTTTTTTCTTAACTGCCCTCTGGGCAATTAGGAATGGGTAATAAGCATCTAGGTAGTGATGCTGACATCCAGTGAATTAAAAAAAATATAGGTTTTAAGTAATGAAGAAAGCAAGGAACAGAGTGCTTGAAAATACACTGTCAAATGTGGTGATTTCCCTGCAATTAAAGATAAACCTACTGTTAAGTAGCTTTATTTCTACAGCTGTGTTTATTATTCTCAAAATAATTTCTGTTCCCTCCAAAATTAATTTGTTGATTTAATCCCTAAAGTAATACTCATTTTTACTCTTGGCTTAGAACAGCATGCATTTGCTCGTAATCCATTTCACTCAAATACTTGAACAGAGTCCAGAAGAAAAAAAATACTTGGAAACCAGAGAGATAATTATTCGAACTCAGTCTGACATGACTTACTGGAGCCAAAACGAAGCAAACACAGCACCAATACTGCCATCCAGTGTTCTATTTCTGAATGACTGTTCCACTGTGCAACCAGCATATAAAAAAAACTATGGGAAATGTTTTGAACACAAGAGCAAATTTCCCCAATAGATTCAATACTTTTATACGTCGTCTAACAATGAAAATAATTAATTAATCTCAAAATAAGAGCTATTCCGGTATATTGGAGTGCTTTGCGGGAAGTGCACCTAACTCCGGCTGCTCGAGAACCATGTGAGGGAACTGGAGCTGGATGAATTTCGGATCGTTCAGGAGGTGGAGGGGAGTTACAGGGAGGAATTACAGGGAGGTAGTTACTCCACAGCCACGTGAAGAAGGAAGATGGGTTACCGCCGGGGGTGGGAAAGGGAACTGACAGGCAGTGCAGGGATCTCCTGTGGTGGTTCCCCTCAACAAGTATTCATAGCATTTTGGATACTGTTGGGGGGGACAACTTAACAGGGGTAAGCAATGAGGCACAGCTCTCTGGCACAGAGTCTAACCCTGTTTCTCATAGGGGAAGGGGAAAGAGGAGCAGAGCTTTAGTCATTGGGGACTCTATAGTTAGGGGGACAGATAGGGGGTTTTGTGGGAATGATTGACTCACAATTGGTGTGTTGCCTCCCAGGTGCCAAGGTTTGTGATGTCTCTGATCATGTTTTTGATATTCTTGAGGGGGAGGGAAAGCAGCCCCAAGTTGTGTCCATGTAGGCACCAACGATATACGTAGGAAAAAAAGGTGGGGATCTAAGGCAGAAATTCAGGGAGTTAGCATGGAAGCTTAGAGCTAGAACAAACAAAGTTTTTATCTCTGTGCCACGTGCTAGTGAAGCGAGGAACCGGGAGAGAGCAGAGCTGGATACGTGGCTGCAGGGATGGTGCAGGAAGGGAAGGTTTTGGATTCTTGGATAATTGGAGCACTTTCTGGGGAAGCAGGCCACCGCCTCTCACTCACTGTCCGACGCCTGGAGGAAGAACGCCTCATCTTCTGCCTCGGAACGCTTCAACCCCAGGGCATCAATGTGGACTTCATCAATTTCCTCATTTCCCCTCTCCCCCACCTTACTCCGGTTCCAACCTGCCAGCTCAGCACCATTCCCATGACCTGTCCAACCTGCCAATCTTCCTTCCCACCTATTCGCTCAACCCTCCTCTCCGACTTATCACCTTTATCCCCACCTCCATCCACCTATTGCACTCTTAGCTATCTTCTCCCCAGCCCCAACCCCCTCCCATTTATCTCTCACACCAGAGGCTCCCAGCCTCATTCCTGATGAAGGGCTCCTGCCCGAAATGTCGATTTGCCTACTCCTCGGATGCTTCCTGACCTGCTGTGCTTTTTCAGCACTACTCTAATCAAATACGTGCAGCCTAATTGAAAAGGATCTGTTGCAAAAACAGACCTGCTATCCATATTTTATCAATGGCCATCAAAGGTCACCATTGTCCTTACATTTCTTGCTTCTAGATGCTTCCAGGGCTGTGAGAAATATTTGCAGGGTGTGACAGTCAGCAACCTAAAATGCATTATGACAGCTCTGATAGCTTGTTTATTGGGGCAAGTAATTCCATCATCTTTGTCACTGAATTTGTCAGATTAAACTGCTGCATCACACACTGAAGCTGAGGAAGCAGTTCTCCCAAAATGCGAGGTTAATGTGTTGACAAAAAAATGCAGACCAATCACAGAACTCCAAGTGAAGAGAACATAGTGGTCCACCAGGTGATGCTACCAATGAGATATTGCAGAGAAATACTGCAGCTGGCACAAAATCTCTAATGGAAAGGTGTGTCAGTATATACACATTCCAGATGCCACATTCAGCCAGCAGTTTTACTTGGCACAGCTCCACAACGATATGGCAAGATATGCAGAACTTGCCATTCATGCCAGGTTGTGGGAAAACCCCAAATCACATTTAAAAAACTGCACCTATGATGCCTGTGCCAGTTGTAAGATGTTAGTGGACTGCGTGTGGCCCCTGACCAAAACAAATGGAGACTATCAGCACATCCTTACCATCATAGACATGTCTATTCAATTCCCAGAAGCTGTGTCTCCAAGAACCATATCCATCAAAAGAGTGGTGAGGGAATTGATCCAATTCTTCACCCAGTGAGATCCTGTCTAATCAGGCCTCAAATTTCATGCCTGTGATATACTAGCTGTGACTTGGAGGTGCCAGTGTTGGTCTGGGGTGGACAAAGTTAAAAATCACATAACACCAGTTTATAGTCTAACAGGTTTATTCGGAAGTACTAGCTTTCAGAGCGCCACTCCTTCATCAGGTGGTTGTCTAACCTAGCTGTGACGCAGCTGAAGTCTTCAGTGCATTACCCACAGTGACAAGAGACTCTAGAATAGTGCCACCAGACTATTAAAAACCAATGACTGGGATAAAAGAATAGCTATTTTTCTGCTTGCCAACAAGGGACTCCCCCAATTAATTCCCCCAATTTTACTCGGTTTGAATTAGTTTATGGGCTTCAATTGCAAGGGCCTCTGAAACTAATGGAGGTTTTCAGAGCAGAAAGAGGAAGTCTCCAAGTTAAACTATGTAGCAGAGCTCCAGAGAGATTCCAGCAAGCCTGAGAGTTGCCCAAAAGCAAAAACAAACAGTCGAGGACACTACGACCCAAACCGATAGATAAAGCAGCTTACACAATAACAGATTTCAGTATTAATGTTCTTCGGGCAGTAAAGGGACCATGGTAGTAAGGTTCCACCACCTGCAAATTCCCCTCCAAGTCACTCACCATTCTGACTTGGAAATATATCACTGTTTCTTCAGAGTCACTGGGTCAAAATCCTGAAATTCCTTCCCTAAGAGCTGGAATAGTCCCTTGACTGCCCAAAGAAAATCTCTGCCTTTGCAACTCCAGATGCAAGTTGAACTCAAATGGCCCAGCTACCGCCTGTCAAAGACTGATGAACCTAGAAAGTCTCAGGCTTATCTAAATGCCTAGCCTGCTCAGCTAACCTCCATGTACTGAAAATGTGTTGCTGGAAAAGCGCAGCAGGTCAGGCAGCATCCAAGGAACAGGAGAATCGACTTCTCGGGCATAAGTCCTTCTTCAGGAGCAGGTGCAGCAAGTTTGCAAAGGCTCAAGTAACACCCCTAATGTAATGAGTCAAGAATAAGTACTGTGCAGGGTGAAACGTTGTAACACAGTTATTCATTCTCACAACCAGATGGAAAATCATGTGTTTTTTGTGGATCTATGGGTTCCACCAAGGATTGTCCCAAACTTCTTCACAGCAGCTGTGCCACTGATCAACCTACTGCACAATAAAGCAAAGGTAGTATTGACAGAGAAATGGCAGTCAGCTTTCAAAAAGGTGAAGGGCATTGTAATAAGTCAGCCTTGCACTTCCAAAATACATTCAAGCAATTAAAGCAGCCATTGACACAAGTGTCATCTTATAGGGGATGCCTTCCTTTTGGAAGATAAATCTGGACTGGAGACCCCCACAGGGGTTTCTCCAAAACAGGAATCAGAAAAGGTATTTCATAGCAGAGAAGGAAACCCTTAGTTTATTATTGATTCTCAAACACTGGGAAGATTCTTTTTAATTCATGTGTGGGAAGTGGGCATTGCTGGCCAGCCATAATTTATTGCTCATTCCTAATTGACTTTGTGAAGGTGGTGATGAGCTGGCTTCTTGAAATGCTGTGCTACCTGTGCTGTAGGTTGATCCACAATCCTCTTTGGGAAGGAATTTCAGGATTTTGACCCAGTGACTCTGAAGAACAGTGATATATTTCCAAGTCAGGATGGTGAGTGACTTGGAGGGGAATTCGCAGGTGGTGGAACCTCACTACCATGTACCTGCTGTCCTTGTCCTTCGAAGTGGTCATGGGTTTGAAAGGTGTTAAGGAGCTCAGGTGAATTCATTCATTCCTGATGATGGGCTTTTGCCCAAAACATTGATTTTCCTGCTCCTTTGGATGCTGCCTGACCTGCTGTGCTTTTCCAGCACCACTCTAATCTAGACTCTGATTTCCAACATCTGCAGTACCCACTTCTGCCTAGAGAGAGACCACTGCCTATAGTGACCACAACCCATTAAACCTTTTATATAAAAGACCCAGAATGCTAGGATATTCCATTCGAATTTGCTCCTTCAATTGCATCACCTAAAGATCACCCACTTTGCCTGGAAATCAAATGTAATTATAGATGAACTGTCCAGACTTAAAAGCGACATAGTTAGTACTGAAAAGATAATTTTCACTGAGGCTAGTAAAATGAATGTGTGGGTGTGTGTATGCACGTAATTTTATATTTAATTATTATTCCCCCCTTTATAATGAAATGAGAATGGATCTCACTTCATTGTGGACAGTGTCGTGACAACAGATCAGAACCTTGAACTACTTACAGATAAATTGAACTTCTGGACAAGAAATGTCTTTTTAAGATAAAAGGTCAGCCTGACTGATAATACATGCCAAAGAATAGAATTTGCTGCCTGTTGAAAGATTCCTTATGTGAATCTCCAGAATGTCGTATTTCAGCAGGTGGTATAGAAGCTTCAAAGTGAGAGACTCCTAAGGCAGAGGTGTAAGTAATTTACTTACTACCTCTCAGCAGGAAAACATCCCCTGCAGATTATTTTCAAACTTTGCACAAGTCAAAAGACATATTCATGTTTTACACACCCACCTAACTGTAAATGCTGGTTTCTGTGTGTTAGATAGTTGGTTGTGAACTAGTATGTTGTGAAGGTCATGGCCTGAGGATAGCCATTGAAAAACATCCCCCGCACTGTATATAAAAAGAAAAGACATTATTGAGTGCTAAAAGACAATCAGCAAGGAAACAGGACAAATGAACTTCAACTAACAATGCAAAGTCAAGAATCCCAAATTTGACTGTTCAACTATGAACATCATTACCACAACATCACATAAATTAACGATTGCAAAATTCCATTATCTACTCTTCATGAACAATCCAGAGACTGATCCATGTATTTTATAACTTTAATCATTTTTTGACCCACTTCTCATGTCTGATCTGTCTGTATGTGTATTGATTTATGTGTTCAGTATCGAATAAACTACTTAACTCAAGAAAGCCTGGTTAAATTGGCTTTTAAAATTGAAAGAAAAGGTCTGGGAAAATAATGTCTAAAGGTGGCAAACTAGATTATCATTCCTCACCCAGAAGCACAAGAAATTGGGGTATCCCATCTAGAAGTGCAACAAGTTAGGAAATCTTGCCCAGAAGTAATGATGCTACCCAGTACCCACTCTTTACAACTTTTAAACAGTCTAATGACAGGATTTCTTACTTATTCTTAAAACCATGGTCTGGGCAACATCTTCTTACTTTTTTGGGTAGGGGTGGAGGAACGATGTTGGCGGGTGGGGGTTTATGGAAATCTGTAGGAGTCAGGGATTAGGTTGGGTCCAGGGAAATGGGGGTTGCTGCACATGCTTTGTAGAGGTCTGTAGCAGTTAGGGGAGGGTCAATTTAGTAGTTACCCAGAAAGAAAAACCAGCTTTTAATTCCCTTATTGTTCCTGAATAACTATTAAGCTAAGTCAGTCAGTTCACTCAGAGGTCTCTGACTTAAATCTAACTTAGAGTTGGGGATTTTTGGATGGTTCCATATCTTAGATAATTTCCTATCAGATGTTTATAAACATCCAGGCCAATTTGATTGAGTGTGCTGCATTAGCACATCTGCATGACTCTGACCAGCAGCACTTATCTCTGCTTCTAAAATGTATATCTTTCAATCAGAAGATTCGGACCTTTGTAATGCAGCTTTCAGTTCTGAAGAAGTCACATCAAACTCAAAACATTAACTCTGTTTCTCCCTCCACAGGTGCTGCCAGACCTGCTGAACTTGTCCAGCTGTAGGATTGTGCAAAAATCCCCATCATCTAAAATACTGGACATTTAAAATATTGGACAAAATCCTGAACTCAGGCTGCAAAAAAATGCACACAGAGCCAGAATGATTTCCGTCTGGGACTACTGTTCAACCTAGAATTCCAAATTACACCTTCACTCTAAGAGAAAAATCAACTAAACCTAATACTCTGGACTAGAACTAACTTTTACACCTTGGGCTACACGATATAGACAGTATGGAGCCATACAGATACTGGACATTCAACTTTTATCACAACATATTCACACATACTCTTAACTTTCAGGAAGCCAACTGACCTCAAAGGGAACACCAGAAACTCAAGTGCAACACAGATTTGAGAGGAGATATCAGGGTACTCAGTCTGTATAACCGCTAGTCCTGATCTTACCTGGGGGAGAGACTTTTTAACCCCAGCTTCTGTAGAAACAGCTTCCCCGCAGGTTTCCAGCCTTATCAAGCAGCTTCAGAACCAAGAACCACAGACACCAAACTGAGAAGCTGAATCATGAAGCCAACCCAAGGGCATCATTGCAACAAAGACATCTGAGAGGGGGGAAAGCCAACCAAGCACTATCCGAACAAGAGCTTCCAGACACAGGACTGTTCCGAACCAAGAGAACCAATGGCAAAAACCTCAACAGCCAACTGTCATTTGCATTTTCGCCAGTAGTGAGCTTAAACTCCTCAGATCTCAAAGTTTCCGACCTAGCTAGCAGGGAAGGGAAGGTGGCAGTGCATAGGACCCAGAGGGTAGGAAGCCTGATTAAATTTTCTGTGATTAAAACTCATGTGTTAAATTCTAAAAGCGTTTAATCTAGCTAATAGTGTATTTAATAGTACTACTGTTCTCTGTATAATTGATTGTGTTAATTTCACTGTTTATTGCATTCACTTTTATTTCTCGCATTATACTTACCTTTTATATTGAAATAAATACAGATTATTTTGCAATACTGAAATACGTCTACTGTCTTCTTCCTTTCACATTCTCTACATAAGTCCAGTGTTTAGAACCAGGGATCTGGGGATGATTCGCACCACCTAAATGTCAGAGTTGAAAAGTGTGGCGCTGGAAAAGCACAGCAGGTCAGGCAGCATCCAAACAGCAAGAGTGTCAACGTTTTGGGCATAAGCCCTGCCAGGAGGAACATCCAAACTGTCAACCCTCTTGCTCCTCGGATACAGCCTGACCTGCTGTTCTTTTCCAGTACCATACTTTTCCACTCTGACTCTCCAGTATTTACAGTCTTCACCTTCTCCCAACTAAATGTCAACAAATTACTGATTACAAACCAGAACCCTGCAAGCCTTATCCGATTGTTTCAGATTTTCCGCATCCACAGTAAATTGCTTTTATATGAAATCCAGCTTACTGGAAACCACACAGCAGCAATCTGGGCAGAAAGGATTATTGTTTTTTTGAATCTTCTCTTACACTTCCTCCTCTTTGCGCTCCTGCTGTTTAATTCTTACCCAAGGTGGGGGCAAGGCTGTTCCCTCATAATGCCCGTTTTACAGATATGGTGCCTGATTCACTTCTCCTCAGATATTGGAGCACATTATGGACACTATGAGGCCAGTAAGTGTCTAGGCACAGGAATTAAATAACATAATTTCAACCCCCAAAACATCTCTAAATCCATCCATTTTATCCCAACAGTTACATACATTATTTATAAATTCCAGTCCTGCTTCTTCACATGTATTAAAATCTATATTTTAACTGGAACATCCTACACACCTACCTTATTCTGACTTGATGCTCACTTTCTGCCCCACAAACACTGCTCTGTCAGGAGCTACCGAAAGAATTGCCAGGAATCCAGTGCTGGAGATCAAATTCCGTGATGGCAATGTATGGAAGCCAATTTAATTAATCCCGGAAGTTGTGGGCGAGCGTACCTTGATCGAGCTAAGTAGTTCACTAGTTGAGCAAAGTGAACCTACCCTTGCACTTGGGTTTCGTTTGCCAGGTCAACACCATGCAGTTAATCAGGCAGCATCCGAGGAGCAGGAAAATGACATTTCGGGCAAAAGCCTTTCATCATGATGAAGGGCTTTTGTTCAAAATGTCGATTTTCCTGCTCCTCAGATGCTTCCTGACCTGCTGTGCTTTTCCAGCACCACACTCTCGACTCTAACCTCCAGCATCTGCAGTCCTCACTTTCACCTATCATGCAGTTGATTCTTACTTGATGCTGACATGGTTAGCAATTTACACAGTTGTATAAACTATAAAGACCCAGTGACATCAACTCAAACAATGAGGAATGAATATTAAATACAGTCTTGCTCATACCTTGAGGAAATATTTTTCACAATGTTGGAGACATGTTGCTGGATCTTTTCGTCTTACGTGTATCAGGACAAACACAAGAATGGGAAATTTCAAACAAATGTGACAATTTACTCGACTGAGGGAAAAAGGGTGCTGACTGCTTGACAAGTTGACTTTGATTGACCATGGTATTGTCATGAAGAAACAATGGTGCAATGCTTGAACATATTCCTTTTGCTTACAGAGTGTAAGGACTACATATATTTTGTTTAAAATATAAATTGGAAAGTGGATATTTGGAACACTTTGTTTCTGAGAATGAACCAGTTTTATTCTATTAGAACTGGAAGTAGAAAATCAAACTGCATGGTTACTTATTGCTTAGGAAAAGTGTCTTTTTTTTGTTAGAAGATATTGGACTTGATATTTTTGAGGCACAAAATGGCACCTGTTGTCTTTGAGTTGAAAAAAAACTGCCCAGCAACCTTGTTTGGATTGGCAGTAGCAATCTGCCACCAAACCAGGAGCAGAGAGAAGCAGGTGGACCAAAACTTCCAAAAGTCTGCAAGTGAGGTCATTTTTGTTCTCTTCCTGTATGTGTGGAAAAGAAATAAGAGCCTGCAGAGAAAGAAAACTCCTAATTCAAGACCTGGGTCCAATTGACCAGCTGCTGAATTGAGGAACACTGTGGGCACCAAAAATATGACAGCATCGCCAAAAATAAAAATGTGAGAAAGTCACATTATTTCACCCCTTTTGATTTGGACTCTTGATCAACATACTTTGTTCCTTTTTACCCGTATTTTCCAACCCCAAGATATTTCTGAAAAACTGTTTGCCTCACGTATCTTCCCACCCTATAGGTGAATGTGTGTGCACATGTTTGAATTTAAAGGCAACATAATTTAAGTTTGCATATTAGTAACTTCATAGAATCCTACAGTGTGAAAGCAGGCCCCTGACCCATTGAGTCCACACTGACCCTCTCAACAGCATCGCACCCAGACTCAACCCTTATCCTATAACGCTGCATTCCCACGGCTAATTCACCTAACCTGCACATCTTTTGACTATAGAAGAAAACCCACACAGCTATGAGGCCAGTAAGTGTCTAGGCACAGGAATTAAATAACATAATTTCAACCCCCAAAACATCTCTAAATCCATCCATTTTATCCCAACAGTTACATACATTATTTATAAATTCCAGTCCTGCTTCTTCACATGTATTAAAATCTATATTTTAACTGGAACATCCTACACACCTACCTTATTCTGACTTGATGCTCACTTTCTGCCCCACAAACACTGCTCTGTCAGGAGATATCGAAAGAATTGCCAGGAATCCAGTGCTGGAGATCAAATTCCGTGATGGCAATTTATGGAAGCCAATTTAATTAATCCCAGAAGTTGTGGGCGAGCGTACCTTGATGATTGACAATCTGGCAGTCGAGCTAAGTAGTTCACTAGTTGAGCAAAGTGAACCCACCCTTGCACTTGGGTTTCGATTGCCAGGTCAACACCATGCAGTTGATCAGGCAGCATCCGAGGAGCAGGAAAACGACATTTCGGGCAAAAGCCTTTCATCATGATCTCCAGCATCTGCAGTCCTCACTTTCTCCTGCCAAATATTGGTTACAATAAGTAAGTTTTTGTTTTCGCATTCATTGATGAAACATGGAGTTGAGAATTAATCTTATTTTAGATAGAGGTTACAGTCAGGCATTAACCACCCTGTTGATTAAATTGGTCATATTTCACACTTCTGATTACATCATGGAATAATGGGGCTTGCTTTCCAGGATATTCATCCCTTCAGGATCATTGACAAAAGAACAGAAAAACCGATGTCTCTTTTAACAAGCAAAAAAGCCAAATTATGAACTTGTCTGATTGCCTTAAATTACTTGTTGGAGCTGGTAGCATTTACGAATGTTCAGCAAGTGCTACACAAGTACAAAATTATATCCATCAGCAAGGGTTTTGTTTTGGACTTTGCAAGTGCAGGTTAGTTAAGTACAGCCTATACCCTGCCTACTATGAACAACCGAAGAAATGTGCTGTTTGCTTCAATTACCACTCACTGGGATCAACAGCTCATATGAGACAAAACGTGTGGTGCTGGAAAAGCACAGCTGGTCAGGCACGTTTCAAGGAGCAGGAGAGTTGATGTTTCAAGCATAAGGTCTTCATCAGGAATGTCGGGGGGGAGCAAGGGGCTGAGAGCTAAATGGGAGGGGTGGGGCTAGGGGAAGGTATCTGGGAATGCAATAGGTCGATGAAGTTGGGGGGTGATAGTGATAGGTCAGAGTGGAAGGTGAAGCAGATAGGTGGGAAGGAAGAGGGACAGGTAGGACTGTTCAAGCAGGCGGTGCCAAGTTGGAGGGTTAGAGCTGTGATAAGGTGGGGGAAGGGGAGATGAGAAAACTGGTGAAAGTGACATCGAGCCTGTGTGGTTGGAGGGTCCTAAAGCCGAAGATGAGGCACCTCAACCTGTCCATCCCCCTCACCCACTCCAAGCTCTCACTCTCGCAACGTGCAGCCCTCCCCTCCCACCGCTCCAACCCCAACCTCACCATCAAACCAGTGGATAAGGGTGGGGGGAACGCAATGGTAGTTTGGCGTACCGACCTGTACACTGCTGAAGCCAGATGCCAACTCATGGACACCTCCTCCTACTGACCCCTTGACCACGACGTCACCTCCCATCACCAAACCATCCTCTCCCAGACCATCCACAACCTCATCACCTCAGGGCATTTCCCACCAACAACCTCCAACCTCACTGTCCGGAAACCCCACACCATCTGGTTCTACCTGCTACCAAAAATTCACAAACCTGACTGACCCAGTCGACCCATCGTCTCAGTCTGATCCTGCCCCATTGAACTTATCTCCACATACCTTGACACCATCCTGTCCCCCTCAATCCAGGATCTCCCCACATACATTCAGGACACCGCCCATGCTCTCCACCTCTGCCATAGCTTTCAGTTCCCTGGCCCCCAATGCCTTACCTTCTCCATGGACATCCAGTCCCTGTGCACATCCATCCACCATGACAAAGACTTCCAAGCCCTCCGTTTCTTCCTCTCCCACCAACCCCACCAGTACCCTTCCACTGATACGTTGATCTGATTGGCTGAACTGGTCACCATCAACAACTTCTCCTTTAAATCCTCCCAATTCCTTCAGGCCACGGGGGTAACCATGGGCACCCACACTGGCCTCAGATATGCCTCCATGCTCCCACGTGGAGGTTGAACAGTTCATCAATTTCACGAACACCATCCATCCTGACCCCCAAGTTCACTTGGACCATCTTGAACACCTCCCTCACCTAGACCTCTCCAACTCCATTTCTGGCAACCAAGTCAAACTGGATATTTACTTCAAACCCACCAACTCCCACAGCTACCGAGACTACACCTTTTCCCACTACCCTCTCCTGAAAAATGCTATCCCCCACTCCCAAATCTTCCACATCTGCTCCCAGGAGGACCAATTCCACTCCCAGAACATCCCAGATGGCCTACTTCTTCCAATAACTACAAGTTCCCCTCCGACATGATTCAACAATGTTCTCCAGCGTATTTCCTCCACTTCCTGCATCTCTGCCCTTGAACCCTATCCCTCCAATCGCAACAAGGACAGAACCCCCTGGTCCTCACCTTCCACCCCACCAACCTCCGGATACGCCTCATCCTCCGCACTTCCATCACCTACAAACAGGCCCCACCACCAGAGATATATTTCCCTCCCTATCCTTATTTGCATTCCACAGAGACCATTCCCTCCACGACTCCCTTATTAGGTCAACATCCCCCATCAAGCCACCTTCCACTCCCAGCACCTTCCCTTGCCACCACAAGAGGTGTAAAACTTGCACCCACACCTCCCCTCTCACCACCATCCAAGGCCCCAAAGGACCCTTGCACGCCCAATAGAGATTTTCCTGCACCTCCATAGACGTCATCCACCGTGTTGATTGCTCTCGATGTGATCTCCTCTACATTGGGGAGATAGGACGCAACTTGCGGAACGTTTCAGAGAACATCTCTGCAACCCATGCACTACCACCCCATGGCTGAACGCTTCAACTCCTCCTCCCACTCCACTAAGGACATGTAATTCCTGAGCCTCCTCCACCGCCAAATTCTAGCTACCTGACACCTGGAGGAAAAAAGCCTCATCTTCTGCCTGGGGACTCTCCAACCACACTGGATCAATGCCAATTTTACCAGTTTCCTCATCACCCCTCCCCCCACCTTCTCCCAGATCTAAACCTCCAACTTGGCACCGCCTACTTGAACTGTCCTACCTGTCCATCTTCCTTCCCACCTATCTGCTCCACCGTCCACTCTGACCTATCACCATCACTCCCCAACTTCATCTACCTATTGCATTCCCAGCTACCTTCCCCCAAGCCCCAACCCCCTCCACCCCCATTTATCTCTCAAACCCCTTGGGCGCCCAACATTCCTGATGAAGACCTTATGCTCGGAATGTCGACTCTCCTGCTCCTGAGATGCTGCCTGACCGGCTGTGCTTTTCCAGCACCACACTTTTTGACATCTGATCTCCAGCATCTGCACTTTCTCCCTACAGCTTATATACCAGGCATCATAATGGCACTGAAATTCATACATGATGTTGGCCTATTGTGTGCTAGGTAGAATGTCATTGTGGACTGATGGTAGCACTGTCAATGAAAAATAGTATATGCGTGGTCACTGTACACTCGTAATATTTCCACTATATGGCATAGGTGTAGCTGTTAAAAGCAGGGAATATTAACCCAGCATGCTTTTGAGGAACAGGATCTGTGGATGTGAACATTTGCACATTTAAATTCTAACAAAACTCCTATTCAAAATGATGTTTCAATTTCAATTTCAGATATGGTGACCTAGCTATGTATTCCCTTGGCTTTCTGATTTTATTTCAGATTTCCAGAATACAGATATTTATCTAAACGTGACCAATTTTTTTTGTTACACATAAAAATAACAAAACAAGTTGAGTGTCAATTCTATTGATTCAAGCGAAGCTCAGTACATGTTGATATCCTAGTCAACAGGTTATGGGTACACAATTTAGGCTGAAATTTAGTATAGTTGGAGGGACGCGTTGTGCTACTGGAGTCTTTTCAATGAATTGTTATACCAGATCTAGTTACTGTCTAAATTGGATGCCAACAACCCACAGCAATTTTGAAGAAATGCATCGATATGGACTTCAGTAAATGTTTGACAAGGTTCCTTATAGTAGACTGGTCAGCAAGTTGAGATCACATGGAATACATGGAGAACTAGCCATTTCAATACAGAACTGGCTCAAAGGTAGAAGACATAGAGTAGTACAGGAGGGTTGCTTTTCAAACTGGAGGCTGGTGACCAGTGGTGTGCCAAAAAGATTGGTGCTTTTCATCATTGGCATAAATGATTTAGATATGAACACAGGAGGTATAGTTAGAAAGTTTGCAGATTACACCAAAATTGGAAGTATGGTGGTCAGTGAAGAAAGTTAACTCAAGAGTACAACAATATCTCGATCAGATGGGCCAATAGGCTGAGGAGTAGCAAATGGAGTTTAATTTAGATAAAGATGAGGTGCAACATTTTAGAAAGGCAAATCAGGGCAGGACTTATACACTTAATGGTAAGGTCCTGGTGAGTGTTGCTGAACAAAGAGATCTTGGAATACAGGTTTGTAGTTCGTTGAAAGTGCTGTCACAGGTAGATACAATAGTGAAGAAGACGTTTGGTATGCTTGCTTTATTGGTCAGTGTATTGAGTACAGGATTTGGAGGTCATGTTGCAGCTGTACAGGACAAGGTTAAGCCACTTTTGGAATACTGCATGCAATTCTGGTCTCCCTCCTGTCGGAAGGATATTGTGAAACTTGAAAAGGTTCAGAAATGATTGACAAGAATGTTGCCAGGATTGGAAGGCTTGTGCTATAGGGAGAGGCTGAATAGGTGGGCTATTTTTTCTGAAG
This sequence comes from Chiloscyllium plagiosum, assembly GCF_004010195.1. Taxonomy (NCBI): domain Eukaryota; kingdom Metazoa; phylum Chordata; class Chondrichthyes; order Orectolobiformes; family Hemiscylliidae; genus Chiloscyllium; species Chiloscyllium plagiosum. Next base: position 28,930,046 of record NC_057744.1, on the reverse strand, counting down.
CGTCACAGGCTGAGGGGTGGCCTTACAGAGCTTGATAGAATTATGAGGGGCATGGATAGGGGAAATAAACAAGGTCTTTACCTTGGGTTGGGGAAGTCCAAAATTAGAAGGCATAGGTTTAAGGTGAGAGGGGAAAGATTTAAAGGGGACCTAAGGGGCAACCTTTTCACGCAAGGGGTGGTGCATGTATGGAATGAACTGCCAAAGGAAGTGGTGGAGGCTGGTACAGTGGCAATATTTAAAAGGCACCCGGATGGGTATTTGAATATGAAGGGTTTAAAGAGATATGGGCCAAACGCTTGCAAATGGAATGAGATTTATCCAGGATATCTGGTTAGCATGGGCGAGTTGGACCAAAGGGTCTGTTTCCGTGCTGTACATCTCTGTGACTCTATGTAAGGGATATTGTGTATCTTAGTCAATATTAACACCCAATAACAGCTAGATCTGATGGTCTACTCATTTTATATAGCATGGTTATGATACGGATATCATTCAGCAGTGGTTTGCTTAAGGATCAAATGCCACTCCCCTGACCTTTCTCTGTAGCCTTCCTCGTGTCTTTTTCAGACAATGATCTGATCCCTTTGCAAAGCTTACCAAAGGTTGGTCCTGCCTCCACCACATTCAGGTCCTACATACCAGAATATAACAGTTGTTGCATTCAAGTTTTTGCTAATGCCACCATTATTCCTTTTGCCAATTACCTTAAATCATCCTCTTGTCCTTGATCCTTTCTTCAATGAGACCAATTCTACCTATTTACTCTCTCGACATTTTGAACACTTGTATTAAATCTTCTCTTAACTTTTTCTTCTCTAACTTCTCCAATTTTTCTATTTTACTAAAACACATCATCATTAGATCCAGTCTTGTGATCCCTTTTCTGCATTCTCTCTAATACCTGCACCACTCTTCCTGTTAACCTGGTTCTCAGAAACTAGATGCAATACTCCAGCTGAGGTCAAACCAGTAACTTATACTTATAAGTAACTTAAATTGCTTTTCCTAACATATAAATTAGAGACATGAGTAGGCCATTCAGCAAGATCACCGTTGATCTGATTATTCCACATTCCTAACTCCTCATGATAATGTTTCAGCTCCTTGCTTATCAAAGATCTATTTACTTCTGTCTTAAAAATATTTCAGATCTCTGCTTTCACCACTCTTTGAGGGAACTCCAAAGCTGACAATCCTGTGAGAAACATTCCCTCTTACCTCTGCTTTAAACCAGTGACTCCTTAGACCTTGCTCCAGAGTTCAAGATTTTTCCCACAAGTGGAAATTTCATGCTCATATTGAAAAAGCCCAAAATATTGCAAAATGTTTTAACCACTCTCTTCACCTATATCTGTATTCCTGTAACCTCTTTGGAATTATACTCTTTATTTTATATTTGCTTGCTGCTGCTTCTTAACAAAATGAACCATTTCACATTCTCTGCATTATATTTCATGTACTCATTCACACATTTCACCAGGCTGTGGAGGTTCTTTAAAGCTGACAAATATATATGTAAAGAAGACTCCAAACCTTGGGTACTCTTCTATTAACCTTCCTTCGGTGCAGAAAAAAAAGTTAACCACTACTCTATTTCCTGACCTTTTTCCAATATACTCCATGAACTTCAACTTTACTGACAAATCTATTACGTAACACTACAATCAAACATCTTTTAAAATTTCTGTACATACCAGGTAGACAGGGCAGTGATGAAGGCTGTTGGCACATAGGCTTTCGTCAGTCAGGGCATGGAGTATAGAAGTTGGCAAGTCATATTGTGGTTGTACAGGACATTGGTGAGGCTGCACTTAGAGTATTATGTTTAGTTTTGGTTTCCTTGCTATAGGAAGGATGTTATTAAACTGGAAAAAGTGCAGAGAAATTTACAAGTATGTTGCCTGGACTCAACGGTCTGCATTACAGGCAAGCTTGAGGTTAGGCAAGCTAGGACTTTTTTTTAGAAATCATAGGAGACTAAGGGAGGTCTTATAGAAGTGTAAAAGATCATGAGAGACATGAATAGAATGAACGCACTCATTCTTTTTCCCAGGGTTGAGGAATCAAGGACTAGAGGGCATCAGTTTAAGGGGAAAGAATAAAAGAGGACCTGAGGGGCAACATTTTTACCCAGATGGTGGTACGCATATGGAATGAGCTGCCAGTGGAAGTGGTTGAGGCGGGTACATTAATAACACATAAAAGCCATTTGGAAAAATACATGGATAGGAAAGGTTTAGAAAGATATGGGCCAAGTGCAAGGAAATGGAGTTAGCGTTGAAGGACATTTTGGTTGACATGGACCAGTCTGGGCCAAAGGGCCTGTCTCCATGCTGTATGACTCTGTGACTCTATGACCACAACAGGTTGATCCCTGATATGGAGTGACTGGCTTATAAGCAAGGGTTAAAAAGGTTGGGACTTACTCAATTTTAGAAGAATTAGAGGTGATCTCTTTGAACTTACAGGAGTTTGAAAGGACTTGACTAGGTAAATGTTAAGAGGGCATTTCCCCTCATGTGAGAGTATAGGATCAGAGGGCATAATCTCAGAACAAAGGGTAGCCAATTTAAAATTGAGAGGAGGAGGAATTTCTTCTCTCAGAAGATTCAGTGTTTTTGGAACTCCTTGCCACAGGCAGCTGTGGAGGTAGAGTCCTTGTGTACATTTAAGATTGAGATTGATAGATTCACGATCAGTAGGGGAATAAAGGAAGTGGATGCAATGGATGTTGCATCTGCCATGATTCTATTGGATAGCAGTACAGGCTTGAAAGGCCAAACTGCATACTCCTGTTCTTACATCTTACAGTTTTAAGGAGAGGTGATAGCCTTGTAGGATTATTACTGCACTGTTAATCCAGAGACTCAGGTAATGTTCTGGTGATCCAGGTTCAAATCCCACCACAGCAAATAATAAGATTTGAATTCAATAAAAATCAATTAAGAATCTAATAATGACCATGAATTCAGTGTCTTAAAAAAGTCTTTTAGTGAGGGAAACTGCAATCCTTACTTGGTATGGCCTACATGTGACTCCAGACCTACAACAGTGTGGGTGACACATACTAGCCAAGCCAGTGATGCTCTCACCCTGTGAATGAAAAGTATCACTAATATTGTTATGTCATCAGAAAATTTGAACAAGTTCGTGAAATATAGTATAGGCTTTATATTTAACTAACCTGCTGTAGCGTAAGTGATTGGCTATTTGTGGGATGTGCTAGTTCGATGTTGGCTTCATTTCTTAATTAAGCTATTACTCTTACAGTGAAGTGAGCACTTTGGACAGACTCAGGAACGCAAAACTCTCTTTCGTTGACAATAACATTATTGCATTCTCTTAACTTTTAAAAATAATGTACTAATGAAACAATGTACTAACATGGAATTACATTCATAGATACAGGATTCTAATACAAGTATTAATGGCAGCTAATATCAAAGTGATGCTAGGGATATTTGAACTGAATTTGAAGGTCACATTTTAACTTTAATAGAAAAAGACCAAAGGCCAGGACAGATTGAGTGATGCTTTACCGACAGAAATATGTAGTTTTTAAAAATCCCTTTGTCCCATGAGTCACCAAGTATAGCGCCATTTTTGTGCGGGGCATGGTTCTATCTTCCAACGAAATATCGACATGATTCTGTTCATAAAGTGCATACTTTGTATCCACCCGTTATTCTTTTAATGTTTAGATGATGAGGTGCAGACAAAAACAAGTGAACGCTGTCCTGCTGGCCACCATCTTACGCCATATCCATCCCACAATCCAGCGCGCGGCCATCACCCGCCGCCATCTTTGAAGGGGGCATCAGCCTCGCTTCCCCTATGACCTGCTATCATTTAATCTAAAGTACGTACGTTCCTTCGTGTTTTCAACATTGCGTACAGCTGTGAATGTGCTCGGGAGGGAGATAACGGGCGTTAAATACGTTGTGTTAAAATGTTACAATGTCGCTGGGTGGTCAATTTTTGAGGGCTAGTCCGAGAGTTCCCCGAAACTCACGAACGTGTGTGATCACCTTGGCCGCAGGATCCATCTTTGTGGGGGGCACCGGCTCCTCTTCAGCAGAGAAAGCTGCCCCGATTAACACGCTCAAGAAGCTTCCCCTTCGCTGATCTTGGCGCCTCGGCCCTCAGCGTCGCGTGGGGCGCTAACGGAAGCTGAATAAAAAAAAAAGTCTAATCCGCGGGCCGTCCATTTTATGTTGTTGTTTTAGGCGAGAGCGTGTTTTCGGTGGGTGGTGGGGTGAGGGGTGAGTCCTCGCGGGCCCATGTGCTCGGGGAAGAGAGGAAAAAAGGGGGCGGTTTGTCTTCGTTCGAGCCGATTGCGTTTGCGTCACGGGAAATGCCGATTATCGAATTCCTTCGTTTGCCTGTGTCTCTGTGTGTTTCTTTTTGAAGGTGGGGGGAGGGGGAGGTGGAGGTGGAGAGGGGGTGTGGTGGCCTATTGGGCGGCCGCTGCCAGTTAAGCGGCTCCACGCCAGGAATGAGAAGTGACCCCTCGCTCCATGTGACGGCGCCATTTTGGAGACGGGGGGCCGCGGGCGCGAGGGAGGGAGGAGGCCCCACAATCCCCCGGGGGTATAGGCCGGCCGCCATTTTAGTGCGGGGCAGTAGCATTTCACCCCCACCCCCCCTGCCCCCTCTAGGCCTGTATTCCTCCACCCGCCAAACCCCACCCCTCAAACATTCATCCTCATACTATCCGTTATTATTGAAGTGATACCCTTGAAGGCGGTGGAGCTTTGAAGTTCTTTCTTCCTCCCTGTGCCTTGTGCTTGTGGAGGTGAAGGGCACGCCCCGCTGTATCCCACATCCCCCCGGGCCGGTGCCCGGATGTGGACGGTGGACGATGGCGGCGCCCAGCGCAGCGGACTCCCCGAGCCGGAGCTGGACGAGCGCGGCGGCCGAGGCCCCGCTAGACATCGCGGCTCCCGCCTGGGCCGAGGTGGTGGGAGACCCTTCCGCCGAGCCGCCTACCCCCAGCTGGACGGGCGGCGCAGCCGACAACCCGGCGCCCAGCCCGAGCCGGCCTGCCGCCTGCCGCGGGATCTCCTGGACCCCGGCCGAGACAAACGCGCTGATCGCCGTGTGGGGGGACGAGAGGCTGCAGGACGTGCTGGAGGGCAACCTGCGCAACTCGCACATATTCGACCGCATCTCTCAGGCCCTGCGGGAAATGGGCTATGAGAGAAGCGCTAACCAGTGCAAGGAGAGAATCAAGGTACCCGACACCCTAACTAGTGAACTAACTAGTAATCAGCTTATTCGGTACTTTATAACTCGCACTCGGGGCGTACTAACTAGTGCCCCATGCTGCAACTTTGTTACATTTGTTAGTTACATGGTGCTAGCTAATATTTTGTAATTAGTATCCTAGCTCACCTTTGCGTCAATAAGTTTCTGTAACTAAACGTCGCGCTTGCTAAAAATAATTTGCTACAGCTATCTTACATTCTGAAGCAAGTAAATTAGCTTTCTGCTTCTAATTCAATGTACTGCCACCAGTAATTGTCTTTCTGCCCCCCTCCCCAATTTATCGCTAACTAGGTTACAACAACTGGCTTAATGTTCTCTAGCCATTAGTAGGCCTGCTGCGACTCGCTAATTGTTGTGGTTCTGCCGCTAGTAGCTTTGTGTGACTTACTATATATCACTTTGTAACGGGAACCTTTTTTGTAAATTGATTCAGTTTAAGTATTTTTTTGTTCAGGGCATTTTTTTCTCTAGGAGTTTTGTGGGGGTGGGGCATTCAACAGTCCCAGCGATAGATTCATGCTTCTTTTTGCCTGGCAATGATAACTAGCAGAGTTGCTATAGTATATGATTAATGACTACTGTCCTTGCAGTAATTTGCTTCTTGGCTAAATGGAGTCTGCATGTTGCCACACTTAACAGGATTTCTATATTTATAACCTCTTGGTTATCCATCCCAAAAAACCCTGTATCTTCTTTGCTATCCAGTTGCACCTTAGATGGCTGGTATTTTATTGTTCTATATTCAAACCATGCACTGATTGTTTCTTCTTGCATGTAACATCTGAAATTTTACTGAACTTTCAATGTTTGACCTTTTCTCTGATTCCCATATTTCATTTTTGATTAATTATTTAGATCTACTTTTAGGTTCTTGTATACTTCCACAAGGCTCTGCCAGTGCCACCTCTTTCTGATGTTCATAAGGCTGTATTTCTCCAGTTTCTCACTTATTTTGGTTCTCTTGAACAAAATTGGCCTTATGCTTCCTTTTTGGATTATATCCAGGGCTTGAATTATTGTGCCTCAGTATTTCAAATTGACTGCAGTCTTGAAGGTGTGGTCTGACTAGAGTATTATATGGATGAGTGACTTTTTCCAACTTGTGCTATTTTTCATATGTGATTACTTCATCAACTGCTTAATTAAACATCTATTCTAGAATAGTCTAGTATCAGTGCAGGACTAAAGGGAGTGCTACACCAATCAAAGTGCCATCATTTGAATGAGATGCTGAGCTAAAAGTCCCTTTGCTTTACAATATCTCACAGAAGCACTCTGAATTTATTCCTTAGTCAATGTAATAAAAACAGATTATCGACTTATCAACTGTTTGTAGGATCTTACTGTGTACAGTGTGTAGTTAATTAGCTGATATCCCTGATCAGGTTTTTTAATAATAGGTAAATATATTATTTAAATAAAACTGAGGCACAAAAATATTTGGGAATTATCGGTTTAAAAAATTATAAATAGTAGTATAATGCCCAATTAGTCAATATAAGAAATTCTGAAGAAGTGTAACAAATTCTTTAGTTTGGGATGAAAGGCAGAGTTAAAAACCCTGCTACAGTGAAATATTTTTTGTTTTATATTCTAGTATCATGATGACATTTAAAACAACTTGGAGCACATTCAAAGGTAGTCTTTTATCTTGTAAACAAAGGTAAGAAGTTGAGTACTCTTCAGAGGAAATGAAAATAGGAAGGAAAATAGGCCTCTTCTTGAGAACTGTGTGGTTCTGGTCTCTTTTTTTAATATACAAAGAATATTATTAAGCTGACGATGGTTCAGAGAAGGTTTGCCAGGATGTAGCTAGGAATGGAGTGTTTAAGTTATAAGGAGAGGTTGGATTGTCCGGGACATTTTCACTGGAGCATCGGAGGTTGAGCAGTGACCTTACAGAAGTTTATACAATCACGAGGGGTATAGATAAGGTGAATGGCAGTGTCTTTTCCTTAAGGAGGGGGATTTCAAGAGGGCTTTTTTTAAGATGAGGTGGGGGGGGGGGGAATTCTTTTTTAAAATCATGAGCGGCAGTTTTTTTTAAACAGTTTGTTTATGGAATGGACTTCCAGAGGAAGTGGTGGATGTGGGTACAGTTATGTTTAAAAGACATTTAGATAAGTACGTGAATAAGAAATGTTTGGAGGAGTATGGGCCAGTTGCAGTCAGATGTGACTAGTTTAGTTCAGGGTTATGGTTGGCATGGGCTGGTTCCATCTCTGTGACTCCATGAAACTCCACAGCAGCTGAGGCAGCATGGAGATTCTGTTTTCAACTCCTTAAATGTGTCTAAAGTTAGATTTTTGTAACAAACTTAACAGTATTATATTCACAAGTAGAATTGACATTCTAAACCTGAATCAGCCCATTAATACAAACAAGAAACTAAACTAGGTAACAAACATATAGTTTGCAAATAAATTCATAATTATGAATTTTGGCTTCAATTAATATATTATACAGTTAGTAACTCACGCCCTGCAAGGTAAGCATGTTTCTTGCCCCTCACTGGTCTAAACTTAATGCCCTGTACGCCATTTGCTCTCTACATAAATAGCTTGTCTATCCCCAATTCTTAGCCTAAAATGCATGAACAGTAGTAAATTATGGCCTGCAAATAACATGCAATCTACTAATTAGAAATAGCATTTAAGTCATCTGTTGAAAACATAAACTTATATTACGCACGTCATGGCTGAAAGCAGTTTGTACACAATTGCCTACTTTGTTAAAGTGCAGTAGCCTCCAAATGCAAATACAATAACCACATGAATGAATGAAAGTAATCCATTTGCTCGTGTTCACCTCGATACTCACTGCTATCCTGACAGTGCTTCTACAGTCATCTGAATAAGGCCTTCGTCAATGCCCCAACTGAATTATGGTTTCTCCAACAATGCAGTTCTCCCTGACTCAGTGCTATCAGCTGAACCAGGAGTTAAACCAGTAATTTGTACCTTTGTCCTCAATAACCACCTAAAGTAATAAAGATGCCATACTGTGACTAGTATTCTGCTGGCAAACCATTAAATAATACCCTGCGTTTAAAACAGCGAAAGTACTGTAAATACTCAGGCCATGCAACATCTATGATGAGAAGCAGAATTACGTTTCAGGTCAAATACCTTTTTTGTGAGCAGTAGTAATGCTTCTTATACAATCACCATATGTACACACTTGGATCCATTTCTTTTGTTTACTCCCTCTTGTCCATTCTTGCAATAGTGGTATTGGGAACTTCAAAGGAAGCTGCAGCCACCATTTAGCTCATTGTCTCTGGGGTCAAAATCTTCTATTTGAATTGTTACATTTCATGCTACTGGATTACTTTTTTAAAAAAAAGCAAGCAAGGTAACGCATATAAAAGACTGTCATATCACCCCTAACCAGTATAAAGTTGGGACAGTAAAATTAAGAAATGGTGAGGTTGCTCCATTTGGGTAATGTGTGTACTCTGCAAGCTGAAAGTAATGATCGTGCATTACAGTTATCTTTGAACTGTTGCTTGGTGATCAAAAAAAGTGGGACTTCAAAGGGGGAGACTCTGGTACCAAAACCAGAGAATTAGTATTAAATTCACCTTTTACTCTCTCAATTCATTTGTGCTTTTAATTCAAACTCTTAACCTTTATGTTGAGGAAGGCATCAATCCCCTAGCCAGTTTCACTAAGTTGTTGGGATATACGATCTGTAGAACATCTTACTTCTCATCCGTATTCTGTATTGCTTAGAAAGTTGTCAGGTTTTTTTTTGGTGGACAAGAACAGTGTGTTCTATGCAAAACTGACAACTCTGAAATGGAACAGAGGTGGAATGTGTGTGAAATAATCATGTTAAAAAAAAATACATAACAGACTTTGGCAGGATCATCAGTATTTGTTTCACCTCCTACAGTTTTAAATTTAACGTGTTGCATCTTTCAAAATGCAATGAAGCAACTGAGATTTAAAGAACACAATCTCATTATGCTTTCACTCCTACCATAACTAAAAACATGTAAATATTGGGATACCTCTTGATTTTAATTTCCTTCCCTAATAATAACAACATAACCAATGTACAAACCATTTGCTTACAAAGTGAAGACGACTGACTATCGCTCAAAGTGGAACGTAGGAGCACGAGTCCCATCAAACTTTTGAGCCTGTTGTATTTAATAAGATCATGGCTGATCTGATTCCATTCTCAACTCAATTTTCCTGGCTGCCTCAATAACCCTTGACTCTCTTGTCTATCAAATCTATGGAACTTAGCCTTGAGTCAATTCAATGACCTTGCCTTCTGAAAAGAGGATTCTGTAGACTAATGATCCTCTGACAATTTCTCATCTCTAGTGCTATTTTAGACCAGCACTCTGTGGCTGCAAGGTAAATTTATTTTTAAATCAAAGCAGCATGCTTCTGTTGTGTAAATAAAATGCTGTGGATGACGCTGATTGCCAGTTGTTCCACTTATGATGGAGGTTAGTATAAAGCACTAGTTGTATTGTTTTCTGTTTCTTGTCAAATAACAGAATATACTATAGGCACCACAGATTACTCAGCATTTTGTAAGGAAATAAGTCAGGTTGTGTGTGCATCCTTTGAGGGAAATGTTTCAGCTTGTGTGGCCTTTTCTCTTCAGAGATGCTGGTTGATCGAGTAGTATCTCCAACATTTCCTGTTTATATTTTACTTGGGGAATGGTCTTATTGAGTAGCTCAACACTATCCTGTTCCATTTAATGAGTACACGAACCTGACTCTGACACAAGGCACTGTTCCTTGTTTCTTACTGGGAGAGGACCCTTGAGTTCACTACTATGCATGGTAGGGCCACAGGTAAGCTCAGTCTGTTTGGGAATCAGTCACAGAAAACCCTCTGATCTGATTGTTTGTGTTGCTTAGATTGGATGAATATCGTTAAGTGGCAAATAACTCTCAACATTGAAGACCTTTTTAATGATTCCCATTACCTTGTATGCAAACTTGCTTCTCAACCTAGGTGTGTGCAGTCTCAGAATGGATGTATGCTCTAAAACTTTAGGAGTACATATTTAGGGGTACCTATTCCTTTGCAAGTGCATTAATCCTGGTGTGGATTTTTAGTTCTGGACTGTATCCAAGGGGAAATGAGGAATTGCTGTTTATTGTAATTTGCTTATAGTAACCCTCGTGGTAGGAAACACAGCTGTGTTTCATGCATAATGTGGTAAAGCAGTGATAGCAAAACTAGTTGCTTGGCACTCTGTTATGGGAGGCATGATTTGGAGATGCCAGTGTTGGACTGGGGTGTACAAAGTTAAAAATCACATAACACCAGGTTATAGTCCAACAGGTTTAGTTGGAAGCACTAGCTTACGGAGTGCTGCTCCTTCATCTGATGAAGGAGCAGCACTCTGAAAGCTAGTGCTTCCAATTAAACCTGTTGGACTATAACCTCGTGTTATGTGATTTTTAACTTTGTTATGGGAGGTGTCTTTGTCACCAAGGTGTAACACGGTGTGCTAATTTTTATATTGCAGGAGAGCATATCAGCTTTTCCTGGTCATGTGGAGGATAACCAGGAATAATTGAATAAGTTCATCCTTTTTCTCAAAATAAATTAGGAAAATTTGGGCTTTCAACATACTAATCAAGAACTGGAAGGAGGCAGGTTGAACAAGAATTACTGATTCAAAAATGCAAAAGGGTGGATTTCTGAATCTGCCTGGTGGATGGATGGGAAGACTGAGTTGAGATGTTCTGCAATTCTGTGGTTTCAAGAGAGAATGAATTGTTGTGATGAGTTATGATTTTGACTTGGAAGTGATGCACTGATTTTGGAGTCTAATGTGTTTTCTTTCTCTCACAGACTCTAAAGAGGTGCTATAGTCGAGTAAAGGAACGTGGTCGGGGTAAGAGAACCTGTAACTACACGTTTCAGCAGCTGGAGCAGGTCTTCGGGCGGGTGCCTGTTGTGTGGGAACCACACGCCTATCAGCCAGTCCTTATCGACAGCAGCGGACTGTACCAGGACGCAAAATCAGACACTATTAACCTGGATGACAGCCGGGAGGTGCAGCCAACTCAGTTGGAAGACTGGGGAAACCAGAAGCCAGATTTGCTAATTAAACAAGAGCTGCTTATGAATCAGAAGCAAGAGTTGCAGGCTTACCAGAAACAGGATCTCTCCGTCTACCAGGATGCAGATGAGGACGTAGGTGAGCAACTGGTTTGCTTTTTATAAACCAGGCCATTTATATTGTCCACTGGAACATTGGCAATTGAAAGGATTTGTCTGTTTTTGTTTCAGATATGATCAAGCTTCATTATTGATCTGTTAACTTTTTAAATGGCTCCAAACCTGGAAGATGACAGGTTCATCACAAAGTGGCAACAATATACAATCATGCATCTCCACCTTTAGTACATGGACATTTGTAGTAAACTGTCAAAAGTAGTTACCCATGTCATGAATAAGATAGTCAGCAAAGGTCTCTTGTCACTTGTAATGCTGAGCAAGTCTGACAGCATCACCCTCCTTAATCAAAGGCTGTTGACTGAACTCAAATATCTGAGCACATTAGTGACTCAACCTGAGATGCCTCCTTGTTCAGTTACTCACTTTAAACTTCTTGAGTTGTAGAACGGTATCTAGACTTCTGTAGCCAAACTGGAGCCTTCCCTTACCTTGTTTAAAAATACAGATGTTTAACAAATTGTGGCTTTGTTTGGGGGAGCAACAATAGCCTCAAACATTTTGGTCTTTCATAAAAGAAAGTATTTTTAATTAAAAGTGCTTAATTCAATAGCCTTGCTGCCAAATATATAGTTGTAAGTTGAATACTAGGTACTGAAGGTATTGATGTGTCCAATTTCAGTCAGGTATTCACTTCCTTGTGGCACATGTTCTCTTCTCTTGTAGTCTGCCTGATCCTGGAAGTGCTGGTTCTTCCAAGAGGACCATTTTTTTTCATGTTCAACCCTCGGCGGTGATGCTGCATCATAAATAACTATTAGTGAGGAGAGGTGCGTGGGGCCAGTACGAAATCTAATCCTGTCTTTACCTGATACCCACACCTATACACTCCAAAGTAATCAATAGCAAGAAATTCTGTGTGATTTCTCTCTCTCCCCATCTCACCAGTTAATAATGCTAGATCATTAAGAGCAGTTGAAGTACTTCTCTAGGTCTTTCAACTCGTCATGCATTCGGCCTGTGAACTTCTTAACCAGAGAGGGGACTGGAGTGCCATTGGTGTTAATGGATGTAATGAAAATGGACACTAATCTGACTTAATTTGAAGTGAGAAAGTTTAAAAAGGATCATGTACCTAACAATTTTCTTGACAGCCCCTCCCCCATTTTCTCTGCATAAACTTGCATTTACTATGGGGAGCATATGATGCATTAGTGAAGTTGGCAGCAATGTTCATCCTAGTTCTTAGCTGAAAACATTTAACTGACTTATGATTTCACTTCCATTAAGGAGTGTGGGTAAGAATGAGTGCAAATACAATAACAGAAAGCTTTCTTAATGAGATTTCAGCCCTGCTTAAATCAAACTCTCAATCCCAGTGATCTCTGTCGGGCTAGTTGTTGCTAGGACTGTTGAAGCCACTGTGGCAAGTCACCAGTATAAACATGTTGGTGCCAGTGTTTTGCTATTACATCAGCTGCTGCTCCCATCGCTGCTGCAGGATGCGGTTGCAGAAATTGACACTTTTTGTCTGTCAGAGCTATTCAGAACATGCCAAAATCAACAGCAAAATGTTAGTTTGCGTAACCTCCAGTGAGGTGAGTTTCCAAACCAAGCCTTTTTGACAGAACCTTGGTTTTCTTTTTAAAACATTGATTCAAGCAAACTTAGAAATGCAGTGGCACCTTACTTATATAAAATGTTCAACATTGTACCTAGTGATGCTGGCTAGTTTGTTTGCTTGATATCAACCAGGTCACGTCACTGCCACAGTTTGTCAATCCACTGGCTGTGCCTTTGACTTAAAATCCAAGTTGTAATGCTATGTGACTTGTGCTATCATATAACTAGCTTTTTATTTGCCTAACAAATGTGTTGATCTTCAGTTTTCATCCTCAATTAAAATGCGTGTGTTTTCCACCACAATGCTGAATACAAAAATTGTATAGTAGAAATCTGAAGTAAAACAATGAATCTTATGACATTTTATGACCTCTTAATTTTGTATTGGAGTGCCATTGGGACACAATGTTGAAACTTTTTAAAAAATGTGGATTTACATCTCTCTCGAAGCTTGCCAAAATGTCATCCTCTTTCAGGTGTATTGACTAATCATTCTAATTAGGTGTATTGACTAATCATTCTAATTGTTTGCAAATTTTCTTATTAATAGAGATAAACTAGCATTTAAGGCTTTTCCTTTAACTCTGTCAGTGAAAATAAATGTCTTAAATGTTTGTTCTATAATGTACCAAAATGTTATGGCCAGCAAGGTGAATGTGAAAATCTTCACACTTGAAGCTGAAAATGGTCAGTCTGTGTTGTCTTCAGTTTTTTTTCAATCTTCTCTTTCTTACTATATGCACTTTCCAAAAGGCTGTGCCACATTTATTTCAAACTGATTTCTGTCGGTGTTAAAATCTGATCAGAAGATACAGAACAACCAAGTGTTTTTTTTCAATTGCATCTCTTGATGGCTGTAATAAATAAGTCAGCCAGGAGGAGATCAGTGACATTTAGCTCCTCCAATGCTATCCGTTGGATTTTAGTAATATAATGGGATTTACAAATTTCCATAATGCATAAGTTGAAATGTTCTGTCCTAGAATTTGCATTACTGCATTTGGGTAATGTCTGGAGACAGCATTTTGATTTGTTGAGATGGTGATGTTGACATCTGTCACTGGTGAGGTCACAGCAGATTCAGAGGACACCAAGTTTAAACTTTACAACACAATATTAAGGAGCCTTGATTTTATCTTTGTCCTTTAGAGGGCATTAGTATGCCAGTGTTAAATATTCTCTGTGACTTTGTATCTTGTTATTACAGATCACTTTTTGACTTAATGCATAGAAATTCACTTCTCCAACTAATGAATGTCAAGCTTTTGGATTAGTTAATGCAGTCAGTGGTCCAAGGATTTATTTGATTATAAGGTGTAAATCATAAACTCTTGAGTTCATATTGATACTTAACCACACCTCAATCAATCTCTTTCACTGGCTGAGTTAAATAATTATTGGGCAATCTCTTTTAAAAGAAGGAGAGGCATGCCAGCTTAATGTCCATATACTGTTTATGGTAATGCTGGGAAGCTACACGTCCAATGTAGTCTCCATGACATAGGTGAGGGTCCAGTGGCTCATATATTTTGTGACATTGAATCAGTGTTTGCCGAGATCTACTCCCTCTTTCTTTACTTCCTTTCCTTCTCTTTTCCTCCCTAACCTGCTGCTTTCCCTGTCCTGGACATTACCTGCTTTATTGTGGCTCCCCCACTCAGTTCTCTCTCACCTGCTCTACATTTGCATATTTGTCCCCAACCCCCCCAGCGCCAACCTTGCATTCTGTCCCTGCTTCCACGCACCCACCCAAATTTTATTTCTCCCCCACTTGTTCAATCTCCCTGCTCGTGCCCTGCCCTGATCTCTCCCTCTCATCTCTGCACTTACCCGACTTCACTCCGCCTGCCTCCCACCCTACTCTCTCTGCCTTCCCCGATCTATTCCACCTGCATCATCCCACCTTCCCTAGCCTCCCTCTTGCTCTTTTCACATTTTACACTAATGCAGATCCATCTCATTTGAGAGAGGCTTTGTTTCTTTCTTCAGGTTGAAGCTTATGTTCCTTAGTCCTTCCTATTATAGAGTTCTATCCAACAACACCCTTTCTGTGCAAGATGAGCAAAAAGAATCGGTGTCTGAATGGTTCATCAAGTATTTCAGGCAATCTCGATAAAGATGTTGTCATCTTGTAGTAATCAGTGCATTTTAGTTGATCATTTCTAAAGCTGGAAATGGCAGATGGTTATAATTAAAGGCGAAAGACAGCCCATTGAAGTAATCTCCAAATTGGAGTAGTTCAGATATTAGTACTGTCCCTCATTCTAATTGCTCCAAAGAAAGGGCATCAATTTTGATGACTAGATAGGGCTTCCTTTTGACCGTGATTAGTTGAGTTTACATATAGCAGCAGATACTTGAGCAATGTTTGTGTCCTGGATCAGTTGGAAAGTGTGAAACTCTAGATTATTTGGAGGCTGACGGACTCTAGTAGTGGTCTCGATAATATGATTGTGTTCAGTAAACCAGACTTCCTTCTCCACATTAGTTTGCTCAGATTATGTCTAAACTAACATAGTTACACAATCGTATAGATGTGTACTGTATGGTTGATGCACGAGGAAGATATTGAAGTAATGATCCAGATGTGATATCTAGCTGCTCTATCATGCCTGCTTTGATTATCTCCTGCTATTACTTCACTCCCTGTGCTTTTGTTCTTATTTAATTCCATACTAACTACCACAAATGGGTCAGCTTTCTGCAAAGCATTTGGAAAGCATAAGAGACATGAAATTGTTTGCTCCTTAGTCTCTGACTGGGAGACGAGATATTCATGTTGTTTCCTTTGTGGAAGTTTTGAAGTAACTTAAATATAGTTACTGGGATGCAACAATTCAGTTGGTTTGCCTATATGTGTCAGGAGTACCAGCTCTAACTTGCTAGTCTGCAGGAGATTCTCTTCTGACTTCAAAATCTATATCAAGAATGATGAGCTGTCCTTGAGCACAGGTTGAATCTGGCATGGAAGAAAGGGATTAATTGTAGAAATGCAGGTGCTGATTAATTGCTGAAATTCACGTTAAATATAGATCCATGGAAGAAGCTGAGTGTAAACTGGCAAAAATGATTACATCGCCAGTAGGCCCGAACGGGGGGACTTGGCTGTACTGTTCTTTGTTCTGATCTTAGATACAGCGTACTGTCAATCTGCTGTACTAGTCAAACACATTTTGTACAGTCACATCCTGCTTGAACAGTTCACATATCACTTGATATCATGAAACATGTCACTTAACTTGAAAAAGGGAACCAAAGTCAAGTTTGTTTTTCCCTCAAATAATATTCTGAAGAGCCAGTTAACTGTAGTAGAATTGCATGTTACAGTCTTTGCTCTTCTCTAGATACCTGAATTCTTTCCCCCTTCAGAACAGTAGATTCTATGAAATTGCTATATGTGGTGAGCTGTAATAGCTGATCGATAGTCTCCTTAGGAACGTTGGGTGCTGTTTGTGTACTCCAGATTTGTATCTTGACTAATTCAACAATTACTTTGCAATCTAGTTAATGATTATCCTCCTCCACAAGTGAAACTCCTTTCAAACCCAACAAGCATTGATGAATTTTATGTTGCGTGTCCCATTAAAATCTGAGATTGCATTGACCAGCGAAGCTATGCAGTCTTTTCACGAAGGGGAAAGAATGTTTTGAGTCTTACTGCAGCAGCTTACAACTCTTGCAAAAGGGGTCTGTGATTGTGGAACTGTACCTCCCAAGATTTGGAAGAAAACATTCTTCTAGTGGAACTGCACAGACTTGTTTCATTGTTGGTTATTACTAGCAGGTTTGTGCTGACGGTTAATAATCTGTAGTTGTCAATTGTACGTACAGAATCCTTGACTTATGTGGTAAACGAACAAAGAGGAGCTGAAATCAGAGTTTATACTGTAATGTTAATAAGACATCTGGTCTTTAGTTTTCACCCTTTTATGTTTGTACATTATTCTCCTTTACACAAGTGTTAGTGTATTCTTATTTTCTTTCGACTCTTCAGTGCTTTCACATTGCCACAAAATAGGGTTAGAAAGGCTGTGGTTCTGTTACTACGGTCAAATGAATTTAATGAGTGTCAGTCAGCTATACAACGGAGAGTGATCACAACTGAAATATATTTCATTTAGACACAATTTTCCAGAGGAAAGAAAGCCAGATGCCTGGCTATACACTTTATCAGGAACGTTCAAGCCAATCAGTGCCCTTTCGAACCCTTACTACCAACCCAACAAAAATTAATTGAACATTGTGTTTAGGTTGAAGTTGGGATTTTTCTTCTGTATGTCTCTGCTGTACAATAGAAATTGCACTTGTCATTCAGTATTGGCAAAATCCCTGGTATTCCTGGTATTAGTATTAGTCTAATTTAGTTTAAAATGTTAATAGGAATATAACTTTGGAGTACCTCATCCTTTTGATCAAACTTTTAATCACCCACTTTAATATCTCACTGGGGCCACTTTGCATTTGGGGCAGCCTGGTGGCTCAGTGGTTAGCACTGCTGCGTCACAGTGCCAGGGACCCAGGTTCGATTCCCACCTCTGGCCACTTTCTGTGGAGTTTGCACATTCTCCTTGTGTCTGTGTAGGTTTCCTTTCACAGTCTAAAGATGGGTAGATCAGGTGAATTGGCCGTGTTAAATTGCCCATAGTGTTAGGTGCGCTAGTCAGGGGTAAATATATGGTAGGGGAATGGGTCTGCGTGGGATACTCTTTGGAAGGTAGGTGTGGACTTGTTGGGCCGAATGGCCTGTTTCTACACTGTGTAGGTAATCTAATCTAATATCTCCATCTTTCACCTGTTATTGATTTTGTCTGTAGTGCTTTTAATATAAAAATTATTATTGTATTAAAGTTGATAAATTTGAGCTGCTTGACATGACTGTATAACAAATTAAAAAGTACTCGCCAACATTCATCTGCATCCTTGTTTTATGTGCTATGAATCGTGCATTATAAATGGAAGTTTGTCTGCAATAACCGAAGTGAAGAAGAGCAACAGCCTTTTAAGTAATTCATCTTAAAATGGAGGCCTTCGGAGTAATTATGTGCCTAATCTTCCCTAGACCCTGGTTTTACTGACTCAGTGGTTTGGTTCAGTTTAGGTTGTGCCAAAAAGTAAAACTTACACTTAATTGAATAGGCACATTTTTAAATTGGATGCTATATCTGCATTGTTGCCTCTTTTAAGTAGGGTAATGGTTATGGAATGTTTTAAAGCCAAAAAAACTAGCATTATGTGACTTGATTGCCTCTGCCTCTGTAGAGATCATTTTGACCTCCTAAGAAGAGGGCAGAGGGGTTATTTATAAATATCCCAGAAGCAATACATATAAGGGCTTATGTGCAGTTTTGATCATTCTATTCAGTCAAAATAATTTTTGCTTGAAATGATCATGTTGCTCAAATTCAGAAATTGAATTAGGACAGCAAGTAGTTTATGCTTGATAAACTTTTGACTTCACAGTTGACTGAAATATAGCAACTTTGAATTGTAGTTAGACCATCGCATAATGGTATGAGTTTTTGCGAATTAAATCCTTGTAATCAGCTGAATGTACTTAAATATGTGTATATCTTTCCGTTCAGGCAGTGTGAGCAAGTTAGTTAGTAATTTGCTGAATAATAAATCCAGTGCTGCTGGTTCATATCTTTTTGTTAAGGATAAGGCAAAGCTGGTGTATGCCTACCTAGAATTGCGTGGTTTCTTTAGAATTCTTAGGATGTGAGGAAATGTTGAGTATTTCCAGCAGGTGGGCAAACCACTGAATGTGATGCTCAAATCCAGGGAATAGACTGGAATGTTCCTTTGGTCAGACCCTGGGAAAGGGCTGACAGGTGTTATACCGCCACCAGTTGTCTCTATTGAGAGAGTAGCCTACATGATTTTACCTTTGCTATTAGCTTTCGATTCATTAGATTCCAAGGTGTGATGTATAGCAATCCTAAAAAGATGAACCAAGGTACAAAAACATTTAAATGGGTAGATCGGCATTAAGTATTCTTGTATATTATATGCCATTCTGTGGTGCCAATTCCCACTAAGGCAAGCAATGTATCTGTGTTCTGTACCAGGCAATCTGGTTGTTACTCGCAGGTCTGTTGTTTTTTTCCTCTTTCCCAAGCCACATGAAAGTAAACCTTAATTTCCTATATTCAGTTGTGAAATAACACAGCAAGGAATGTGGCTATTCACCCACTCGTGGCTGTGCCAACTCTTTGAAATTAATTCCAATCCCCTGTCCTTTCCCCATAGCCCTGCAAATTGTTTCCCCTTTGATGCTATTCAAATTCCTTTTGAATGTTCCTATTGAAACTGCTTTGCCCAGAAGGATGGTAAATGTAGTGATTTGCTGTGAAAACACATTTCTCTTTTTTTTTTCTCCTCTCCCCTCCTAACCTTTTGCCAGTTAATTTCAGTGTGCCCATTGGGTTCCTGTCTTCTGTCACTGGAAGCAGTTTCTCTTTATTTATCCTTTGAAAAATATGATTGTGGGTGCCCCTTTTAAATTGCCCCATAACTTCTGATCTAAGGGTGGCATGGTGGCTAAGTGGTTGGCACTGTTGCCTTTCAGCACTAGGGGCCTGGGTTCGATTCCACCTTTGGACGACTGTCTGCGTGGAGTTTCCACATTCTCCCTGTGTGTGTGTGTGTGTGTGGGTTTCCTCTGGGTGCTCCGGTTTCCTCCCACAGTCCAAAGATGTGCAGGTTAGGTGAATTGGCCATGCTAAATTGTCCATAATGTTCAGGTTTAGGTGTGTTAAGGGAAATGTAGAGTAATAAGGTAGAGGAATGGGTCTGCATGGGATACTCTTTGGAGGATTGGTGTGGACTTGGGCCAAATGGCCTGTTTCCACACTGTAGAGATTTTATGATTCATTTCTAGTCTTCCTTTAGCAACACCTTTTTTATATGCATATTGTATTTACAAAGTTTGATACATGGACATATTACTACAGGTGACCAAAGCCTTCGACAAAGTTTGGGATTAAGGAGCAAATTAGAAGGTTAAAACAATGTAAAAACATTGAGGAAGAGAAGTCCATGCAATAGGACCAAAGCAGCTGAAGCCAAAGCTGTGTGTTGTGGAGAGTTAAAATCCGAGAATCACAAAGAGGCCTGAATTTGAGGTGTGCAGAAATCTCTGAAAGCTCCGGCGGTGGGGGCAAGGCATTTAAGAGATTTGAGAAGGAGAAGAATAATACAACTGAAGTTCCACATTACTAGAAATATGTTGGTAAAACACCACAGAAGCGCTTCACAGGAGGCTCCCAAGCACTGAGGATGTCACCTAGACAGGGGACGAAACGTTTGCAACAAAAACTTCCAGCTCGGCGAACAGAACCACAGCAACGAGCACCCGAGCTACAAATCTTCTCACAAACGTTGGTAAATCTCCTTTGCGTCCATTTTAAGGCCCGCTTAAATGTGGCACCCAAGATTGTACATAGTACCCCAGCCAAGGCCTAATCTGTGATTTGTAAAGGTTTAGCACAACTTCTCTGCTTTTACACTGTACCGTATTAATAAGAGTAGGGTTAAAATGGCTTCTGAACTTGTCTTGCCACCTTAATTTGTACATCCAAGGTCACTGTGTTCTTGCAACCCCCACTTTATTTTGTTGCATCGTGATGTCACATTCAGATAAAAATCTTTGGTTGTGTTATCCAATTCATGAGTTGTTAATAAAATTTACCAGATTTGGTGTCTGTGGATTAGATTTGTAATTTGCCATTTTTCCTCAGACTAAATGTAGCTGAAGAATATTACTATTTTCCTGCTTCGTGGTGTGGTAGAAAACTGTGACGATTGTCCTGGTAAAATAATCTGAGGCTGGAATTATTAAATTTACTAATTCAAGGACCTGAGCAATCAGCACAGACTTGCTTTAATATAGGTGCACGGCATGCTTGTCAATTTTTTGAACATCCTGATTCCTAGATATTATGGTTAATCTGATTAAATTTTAAACAAATAGATTGCAAGAGTATAAACTGCTGGAATTGATTTAACATTAAACAGGAAGTATGGGTTGCGATCTTTTTTTTTAAACAAACAAAAAGTTTTGACAGACAAGAGGGTGCGATTAAGCACAGGCGGCTTTCCTTTCCTGCAGGAATGTGATTTCCACAGGGAGAGTGCAGCATTTGGAAGGAATGTATACAGTTTGAAATTTACAGCCTCCATCCTTGTTTGTGGTTGTGAGCAGATCCTTATGAAGCAGGGTCTAAACTTATTCAGTTTTGTTCTGGATTGCAGGTGTGAAGCAAAGCGATTGTACTTTTTTTTGGACCTTTGCCATTTTGGCTCAACTCGGACAACATAGCTTGCATTATCAGTCTTATTTGAACTTCTGTTTGTTATTTGACTGCAAGCAGCCATTTTGTGTTAAGCTATCTTTTGAGGACTGCTTTATGTTTCCCATTAGTGGTGGCCTAAAGGAGGAAATCAACATGATCTCTGCAGTCTGCTAAGGGTAAAACCGGGGAGTGACTAGTAAAACCTTTTATACCATGAATTACGTGACCATTGAAGTGAATATGCTTCCTCTTTTCTGCAGTATGTTGAACCACACATACATCTGGTTTATCAGTCTTTTGCGCTTATGCACACATGCATGCACCATTTAAATGGATCTTAAAGAGACATTCTGACTTTAGTAAAGGTCTAAAAACAGTTAGGGCAAATGTATTCTAATTCTAATGATGGAATGAATGCTTTAGTGGTATTTTAAATTTGAGGCCAAACTTGACCGATCAGATGGATGCTAAAAATCGATAGAACTATTTTAGAGAAATGCAGGCATGTTCTGTCCAGTGGCCTGGCAATGTGTATCTCTCAACATTACTAATCAACAATTTAATTGAATGTTATCACATTAATGTTTGTGGCACTTTGTGCAAATTAACTGCTGGGAAACGTGTTGAAGGGCTAACTGCAGTTCATCTCATTTGTTGTAAATCACTTAAGGAAGTGGCAGGTATTCCAACTTTATGAAAATTGTTATATCAGTGCAAGTCCTTTTTTAAGAAAAGATAATCCAATTTATTAGATTCAGGAAAACTAATTTATTTTGTTGCAAGCATTTCCTCTGGTAAGAGTGGAATGGAGGCTCCTGGGTGTCTGTCTGATCCTGAAACTGATTATTTGGAAAATGCAAGTAGCCATATAAACCAAAGCAAGGATGGAGAATCACTAAATTACTAAAGCAGGCAACACCACTCGAGTACATGCCACTTCTCTACAGAGCGATCCAGTCAGTCCCATTGTCCATTAATCTTCAAAGTCTTACAAGTTTCTTTTTCTCTTTCTTCCCAGCCCATTTTCTTTTGATACTATCCACTTCTACAATCCTCACAGGTAGAGAGTTCCAGATCATTCCCAGTCTGGATGAGAGCGTATCGTTTTACATTCCCCTTTCAACCCCTAACTGATACTTTTTAAATGTGTGGACTTGTCGGCTAATGGAAAAGCCTTATTTACATTATCTGAAACTGTCACTATCCTATGCACTTGTATCAAATCTCCCTTCCATCTACCTTAACCCACCTGGAAAAACTCAACTTCTTTGATATAATTTTTTTATTTAACATATCAAGACACTCCGACTCAATTTGTCTATGCCGACCAGATATTCTAAATAATTTTAGTCCTACTTGCCAGCATTTCGTCCATATCCCCCTCAACCCTTCGTGTTCATATACCGATCCAGATGCCTCTTAAATGTTGTAATTGTACTAGTTTCCACCACTTCTGGCAGCTGATTCCATATACGTACCACCCTCTGCGTGGAAAAGTTGCCCGCTTTAAACTTTTACGTCTACATTTAAACCTGTGCCCCCTATATTTGGATTCCCCAATCCTGGGGGAAAAGACCTTGTCTATTTACCCTATCCATGTCCCTCATAATTAAGCTCTCTGAGGTCACCCCTCAACCTCCGTTCCGGGGAAAATAGCCCCAGCCTATTCAGTCTCATATTGCTCCCATATAGCTTAAACCCTCCAACCCTGGCAACATCCTTGTAAATCTTTTCTGAACCCTTTCAAGTTTCACAATATCCTTCCTATAGCAGGGAGACCAGAACTGCATGCATTATTCCAAAAGTGGCCTAATCGATGTCCTGCACAGCCTCACATGACCTCCCAAACCTCTACACTCAATGCATTGACCAATAAAGGCAGCCATGTTATATGCCTTCACTATCCTGTCTATCTATGGCTCTACTTTCAAGGAACTATGAAACTGCATTCTAAGGTCTCTTTGTTCAGCAACACTCCCCAGGACTTTACCATGAAGTGAATAAGTCCTGACTTGAAGTATTAAATGAGTTAATTGCTGTATTGAGGATTGCAGGGGGTTCCTGCCAACTGTATCACTTACGAAACCAAGGGCGCCATTGACTTAGACTGGCCCCTCCATGTTCCCTTCAAAGCTACATGCATTTTGTTACTTTCATCTGGAAGGCAATTAGGGATCAGCATCAAATACTGACCTTGCCATGCTCACGTTCTATGAATGAAAAAGAGAGTTCCTACATTAATTGATCAATTATCCAGTACTTTTTAAAAAAAAAAATGACATTTCCCTGCTTCAGTTTTCTGTTCAAAGTTATCGAATGTAAACTAGTTCAGTCAATTACCGCTGGGAATATAAAAAATCATGCCGTGTTTGTATCCTCTGATCAGCACTTTGAGCCATCTTCTGTTTGTAAAAGGTGCTGTTAAGTAGAACTCTGTTTTTCATGACTTGGAAAGACTGAGAATTCAAGTAGTCTTGAAGAAAAATGCTCAGCCAGTCATCACTTTAAAGCAAAAATGTCAATGCTAAGGAACTGAAGTTTTCATTTTCAGGTGCTTTCTTTTTAGCATTCTTGTTATTATTCCAAAGTCTGAAGGAATTCTCAGCTCAACTATTAAATTCTGTTTTCTCTTCATAGCTTGTGAAAAATGTGTGCACTTCTAGTATTTTTGTTTTTGCTGCAAATTTCCAGTATTTTCAGTAACTTTCTAAATTTCCAATAGCACTGTTGGTTGCCACAATCTATAGGTAGAGGATTGCTGAAGAGCAGTTTCTAAAATGTTACCGTGAACATCACGATGTTTGAACATACTGGCTTCCTTAGTTTCACAGCTTAACCAAAGATTTGTGCAGATGAGCTGAGCAAAAAACCATTTGAGGTTTAAGTGTTCTATTGTAAAAACTGTTGCTTGCTATTAATGTCCAGCATTGGGAACCTAGGATATATTGGCCTAAAAACACCAGTTCTCTTTAGGGCAAATGTCCACAGATGGTGGGCATAACCATTTCTGGAGGATGGTGGTAAACTGCTAATGTTGTTTGTCTGTAAATCCAGAGGTCCGGGATAATGCTTTGTGAAACACAAGTTTCACCAGCTGCTGTATTCTAAGTTTAAATTCAACTAAGAGTTTTGCAATTTGTAATTGAAAGCTCGTGTCAGGAATGGTTCTGTTAAATAACCATTGATTCATTCGATGGATTTTTAAGATAATGAGACCATTATATGTCGGAATAGAAGTAGGCCATTCAGCCCATCAAGTCTCCTCCGCCATTCAATGAGATCATGCCTAATCTGATACTCAACTCCATTTTCCTATCTTTTCCTTTAAAATTCTTAATTCCCTTACTGATTAAAAATCTGTCTGCGAGGTCTTTTATGAAAGGAAATATGCTATCCTGACCCACAACAATCTGACTTATAAATGCCATTCAAATTAAACAGTAGGAATGACCAGCAAATGTTGGCCATGCCCTGGTGTCCACATTTCACAGAACCATACAGCACAGAAAAAGCCATTTGGCCCATTGTCTGTACCGCAAAACTATGCTAAACCTACGCTAGCCACACTTTCCAGCTCTATACCCTTGACTATTACATTTCCAACGTTCATCCAAGTTCTTTGAAAGGTTGAGATTAGTAGTCTCTACTTCCCTCCCCTCCCATCCACTCAACAATATTAGTCCATTCCTAAATAAAATAATCATCAGAACAAAACATTATTCTGCTGACTTCTGAAATCATCTAACATTGAAAGATTTTGTTCTTCTCTGTTTACACCTTTCAGATAGCTGGCTTGACTGGTTGGGTCATTATACCTTGGAGCCGTCTTTGTTGGCATCAGACCAGTCGAGACAGTCTCACTGAACTGTACACACTCTGGCTTCCAATTAAGTTATAGTTTTCCAACTAAGTACTACTGTGCATAGAACAGAGCCCATTTTGGGGGATTTCTTGTTATCATCTAAAGCTTCAAGGAGCTTACAAAAAAGCTCCCTGAACTCATTCGCCAGAGATGATTTGGTGCGTTATCTTCATGTGGTCTGCTGTGTAGAACTCTCCCAGACCTTCAAATGCAGATTTAAGACTCTCAAAGCAAAGTTCAATTTAACGAGAAAGAGTAGAGGAAAGAAAGCAGTGGTCTGGCTGAGACTTTGTGGTTCAACCAAATAAGTCAGTGTGTTAGAAATTCAGTTACTTTGTACATATTCTGGAACAAATAGTCCTAACTGTCACTTTTCACTTTGTAGCTAAATAACTTTTGATTATGTAAAAAATGAATACGCATTTCTTTTCTACTTAACTGCTGTCACAATTTTGCATATTTGCCATTCACTTCATGCAGGATTGGACATCGCATGGCATGACCAGAGTATAAGGTTTAGCTGCATTAGCAGCATGTGATTGTATTACTCCCAGAATTACATGTAAACCTAGTTTATTCTTAAGCTGGCATAATGAAATTGAAATTACTGTCAGGTGGTGTGAAGTGAAGCACACTACTAATGGGATACCACCGCATATAACATAGGTGGTGTGTAGGTTATGTACTTTCTTGTGATTTGATAGTTATTTTTAAATCTCTTAGTGTTCTTAACTAGGTAAAATATTGACACACTGTTTGGCATGGGGCCGTAATGAATGAATTTAGTGGGAGCTGTGACGGATTTGTCACAATTTTTGATTTGCAATACTATTTGAATGTCAAACTTTAGCATCCTGTTTATTTAAAGGGAGCATAGCAGCTATTATTTTTGCCAGTCTGCAGGTATTGAACCAGAAACACATTTCTGCAGAGAAAGCCATTTGTGCATAACCAGGCTTCGCCCAACAATCATATTCTTTGTTATCTTTCTTTGAGGCCTAACTTGTGTTTATAACTTAACATACCCATGCTTGATATTGCTGAAATCTGAGCAATAGCAGTAGACTGTAATGATGGGTGTGTGAAATTTCTGTACTATGTCCACTTGACCTATGAAAAGCAAGCATCTAGTTACATGGTTACAGATGTCAAAGTTTGATTGCCGAGTAGGAGAATTTGGAGCTGTAAAATGCTGTGCTAGGATTGCAAAGAATTTGAGGGAAGAGAATCCTGCCCAAGTATTGCAGTAGATTGAAGAGTATTAATTCAAAGTAGTATTTTCTTCAAAACAATAGTACAAATTATATTAAATAGCATCAAGGATGCCTGATATGGATTCTGAAGAAGTTATTTTAGACTTCATGTTTTCAATCTCCTGCTCTCTGGGTTTCTTAACATTGTTTGATTTTGCTTTTGTTGAAGTGATCGTGTTTACTGTGTAACGTTGTACTGTAGTTAACTTTAGTTTTTCAATAGGAATTTGACTTGTCCTTTTTAAATCACCATCCCTCTCTTTCCTTTTTATAGAAGAAATGAATTTTGTGAAGAAGAAGTCACCAACAAGGCATAATTCTACAGATAACATGCAGTAAGTTTGCTTAAGAGTTTGAATGTAAAACTTAGATGTAACTGATGCTGCATTGGATTTGGAAGTCAGCTCTTGTGTTTGAATGTAGATTTGAACCTCATGTCTCCCAAATAATGTATTTCCTGTAAAAAGCCTGTTTCAATCCTTTTTCTGTGTTGCAGAGGTGGTTTTATTATATGTGATCCTTATCTACAGTGATTAAATTTGGATTTATTATCATGTATATATTAGGTAGTGAAAGTGGTTTTTCGCATGTTATAAGCAAAATGTCACCTCACTCTGACATTTTTGCTGCAATAGAGTTCATCTTTCACTCTTGATGTTCCTCCTCCGGTAGCTGCTTGTCATTGCCTGGAGTCTGTGAAACGGCCTCCTGGGTCTCTGTTACGGGCCTCCGCCTCTGCTGCAGCCAAGCTGGAGACCTGAGCCTAGGAATGTTCAGGTTCCGTACCTCCTCCTCCCCATCTGACCCTCCTCCAGACACTGTGGTTGGTCATCAGAGTCCTCGGCCACCTCTTTCGCCAATACTTCCGCTCCTTCAGGCACCCGCACTTAGCTGTGAGCCTGGGCCCTCAGCTCAGCCTGCAAGAGCAGGCCAGGAGAATAGCCCTGGGACCTGCTCCTCACTCTGGGAAACTCCAGGCTGGGATGGACCCATGTCTGGCTTATCCTGTCATTGCTGCCAGAGGCCACAGCCTCCACCCAGCTTTAAAGCAGAGGGAATAAAAAGAGCAAACACACAAAAAAAAAGAAAAGCAGACAAGGAGTGGATGAGTCCTGGGCTTACTCTGCTGCCATCTTGAACATCTAGAATGAGAAACATTAGCCAGGATTTTAACTCTGCTGCTGTAGAGGTTGGGTATGTCAGGAAATCAGGTGTACATATTATGCCTGTACAGTAACACAGTTTAGTAATACTTTTTTGCCAGCAAAGGATTGACAGGTTCTGTAGAACAGCAAAGAGCCTCTTCCCAACACTGGGTTCCAGTATTAAGATGGTATTGCTTAAGGTAAGAACTGTTAGCCTGAAGATGCTTTGTTAAGTAGACAGGAATTTGCCATGAACATGTTTATGGTTCTGGAAAATAAAGTTCAGATTGAAGGAGGAATACTTGGGAAGGTAGCAGAATGAATGGAATGTCAATTTCTCATGCTTTGTGTTGCAGTTAGCATTGATTCTCATGTTCTGCTTTTCTTTGCTCAATCCACTTTCATTGATATATGGGACTGATGCAGTTTTGTGTTTGAAGGAACACATTTGACCAGAGCGCTACCTCAAATTAACCGGGGCTGTGGAAATATTTTTACTGTGTAAAATTGATGGCAAAAATGTTAATAAATCGCCTGCACTCTTTAAAAATAAAGGACATTTTCGATCAGTTACAAAACTGCCATTCTGCTAATTTGGGGTATCCAAACTGGAACCTGTGAGCCAAACCCATGAAACCCTTGCTACTTCAATTTGATTTGTGTTTGATGACTTATTTGCTGGCCTACCAAGTTTAAATTCTGGCCTGTAGGATTAGGCTAGACCACTCTTTATTTTAATTTAATTTACAGAATTTGGGCATCGCTGGCTGGGCCTGCATTTATTAGCCATCCCTAATTGCGCATGTGAACGGGATGGTGAGCTGCTTTCTTGAACTGCACATACACCTACAGTACAGTTAGAGACTTCCAGGTTTTTGACTCAGCCATACTGAAGCAATGGTGATATAATTCGAAATCAAGATGGTGTATAGCTTGGAAGGGAGCCTGCAAATATTGGTGCCCCTGTCTTCCTAGGTAATAGTGGTCATGAGATTGGAAAGTGGTGTCAAAGGGGCATTGCTGCAGTGCATCATGTTGATGAAATGCGCACTGCTGCCACTGTGTGGCAGATTAAATCACCTTATGTTTAACTCTAAGTTTGTCATAACAATTTTGAGATGTGTGTGAAATAATGACAACATACTGAGTGGTCACAAAGGCAAAAGGATCAATGTTTGATTTTGAAGGACCCAATGCCACCAGTCGCAAACAAACTTGCTGGTCTAAGTATCTCTCAAAATAAAAACTGGAGTACTTGAATTAATTTCCTGCTCCACTCTTTAGGGAATAATATTTTAATTAGGGCAAAACACTGTTGATGCTGGAAAACTGAAACAGAATGCTGGAGAAACTGGGATTGTTAGTCAGCATCTGCAAAGGGGAGGAAAAAAGAGCAAATGATTTGAACCTAGTTGACTCTTGTTCAGAACAGAAGAACAGACTCTTTTAATGAAGAATCACTGGACTCAAACATTAACTACTTTCTTCTCTCTTCTCTCTCCCCCCCCCCCCCCCCCACCGCAATGCTAGACTTGGAGTTATTTTTAGATATTTCTGTTTTTATTTCTGATCTTTGGCACCCGTCATTGTTTGTTTTGTCTTAATGAACAAGTTGATCACTTTTCCTAATGAAGTACAGTGCCACTTGTCGCTAGTCAGACTTACCTGACTGGTATTTACTGCATTTATTATGCGAATGTTCTTCCCAGCGGAGAATCCTCCTAGGCCAATACAGTGCTCCATCTGTTGCGGAAGAATTGTCACAACTGTTGGAATGATAGACAGCCTAAGAATAATGCTAAGCAACCTATGTTACCTCAGTTTGGTAAAACAATATGTGGCTATAAATCATAATTATTTGCACATCACCAGAGTCCAGTGAGTGACTTGACTTGTGAAATAAACACTGCCAGTCTGCAATCCAGCTTTCTTACCAGGTCTTATGACATATAATAATTTGAGTAGATTAGATGACTTTGCTGTGACTAGATTTAGGGTAGATAACTAGAGGGGACAGGTTTAAGATTTAAAAAAAAAAAATTAGCGAGAGGTGAACATCCTTTAAAACAATCGAAATTTTTTGATGTTGCTTGGAAGGATGGTGGAAACAGATTGTAGCATTGATGATACTTAAAAACAAAGAACAGTAGTGTGCACCCAATTAGAAAGCTCTTTTAAAGAGCAAACACAAGGAACTGAGTGTCATACTGCTGCACCATGTGATTTTACATGAGTTTTACAACTCGGGTGCTGTCTTTTTGTTTTTTAACTCACTTTGTTGTTTCCTTCTTTGCAGGAAGCCGGAGATTCTGCAGGCCCTCACAGCACTGCTAGATGCTGTCCAGCCAAGATGGCAGGAGTTCCAAAGTTATGATGAACTCAGCAGTCCACAATTCACAAATAAACTTGGTATTTTTGCCATTGGGTATAATACGCGGTGGGTCGAGGACATTCGGTACCATTATGCGGAAATCAGCTCCCAGGTGTTGGTTGGAAAAAGACTGAAGGAATACTTAAACCCAGATAAACCAGAGGGCAAAGTGATTGCAATCAAGCGTCAAAAAATGAACTGGAAGAAAGTCTATTATAAGGTTTTTGAGATCACTAAAAGTGAAGCGCGCTGTCTCGAGCTGCACTTCGCTTTCGAATGGATACCCATCGCACTTTCCCGAGCAGCCGGTGACAACACTATACAGTATTTGCTTCCGGGCGGGATCCCGGACACCAATGGCCTCTACGTGATTGGCTGTGAGGAGGTAGAGGGTGAGGTTTTCTCCCCGCGGCGAGATTACGGGATACGGGTGCTGCCCAGGGTTTCCTTGCGGCGGGATTCCGGCAGCAACACTGCTGGGCCATCTCTCTTGGAGAGCGAACTCGTCGACGGAAGTGAGGTGAAGTCAAAAATCCGCTACTGTTACTTGGGCTTAGCAGAGGAGGTGACCATTCGTCATTGCATACTGCAACACTTTCAACCACCTGTCAAGATGCTGGGCCTAGAGACCTGTACCATCAACGGCTTCCTTGCTGAAAACTGTCGGGCAGGATCCATCTCAAGATCTATTTACATCAAATTTATAGAAGTAGAAAAGGAGTATCTCTCTTCTGGCTGTGTAATTGAGTGTTTGGAAAAAGCCATGGGGTATTCTTTACGATTCACAAAGTAAATCCGACAGTAACGCACGTATTCAATTGGATGTGCAGAAGAGTCCTGCCTGGTGGCATTTAAAGCTGTAATAATGTCAGGGTTTTGATTTTGAAGCTTCCCACACTCGCTGTCCTAAGGATTTCAATGCCATTGTGGCTGAGGAAGGGGATTGGGTAGAACAAAATTGAATGTTCAAGACTATGGGTGGAATGATTGGGAGGGCAAGGCAGGAGCTTAAATCATGGAGAAAAGGAGTTTGCAGTTACTCTGTTCCACAGAAAGAAGATTCCAACCTGAGAGCGTGAATGTTGGAGCCTTTGCATCAATTAAAGGCTTTAATGGTCCAATGCCTTGGTTACGGTCCTATTAATGTACAGTATACTGTACAGTCCAACCAGTTTGCCTAGGACATGAATACAAGTTGTGAGAGCACCGACCATTCATAATGGTCTGGTAGTATATTGGGCTGCATGCTTCACTTGTATTCTCTACTCATAGCATTTTCCAGCACTCAAATCCACTAGCCACTCTTGGTGATTTCATTGGATTAGGAACTAAGTTACTAAATAATTAATAGGTAATGTGTATTTTAATTGGGGATGGGGGAAGAAAAGATGAAGTAAAATAGAAATTGAGATTGGGTCTCAGTCTGTTGAAAGCATGTCTCTTCTGCTGAAGTTAGCATTGAACCAGGATGGCGTGGGTGGGGGGGGGGGCAAAGTTATCTGGATATGTGTGTTGTTCAAATGGCTGCTGGAATGTAGCCCTGGGTAGCCAAAATGTCAACAAAGCCTCCTTTTCTATGGCAAAATATTATAACTATCCTGTTACCATAAACCCAGGTCTGTGAATCACACTTCATATTGGATCCTGACCCAACTCCACTCTGCACAGCTGCAATTATTCTGGCACTTACTGATGTGCACAGTGCCTTGACAATATCCCAGGGTTGGTTCCAGCACAGCTGAACGATTTTGGGATAGATGGCTGTAAGGAAAATGAATGCGTAGAGCCAGAAAGGCATTCGAACGCTTGTTGAGGAAAGCCCTGGTGCAAATTATTCTTTTGGGATTCCCAAGTATAATGCAGATGGTGAAATAAAGTAACTAGATGCCCTCCATTGGCCATTTTCACCTGGGCATTTTAAAATCAGTGGTGCACTTCTCCCCAGACAGAAACTAATATGCTTTCACAGTTGTATTAGCATCCTGGAGTGAGATTCTGAACAAAGCTTCCCAGACTGTTTTGTATTGAAGAAATTTTCTTCTTTTCACAGCTAACTGATCTCTTCTACTTTTTAGTTTCTTTTCTAATCATCTTCGTCATTGCAAAATGAGAGCTACCACGAGACAATCTAAAGTAAAGTGGTGTTTTAAGACCAAATAATCATTTGTTTGCATGGTGGTGTAACCCGCTGGTGTTTTTGCTGCCTTTAGGGGACATTCGCGTTAGTGTGGTGCACCTATGACTGAGATGTTGGGAATGAGGCTTGGGGCTTTGTTGTTTAGTATGGGTTAAGGTAAAGTCATCACTGCTCCAGAGAGCTCTAGGTTGTCTCATTCGAGAGAGAGAGAGAGAGAGAGAGAGAGACAAAGCACAGTTGACTGCACGGCTGGTTTGCAGTGCAGCATGGCGCAAACAGCACGGGTTCGGTTCCCACACCAGCTGTTCTATCTTGTCAAACTCGTCCCTTGGCTGAGATGTGGTGACCCTTGGGTTAAGCACTCCACCAGGCGTGTCTGTATAATGATTGAACAGCCCACTGGTCCTTTAGGATCATGGTGACATAACCTTACTGTGGATTAAGCCTCCCTCAATTGAGTGTCAAGTTAGATAAAATGTTATCAGCAGATTTCAATACAAATTAACTGCCAGGGCTTAATGAATCCATTATAATGCTTGTTTTATAATCACTCGTGTTGTCCTTTGTCATGCACACATCAGTTTTTAATCACTGTTCTTTTTAGCAGAAACATCTTTTGTAATTCACCTTCAAAGTTTGAGATTGAGGACTGAGTAAGAAAGAAATTGCTATCACATTCTGTCAGACCAATTAGTTTTTATTAGAGAGCGCTAGCCCCAAAAGTGTCTCAAAGCAACTTGAGCTTGTCACATGTTGTTCCTAGCATTAGAAATTTAAACTCTTTATAGCAAAATCCCTCAGGAGACTTCAAATGGTTCTTGTAATTGATAGCACTGTACTTTAAAAATTCAGAGTCTTCTGGTTTTTGCTGATGGACCACAGCAAATGTAAAATGTTAACATTTTAAAGCAGGTCCAGTAAAAGAGAAATCCTCTCCACAGTATTCACCCCTCAGTTCCTTACAGGCAATAGCTGAGACTTTATTTCCCAAGGTTTAAAAATAATGAGCTTTCACCTTTTTAATGTTACATTTTGAAGTGAACTCCAAAGTATGAGCTTCAGTAGCAGTTCGATTGGTTAGTCTTCTGCAAACTAAAACAGGACCAAGTAAATGAGAGCAGTCAGGTTTGGTCCCTACCTTGTGCTGCTGTATCGACAGGGAGACTATTGGTACATGGAGGTTGGTATCATGTAGAGGGGAAAAGAAACTTGTCTGCTGAAAAGTATGTTGTCCTCATTGGCATATCCCATTGTGTATACCGTAATAATCAAATGAAGCTAGGCTGTAGCGCTTCAAGTTTAATCTTTGCTCTTGTATCCATCATGAGTTCAAATAATTTGCTGTCACTTGTTGTCTAGCCTGAGACAAAGTCTTGGACAAGATAACTAGGATTATCAACATATACAAGCCATACTTCGAATTGATGCCTTCGTAAGAGAAAGAAGTGGGGACAAAACACAGACCTAAGCAAGATAACTTGCCTACGCTGAGATTTCTCAAGTTCTGAAGTTTATTTTTCATTCCCTTTAGTATTCGTTTGTTCATTCCTTTTTAACTCTTACATGACCCATAACTTTCTTTTGGTCTGGTACTTTGAGAAGTGTTACATAGTCAAAACTTAATCCTTTTAATTTGCAGTGTACTTTGTGATGGATCATGGAATATTACAGAAGGCAGGAGCATTAAAGTTACAAGAACATCAAAACTATCTATCTCTGGCACATTTAGTTATTGAGTAAATTAACTCTTAATCACCTGAGCCCAAAGAAGTCAAAAGATCAAAAACTCAATCGACATCCATGTTTTCAGGGTATCAGTAGAGTTATCAATGGCATTGAAGATGACTGGGAGAGATTTTGATGTGATGGAAATGCAATCAGTGTTTGGGATTGTGTTTTGCATCACTTGTCATTTTTCCTCAAACTTGGAAAAAGATTTGATGTATCACAACTTTATTGCTCAGGACAGTTTTTTTAAGATTTATAAGACACTTAATTAACATGTCTTGAAACCATAGAGATAAATATTGAAGTAAAGTCAGTTTGCAGCTTTTGGTGTAGATTCTCTGTTAATGGAACAAGGCGCAATATAGGGTACACTTATAGTGCACTTCCAAGTTTCTTTGAAGATCACTTTTGATATTTAACTCTTCATGTGACCCCGAAACGGAATATGAGTGACAACAACACAGCCAGATATCCTAGAAGTTTTATAAAAAAACAAAAGAACTGTGAATGCTGTATATCAGAAACAAAAACAGAAGTTGCAGGAAAAACAGTTCTGAGGAAGGCTTATTGGACCCGAAACATTAACTTTGATTTTACTTCACAGATGCTGCCAGACCTGCTGAGCCTTTCCAGCAACTTCTGATTTTGATTCTGTAAGCTTTCCCCAGGATCATAACCAATTAGACCAAGACCATGCAGGGTTGGCTAGAAGCATGGAACAGCCGTAACCTGCTGTATTCTGTGGAATCTTCACTACACTGGAACCAAAAGACATGGCACTTAAAGTTGGAAACCTAATTTCTCGGAACAACAATATGTAATGATGCAGGTCCGATTCAGTATTATCTTACACTGAAATGATGTAATTGATAAGTGCGTAACATTTTTAACTCCTGAAACAACCTGTTGAAGATGCTGCAGTAGTGCCATTTAGATTCATCAGCCCATTGAGTGAAATGTGACTGGTACTGCAGTGACTTGAGGATAGTGATATTGCAAGTCGTAATAATCCTCAATTTTCTTGAGATACCTATCTTACCAAGATTAATGATAGCCAATATTAATTGGATTCCAAACTGCTTCATTGACCTTGTCTCCCACACAAAGTAACTTCCATTAGGTAGCAAAAACAAGGGACAATAACTGTTTCCTCATCTAATAACTTGAGAAACAGGAGTAGACCATATGGCTGTTCCAGCCAGTTCCATTTCTCAATACTCATGGCTGATCATCTGCTTCAACTTAAATTTCTCTCCTCATCCCTATATCCTCTGATTTCCTGAAACCAAAAATCAGTCTGTCTCAGCCTTAATCCTATGGGATAGAACATTCCAAAGATTCACCACCTTTTGAAGTGGTGGTGGAGGGAAAGAAACTTATGTTCATTTCAGCCCTAAAGATTTTGAGCCTATTGTCCTGAGATTGTTCTTCTGCATTCTTGCATCCCCAGCCAGAGGAAACAACCTTTCACTACCTACCCTAAAGTTCTCTGTTTCAATTCAGTTATGTCTCAAAATAACTGAAAACTAATGGAACAGTCTCAAATTAATGTTGCAACCTTTTGGACATGCCTCAAATTCTGTAACTTAAGTAATTGTCTTTCAAATAGTTTTTAAAAATGAAGTTCAGTAAGTTTAGAGAGGTAGCATTTCTGCTTCGGGTCAGTGTGCATCATTACACTGTTCACCTTCAAGGTGAAGCCTGCATATTGCTGTCTTAAATGTTGTACTTTAGCAAAACTGCTGCCCGTTTTAATATGAAGGCAAGAAATTGAAAATACAGAGTGTGCTTTTGAAACCCTTCCTGTATCGTTTTGGAACTGAGACCATTCTGGATGTGACTGTACTTCAGTGATGAGTAGTGGACTTTGGGATTTTATTTCATTGCCCATTCCTGGGTAAATGCATAGGTCACCTGGAACACTTTTCGTTTGGTTTAAACTTTCATTGGACACTAGCTTTGATATTATTTATGCCACTTTGTTGCCCTTAAGTAGCAAGATTTGAACAATGGTCATGAGCAGCTCTAAGATGTCAGCATCCATCGTTACAAGTTGGCCAGCTGAGAAATGGGTTAGATTGGATAATTTGTGAACCCAGTTCCATAAAGCTATGCAAAAAGCCTTGCTGAAATTAAGTAGGGCTTTCATATCCTTTTAGTTTGAATTTTGAGGCTGATTCCAATAGAAGCATCATTTATAAATAAGTCATTATTAGTGGGGGAAAAAAAACCATGCAATGAAAGTTTTTTTTTGTCTTACACTCAGCAAGACTGTTGCAACAATACCAAGTTTCAAACGAACACCAATTTGTTACATGAGAAACAGGCAGCTTGTTTGTTGGCAAATTAACTGTGGCCAAAATGTTGCTGTGGAAAGGGCATGTCTATCCAAATCAGTTTCTCTATATCCCTTTCAGCAGTTTTGTGTGTCGATTTGATGCCATCCAGCCTATAAATAATGTCAGTTCCCTTTTCAAGACTCTCTCTTGGTGACTGTAGATATGCTGTGTAGATGGAGTACTTTGTTTGGCAGTAGCCCTTTGACATCTCACTCATGAACCTAACCAGTGAATATTGACGTCTTCTGACTATAGGGAATGACATTTGAATCCAGGTTGAACTCCCATCAGTGTAGTCACGTTTTGTATCACTGGATAACAATCAAGCACCTTTGCTGATTTGTTTCCTCCCCTCATCCCGATAACTGTAAACGCACTGGAAGTAATTACAGATTCTGCTATTGCCCAGGGTATTAGCTAATAAAATACAGCTCAGGAATCAGATCTCAAACCTTGTGTGTATAGTTTATGTACCTAATGGTGCCCTTATCCACAAGACCATTATTGAGGAGCTTCCAACTTAATATTTACCACAGCTCTCGGAGACATCTCCCCCTCATTCCTTTGGAAAATATTAATTCTGCTGATTTCAGCAGCCATCCAATTAGCTTTATTAATCGGGTCTGTGATCCCTCTGTTTAGAAATACAGTTCGGTAATTGTGTGCACACAACCTACTCTCAAACTGCTGATGAAAATTTTCACCAATCTATAATTTGAACAGTGTGGAAACATTCCAATCCCACCACAAAAAGCACAGGACTGCTCTGTACATAGTATATTGGCTAATAAAGGCACTAATGCTTAGGACTCTGCACCTACAATAATGGCTTACAGCTCCCTTCGCTTTCATAAATTGCCAGAGTGCACACTATGTCGGCACCTGCCTAGGTTCAATGTTACGTTCTTACATAGTGCAAGCGTTCACAAGTGGGTATTTTCAGTACTCTTAAGTTAATATACGACTACTGGAGATCCCATTATAAATGAAGACCAAATGAAAGTCAGAGAAACAAAAACCAAATCACTGGAGAAAATCCCCAGAACAAGCCACTGTTCTGAACGATGACCAACCAGGCAGGCTGAACTGTATCGTTCTTAGTTTAGACACTGTTGATCATATAAAGATGAAGATATAGTTAGAGGTAACTTTAAACAAATAAAATTGTATTTTTTACATTTTTGTGCTTTGATTTTTTTTCCAAAAAGTTTTATTTTGGACGTTTCTTTGCCCTCTGGTAATTAAGCTGTCTAAAGCTTTGATTTTAAACAGGGCAGCCATTCCTCATTGTGTAGCTGACCAATGATGCACATGCTCCATATATAATACAGACGTATGACAGCCAGGACAAGGTGTGAAGTTGTTTTGTCAGCAAGCGGCTGATTGTTGCACTGATGTCCAAATGTCCACATTTAGTGGTAGAACTAAAATCTAATCGAGTTTGCAGCAACAAAAGAAAATCACAGAATAGCAAAGAAAAACATGTTCTTTTTCCATTTTTCTTAACTGAAATATTATGTGGTATTTATCCCTGCTGTTATTGATTATATTGTAATACTTTATGAAATGATTTATCCTTTTAAGAAGGAA
Organism: Chiloscyllium plagiosum; assembly: GCF_004010195.1. Lineage (NCBI taxonomy): Eukaryota > Metazoa > Chordata > Chondrichthyes > Orectolobiformes > Hemiscylliidae > Chiloscyllium > Chiloscyllium plagiosum. The sequence goes on along the minus strand of NC_057744.1, from coordinate 28,892,272 downwards.
AAGAATAAGCATCTATGCTGACTAGCAAGTGCTTGAGACTCATATGGATTAGAATGTTGGCTCAAAGTGAGAAAGACATAAGATCATCTTTTGATTCACAAAGTTGGGGGAATATAATCCTCACTCACTGCCCCACATAAGAATGTTAGGGATTTTCCATTATTTTCAATGGGAACTCTCAGCGGCTTTGGGATGTTTTGGTGAGATATGTCTTGTATTCTTCTCTTGATGCAGCATTAAGCTATAAATTATTAGATATTAAAGACCATTATGACTTTATTTGTGTGTGTGTGAATGTCTGAAATAGTAAAACTGTCTGAGATTTTACCTTTTCAAAAGCTAAAAGTAGTTTATTAAACTTCAACAGTGAAAAAAGCACAACCATCTGGGGAGCAAGAGAGTCAACATTTTTGGCAGTCCTGATGAAGGGTCCTCCTGAAATGTCAACTCTCCAGCTCTTTGGATGCTGCCTGACCAGCTGTACTTTTTTGAGTACCACATTTTATTGACTCTGACTCTCCAGCATCTGCAATCCTCGCTATCTTCTGAACTTCAGCAGTGTACACTACAACATCATCTTGAACACAGGAGCATGGCATCAGGTTCTTCAGTGCTGAGGATCCACACACAAACTGCTGGACAAATCTAAATTAGTCTGGCAGTATCTGTGGAGAGGAAGCAGTTAATGTTTTGAGTTCAGTGACTCTTCCTCAGAACTAACCTGTTGGTTGATTTAATTGTGGGCCATCTCCCTTGTCCATGTTAAGGTCTACTATTGGCATATACTCCCGTGGATGCCTCTTTTGAGTTCATTGTTTAGGAAATTTAAAGAGTGGCCACTTTCTCCTATGGCTCGTGGGATGGGGTGCTAATCAGGCATCTAAATAAAAGTGCCGACTGTGGCAGTTTGGGTTTCTGCTGGGGAGAATGCCTGTTTGACCTCACGTGAACACCTCCTTCTCTGGCTACTCTTCACATGTCTACCCTCTGGTAGATTCCCACTGTTTTACTGGACTCTGAGTTTAACTTGGTTTTAGCTGTACCTTTATGGTGGTTACAAATGTGCTGGAGCTTCGAGGATTACTGACTTTTCCTAACTTACTAACTTTGAAGGGTTGGTTTACACATGTCTGATTTCATTTTGGACTCTAGTGCTCTAAGGTCGCTGTCTCATTCCTGCAACAAACTAATCAACTAAATGAGGCATCTCGATCACCGTCTGAATTTTTTGGGGATCTTCATTGTTCTTCCTAGGTTGGAGACAGTGTGTTGATCAGCCAGGCTCCCTGTTAATCCAACGGAAGTTCAGCCTTTGATTAAGACTTCTACCTAAGTTGGAACCTTTGTGCGACCCTGTTCAGTCCTTTATCTCTGGAGACCCATATTGGGCTAGTTTTGCTGCTTTTTTTTTATGGCTTCTCAGTTGGGTAAGGCACCTTTCTAAGCAGCTTTGGGGGTAGTTGAGTACCTGTCAGGTCTATTTGGGAACCTTCTAGATCTGTCTCCCAATTCTGAAAGATTGGTTTGCCAAGAGTGAATGTTTCCTTTAAATCTGGGTATGTCAGATTTACCAACTCTATCAATTCAGGGATTTTCCTCTACTTTTTAAAATGTTTTGTTTAGCTACACCTCCTGTTCATACAGTAGGGGTGCAGGCGTTCTTACTTTTAAAATGTGGTTATGGTGGCTTTTTCACTAATTGTAGAACTATTTAGAAACTTCTGTGGCCACCTACTAAATATTGCTATGGTCAAAGTAGCAGTTATTACCAGACCAGTCCAATCCTATTGCATGAACTTGGCTTGTTTCTGGTATTTTCAAGTTGTTTTGATCTCTCACTGAAACAAAAGCACACAGTGTTGCAGGTTTTGCTCACACAATAAAACAGAAGCTTATTACAAAAGAAATAGAATAATCCAAGCTACTTTATTAAAGGATCAAAGATTTCTGAACACAGTAAAATTGTAATTTCATTAATCCCAAAAACACTTTTTTTATAAATTGAAGTAAAACAATTTCATACTATATCACTCAGATAATACTTAAACCTACTGAAGTGTTAGATACATGGTCACTAGTGTTAAGTCTACTGTGACTTCAACCTTTCGGCTAGAATTGCAGATAGTTTCTTGAGTAACATGCATGCTTAATTATATAGTTTTGTGTAATCTCTTCAGAGTTTTATGCCAACAATTCTAAAGGGGCCTTGTACAGTAATACTGCCCCTACCTCTGGACCAGGACACCCAGTTCTAAGTCCCACAGGCTCCACTGGGGGTTTCATAACATACCTCAATGGGTTTAAAAAAAATCCATCCCTTTTGATCTGGAACCAATAATACCTTCACCCAGTAAAACAGAGTTTCCCCATATATCCTTTGCTTCTCAGGAGCTTTGTTTTTATGAAGCCATCCTATTCCAAAGACTCCACTCAAAGTCAAATGAAAAGGCCGAACTATGGGTTTTTTCTTTTTCTGAAGAAAGAAATTCTAGAATACACTTAACAAATCTTGAGTCCCCAGTATTTAATTTGCTGGGTTACAGAACAATCAAATTTTTTTTTTTGAAAGTCCATAATTATGCCATAAACCTGACTCACTCGAAAGCCAGGCTTCAAAATATAATTTTCAAAAGTCACCATAGCTACAAAAATAAAAATTAATAATTAACTTCTAACACATAGAAAACATCGCTTGCTAATTCTTCAACCAGAAAACCCAAACTCTCAACAAATAACACTTCAAAAAATTATACCTGTAAATCACATCACGCAGTGTAAAAAGGTTTAAAGTAGCCAATCCTCTCACCTGTCCAACAGAGGTGTAGGCTCCCTTTTCATATTTGCCGGCAAAGCCTGGGAACTTTGTGTCTCTATTTAATCCTGAGGATTAGAATTCAACTTGCTACATTTTGGGTGAATCTCATTCAACCGTGTCTACTTGAAAACTAGCCATCTTTCTTCTTGGTTCCTCAACTAAGCACTGCACACTAGTTTTGGCTACCTGAAAGTTTATTGTAGCATCTGAACTGTTTGTTTTTTTTTTGAATGCCTGTAGGTGATTTTTCTATGGTAAGGATTTCCATAATTTTGCTATTGGGGGATGCACTGTTTCCTGTTCTCCCGTATCTCTAGTGGGATACCCTGGTGTACATAGGCTAAATAGTGGCCACCACTGTCATGTAACATTTTGTGTGAGGCAGCTCCCTTACTATCAGTCTTCTGTTTAATTTAGTAAAGGTTTCTCCATCCGTCACTTCACTTTTCTGACCTCTTTACGCTTTACTGGCCAAAACTCAGGTTTTGTAAAACCATGTGACTTTGGCTGAGCCAGCCAACCCTGAAGGGTTGCTTTGCTCCAGACATCTGCAGAACTTGGCTGAATTAGTTCAGTTTGTCCAGTTTCTCTAAACTCTCTCTAAGGGTCCATTCTTTGATGTTTTTTGACACCAGCATTTCATTTAGGAGGATCAAGACGACTTCTGCTTTGGGTAGCTGAATGGAATATTTCTAGCTTGGTCCTGACTTTTATAGTCATCCTTCACTGCTCTGGGTTTTTAGGGCAAAATGACTGGAACTTTAACAAGCAAGTTTTTTTGTATGTCTCGCTCTTCTAAGCACCCTATGATCTGTATGTCCTTGTTTGCGATGAAATGCGTGTACTACTCAAAACCAAATTTTTCACTACTTATTGTTGTACACGTGACAACAATAAATCAAAGTAAACATCGCTAATTCCCTCTGTCATTTCTATTAGTTTTTGAACTCCTCTTAAGTTTTTAATGTCATCTCCAGAACCTCCCTTCTCTTGAAACCCTTAGTCTTTGCTGAAACTGTCTTCAATCCCTTCCGCAGCCAGGGTTATTATTCTGGGCAGAGCACCCCAATCAATTAGAGGTTATGGTTCTCTTATCCATTCCAGAATTGAATTATTTAGAACAACTCTGGTCCTTCAGCCTCACTCGGCACTACTCCCTGTACTTTCCTAGTTATAACTTCCAACTGGTCAGAGAGGCTGGGTTCTCAGTGGTTAGCCATTTATTTTCTTTGAGTGTTAAGATTATGAAAAATTGTTGTAGATGTTTATTTGACTAAAATGATTCTTGCTTCTAGTCAGTTTCCTCCCAGTATCCAATTCAAGCTTGTTTTAACATTTGGCCTCTGCTCAGATTTTTGACTACTTCTATCCCAGATTTCTGTCCGAGATAGATAGGAAATTTGGTAAATTGAGATATTTTTGCCACCGTCCTGTCTGTGACTGGATTTTTCTCCATTCTTTTTCCCCTATTTTAAAAAAAAAACAAGTAGTGGTGTGTTTCTCCAAACCCTTTTGCAAAGTCTCAGTGGTTAGTACTGCTTCCTCACAGCACCAGGGTCTCAGGTTTGATTCCAGCCTCAGGCAACTGTCTGTGTGGAGTTTGCACATTCTCCGTGTCTGCCTGGGTTTCCTCCGGGTGCTATGGTTTCCTCCCACAATCTAAAGATGTGCAGGTCAGGTGAATTGGCCATGCTAAATTGCCCATAGTTTTAGGTGCATCATTCAGAGGGAAATGGGTCTGGGTGGGTTACTCTTCGGAGGGTTGGTGTGGACTGGTTAGGCCAAGGGCCTGTTTCCACCCTGTAGGGAATCTAATCTAATCTTAAATATTACCAGTATTAATTATTTGGGGTTCACTGTACCTCCAGCAGGACGCTATCACTACCAGAGTCATAGAGATGTACAGCATGAAAATAGACCCTTCGGTCCAACTTTTCAGTATACCAATCACATATTGTAAATGGATCTAGTGTCATTTTCCAGCATTTGGCCCATATCCCTCTAAACCCTTCCAATTCATGTACACATCCTGATGCCTTTTTTAAAATATTTTTATTGAAAAAAGTTTTCTTTACAAAACTATAATATTACAAAAGTATGAAAATATAACAAACAACAATAAACCATAAACCATCTACTATACTACTCTACAAAAGAACTCACAGCTGCACTTGTTACACATTGATTAGATGTCTTTTAAATGTTGTAATTGCACCAGCCTCCACCACTTCCTCTGGCAGCTCATTCCATACACACACCACCATCTGCGTGAAAATATTGCTCCATGTGTCCCTTTTCCATCTTTCTCTTCTCACTTTAAACCTATGCCCTCTAGTTTTGGATCCCCCTACTCTGGGAAGAAGACTTTGCCTATTCATCTGTCCATGACCCTATCAACCTCCCAAAGGACACCCCTCAGCCTCCAATGCTGCAGGGAAATAGCCCTATCCTGTTCATCTCCCGTAGCTCAAACCCTCCAACCCTGCCAACATCCTTGTAAATCTTTTCTGAAGCCTTTCAAGTTTAGATTAGATTACATTACAGTGTGGAAACAGGCCCTTCGGCCCAACAAGTCCACACCGACCCGCCGAAGCATAACCCACCCATACCCCTACATTTACCCCTTACCTAACACTATGGGCAATTTAGCATAGCCAATTCACCTGACCTGCACATCTTTGGACTGTGGGAGGAAACCGGAGCACCCGGAGGAAACCCACGCAGACACGGGGAGAACGTGCAAACTCCACACAGTCAGTTGCCTGGGGCGGGAATTGAACCCGGGTCTCTGGCGCTGTGAGGCAGCAGTGCTAACCACTGTGCCGCCCAAAGCAACATATTTTCTATAACAGGGAGACTGGAATTAAACACAGCATTCCAAAAGTGGCCTAAACAATGTCTTGTATATCTTCCCTCCTGTCCAGTGTAAGCATTCCCCAAGGATTATTCCCTCCGTGGTACCATCCCTCCATCAGTTCTAACACTTTCTCATCCACCCAACCCCCATGGAACATATGCAGAGGTGTTATGCTCACCCTTTCACCTCCATCCACCTCACTACCCAAGGCCTCAGGCACACCTTCCAGATGAAGTAGTCTTTGAACTAGTTTGAAAGAACTACAAGTCAATGTATTTGCTGCTCATACTGAGGACTCCTTTACATTAGAAGACTAAATGCAGAGGGGAGGTGGCAGCCATGGGCTATCACCACTGGGCTGTTAATCCAGAGACCCAGGTAATGTTCTACGGCCTCTGGTTCTAATCCCACCAGGGCGGACAGTTGAACTTTGACTGGGATTAAGAGTCTAAACCTGATTGCTGGAAAAACCCATCTGTATCACTAATAACCTTCAGGAAATGAAACTGCCATAATGTGGTTGACCTTTAACTGCCCTCTGGGCAATTAGAGCTGAGCAATAAATGCCAGTGATACACTTATTCTGTGATTGAATAATGAGAAAAGACTGACCGTTTTGCAGCACACCTCCACTCTGTCCATAGGACTGACTCCAACCTTCTAGTTGCTTGGTCCCACATTGACATTTCCATCCTGGACCTGCTACAATGTTCTAACAAATCCCAACATTAGCTAATGAAAAAAAAACCTTATTTTCAGTTTAGGCATTTGGTAGCCTCCTAGGATTCAATAACTTTAGACCGTGACCTCTATTCTCCATATTGGTCATGATCCTCCAGCAGCTGTGTTTTATTTGTGTCTTCTTGGCTTTTTCAGCAGTTACCCTTCACAATTATGTTAATCTCTTCACACTTACCCTTCACACTAACCCTTCACAATTATGTTAATCTCTATTCTTCCTTTACTGCCATATGTACTCCCTTTGACTTTTGCTCTGAGAACCTTCACCATTTGTTCCACTTCAGGAGGAAAACCCATTGCAATTCTTGCCATTAAGATTATTTGAAAATCAGAATGGTCTCGAATCATAGAAGGAAACAAGTATTAGAATTTTTCAATTTAATCTAAAATCTTACAATTATCTTTTAGCTAAAAGTTAAATACAATGTTACATCAGTAGCCTCTAAGGATCGTTCCCAACCTTAACCTCAAGAAGATTCAAGTCCTTTATCAACCCAGTTCCATCCCTCCATTAAGATTAACATAAAAATCCTGAATATGGAATAATTCCCCAACCTGGCAAGCCACCATGCATTTAAGGCTGCCTTTAATGCAGAGATCCAACACCTGCATTCAGTCTGTGAGCGTTGCCTTTGTTCAAGTAAGGATGAGTATCGTCTATGACCATGACATCCCTGATATCAACTCATATGTAAGTGTCCAACACATGGACTACTTATAGAGTTCACGTTAAGGCTCTTGAGAAGTACCATCAATGCTTTTTGAGATGGATTCTCCACATTAGCTGAGAAGGTGTGAATAGTAACATCAGTACCAAGGCCACGATTATCCAAACAATCTCCACACGAGAGCCACATGCTCAGGATGCCTGAGTTTTGAGTGTCAACGCAAATTTTTTCACTCAACTCAAGGAAGGCTCTCTTCTCAAATTGAAGGAGGACAAAAGAGGCTTTACAAAGACCCCTGATGGCTTCCCTCAAGAAATGTAACTCATGCAAGGCCCTCATTCAGAAACTAATTTGGAGGAAGCTCCTATATGAAGGGATGCAATTCTTTGAGAACACCAGCTAGCAAAAAGAAAAGGAACAGGAGAAAAGATTGTCAGCAATCTCAAGGCTAAGGACCAATTCCACCTCCCAGAAACACCTGTCAACTGTGTGGTCAGAGATATGGGTCTAGGCTTGGGTTCATCAGCCACACGAGGGCCACAGGACCCAAGACTAATGAAACAGAATTTGGTAGGTATACAATCATACTCATTAGTGTGTGATTGCTGCTGACAATGACTGTAGGCAGTAGCATCATGTTTCATTGTTCACTATAGGATATTACTCTGTAAAGGTCCACAAAACTTTTTGATCAGGAGAGTGTCCTGATTGTGTCACACATTTGCTGTGTCCTCTTGCTATGATCTGTTGCTTCATCATCTTTCCTGACATCATGAACTTACATGAGGCGGGAGGATGGTGGTGGAATGTCTCCTCTCTATGCGAGAAAAAAGTTGATGGTCCCCTCATTGAGTTTAACTCATCAGTTGAAGTGAGATACCAGGGCATGCCTCCTGGCATGCATTACTAGCCACTTGGAGGCATGTAGAAAGCTGAAGGTACTATGGATCTCCAATGAAACTTGGCCCACACTCAAAATCAATGTAATTGGTTGTCAATAACTGAAAGGCACTGGTCCTGTCATCGGAATGTCCAACTCCCCCTGGCAAAATATAAATACAGGTAAATGAAGAGTTTGGATCTAGTCTGGCTGATGAACAGACATTCAACAATTAACTAACCTGAGTTAGTGGAAAGTGCCTATTTGGTCTTCTTATCTCAGTGTTTCTTACAACAAAGCAAACAAGAAATCCCACTTGGTTTTCAACTGTTAAAGCTCTCAGTAACTTGAAAAACATGTTTTCATGCACAAATGTCACAGTGAAAACCTTATGTTTTCAATGAAGAGAGAATTTTTCTGTGCAATCTGTTAGCATTGTATGAGGTAGACTGTCTGTCAAGAAGTCTGAAGACTTCTGCACAATTCAGAATTCCTGATGCTTCTATTTAGTCAGGATACAGATGGTCAGAAATATAGATCGATTACAAATGGGAGACAGTTCTGGGATATTCTTTTGAAGCTCAATTCAGTTGGCCAAGTGATGCATGTGCTGATGCTAAAACTGATTGAATGATGGAGACATGAGCATTACATGTTTTACTAGGTGGGAGAGTATATGTGGCCCTTACCTGCTCCGCATGCAGCCAGTGACTGTTCTGACTTGTGCCCAGCCATTGGTGGCAAGTTGGTTATTGTGGTGCCTTTCTATGAAGGCAAATGTAGTTGCAGGATGACCAGGACAAATGATGGCAAGCTGAAAGTGCACATACCTAAGGGCACACATCACAACTACTTGGTCCCTCGGGATGCATCAAAACAGGAGGAGCAGAATTTTTCATCCCTGACTCCATTTCCTGCAGATGATTGAGGCACAATATCAAAACAGGTTGTGTGTCAATGATGTGATGGAACTGTGCTGGCTGCTAGAGTGGGTCCTGAGAGTGCGGGAGCGGAAGACCGTCCCCTCCTAGTGATTGTGAAGGTGACAGTCGCTATGAGCTTCAATATGACTGGCTCCTTCCAGGGAGCAACAGGTGACCTGTGTCAGATCTCTCAGTCGTGCATCCACAAATGTATTAGGATTGAGATTATTGCTATCTGTACACGATCACATTGGTTCATTTTGATCTCCAATGATGTAATCAGTGCTGTAGCCCAGGCAGTAGGATTCAAGAACATATCTGGGTTTCTCCTGATGCAGGAACCATCGGCTGAACACACTTGGCATTGAGGGAGCACTGTCAGAATGCCATGGAATCATGAACAGGAAGAGGTTAACACTTCCTGCAGGTATGCGCCCACTAACCTGGCAGCTGCCTCGACTCCTAAACTCTACACTTCCATCAACTTGGTACGTTTGAGGGTCCAGTGCCTTACAAGGCTGGATACTGAGGGAAAGGGTCCACTGACTATGACCATGGCTGTTGAGACCATTGCAAAGTCCCTGATTGATGTGGAGCACAGGTACAAATGCTGCCCATGCATTGACCAGGGCTATGGTGGAGCAGGCAATGGGACTGCTGAAGATGCTGATCCATAGCTTGGACCAGTCTGTGGGGGAGCACATGAGTATAGTCCAGACAAAGTGTGTCACCCTATGATGTGTTGTGCACAATTGGAGCAAGTAAAACAGAGGTGTGATAGATACTGAGGAACTGGAGAAATGAGAGCGGCATTCCAAGGAGGGAGAGGAAGTTCTCCATGTGCTTGACAGAGCTTGGCTGCATCGGGCATGACAAAGGAGCTGGCCAACACCTGGTTCCAGCCAATGGGAGCTGGATGCAGCAGACAATCAGAGATTATACAATAGTCATGGTCTTCATGCCTGTATTTTGCTTGCATTGTGAGGTGAAATGCAGCTTCTATTCATTTTGTTTGTGTTCACTTTTGCTGACTGTAAATAAAAGCTCATGTTTGCATTTGTCCAATAATTTGCCTGTACATGGTGTTGCTTTACTGTTCAATGACAAGATGCAGACATGAAGACAAGAGCACTGGTGACTTTCAAGAGGGTGGTTAGATGGGATGTAGCTAAGGATAGATAATCCATGCTGTCAAGTGGTCAAATGGTATTGAGGATGAGAGAATGGGGGATTGTATGTGTGAGGGAGTGACAACCATGCTGTTTATGTGTGGTGAGCAATGTAGGGCTCTGCAGTTGTTGTACTATTACAATACCAGTGAGGGCCAGCACTTATTCACCCTTTCACAGATGTTGCAGAGGGTCAGGGATGCCAGTCTTTTGTAAGATATCCTGCGGGTACCGGGTTGTTTTGGGAACGTTAGAATGGGGCGAGAGCGCACTATTGGGATGGGTAGTTAATGAGGTAGGTTTGGTTAATTACAATGAGAAATCTCAACTGCCTCATGGAGAGAAAGTCTCCATGGAACTTGTTGATAGTGATAGCCTAAAAGTCATGAGATTCAGCCCTTTGTTCTTCCAAAAACTTTAAGCACTGAAACGAGTCATTCAGTTCAATCAGCTCCTGCCAGAAGTTTACTGCTCTCAAATCTCCTTCCATCTTCTCTTGGCTAAATATCTTATTGTAACCCTCTATCCTTACTTCCTGAAATCCATGTCTGGTTTCCTCTAAATTGTATCTACATTACTTACCTCAACCTCTCCCTGCCTTAGCAATTTCTATATTTTCATGCCACTCTTTGTGTAGTTTCCTTTCAACTCCCTGTTGAATTTCTTGACGACTATCTCATATTGATGGCCTCTGATTTCACTTTTCTCCACAGGAGAAACTTTCTCTCCATGTCCAAAATTTCAAAACCATTCATAATTTTAAAGGACCCCATTTATTCAACCCTCAACCTTTTCTGAAGAGAAGAGCAATCCAGCCTGATCATCTTTTCCTGATTATGTTAAAAATGCCTGGGTGTGGATAATTCTTGTAATTCCTCTCTGTACCCTCCCCCGTGCCTCTATATTCAATTTATAATTGCTCTCACCAATTATCCCATAATAAGTTACAATTGCACCTGTTTGTCTTCTTTTTAAAACTGTGCAATATAAGCCAATTTTTAAAAATTAAAAGCAATTCTACTTCATCTAACCCCTTTTCTTCACTGATACAATCTCATTTTGTTTTTTCATTTTTAAGTGTTTAATAAGTTTTATTTGGATATAGTTGCAAGATTTTGTTGCTATTATGCTTGCTTCTGGGTGTTAGCAAGATCAGCCTTTTACAATCTGACAATCAGAACTGAATGCAGTGCTTTAAGTGTTATCTAACCAAGATTCTATACAGGTTTAGCATAACTTCTCAATGCTTGGTTTGCCTATTTCTCATTTATGTCCTTGATTAAATTCTAGTGTTACATTTTGGAACCTATACATTATGGGGTCTGGGCAAGGATCGATTGTACTTAACCACAGCCACTGTTGAATAGCCTAGCATTCATTTTGGAGGCCGACACTTGAGGACTAGCCAACAATACAGATTCCAGAGGCTGCTGGGACTCATGAATCCATACCACAGCAACCATCTGAAGGCAAGGGGAGAAAGTTGGAATAGAATCACGTTTAAGGAATCTGCTCTGATGACTTAATGTGCTCTTTGGCGAGAACACTCAGTGCTAGAGTTTGCCAAACCAAACTGTTGACCTCACTCTTTCAACATTATCTTGGCTTGCACTAACCTAGTTAGGTATCGTCTGGAGTTTGAGAGTCCCCACTCTGCATTCCTCATCTTTCTGTTATATGTTGTTTGAAGAGTGTGTAAGGATTGATTGCTGTATATTGCAGCTTCTGTTTGAATGAAATCAAAAAGAAATATGTAGGACTCACACAGCATAGTTGTAAAATGCCTTTGTGCAATCCCATCTGGAGTGCTGTGTTCAATTCTGGCCAGTGTGTCTCAAGAAGGATATGTTAGCTTAGGAAAGGGTGTAGCACAGACTTACCAGGGTATAACTGGAGCTGAAAGGATTAATTATGAAGTCAGGCTGCATAGACAAGACTAGTATTCCCAAAAGCAAACCAGATTAAACATTAATCTAATTAATTTATTTAAGATGCTTAATTGATTTGATTGAGCTCATAAAGATGAACTAATTCCCCAGATGATTTGGAGTTCCAGAACAAGGCTCCTTTGGAGCTGGTTCTCAGGAAATATGTCTTCACAAAGTGAAGAGTTGTAGAAATCTGAGTTACCTCCAAAATATTGATGCTAGGTCTGTTGTAAATTTCAATACTGACCATTTTAAGGCTTTTGATAGAACCCATCTGTTTTGGCCAACCATTTGGTTATCTGTTTTGATATCTCCTTCTGTGGCTTAGTGACAATTTCAGTTAATAACAAAGCCCAAGAGGGGGATTTCAAGACTCGGTGACATATTTTGAAGGTGAGAGGAGAAAGATTTAATAAAAGACATGGTGGCATTTTATTTTTACAGAGAGTGGGTTGTGTGTAAAATGAACTTGCAGAGGAAGTGATGGATGTGATTACAGTTCAACAGTTAAAACACATTTAAATAAGTACATGACTAAGAAATGTTTGGAGGGTGATGGGCCTAGCACAGGCAGGTGGGATTATTTTAGTTTGGGATTATGGTTGTCATGCACTGGTTCAACTGAAGGGTCTATTTCTGTGCTGTATGACTCTACACAAAGCATCTTGGGACATATATGTTAAGGTTGCTATACAAATGCAGGTTACTGATATATAAGGACACAGTGGGGTTACTGGATTATAATCCACAGACTAAGATCATTGCTCCATGACCAGCGTTCAAATTTCATCATGAGATCTGGTGGAATTTAAGTTCAATGTAATCTGGAACTGAAAGATAAACTAAATTAATCTATCATCATCACTTGTCATAAAAACAACCCATCTGGTTCACTCACTCATAATCTTTAAGGAAGAGAATCTGCTGCCTTGGCCTACAATGACTCTACATTTCCAGCAACATGGTTAACTCCACTCTGCCTCTGAAATAGATTAGTAAGGCACTCTAGGGATGGGCAAAATCAAAGCTTGTCCATTTATTGACATAGACATCTCACCAAAGATTAATGCAGGAAAAAGTATGAAAACAGGACCGGTCAATAATTAATGAACTGTCTCTATTGCTACATTCCATTCTGTACATCTCTATGTTTCTATGATATTGCTATTAAACTAAGCTCTGCAAGAATATTAAGCTGGTTCAATCTGACTTGAGACAAATTTAAGGAAAGTGATTTTTGGCATATGATCATGGCTAAAATGAAAGCTTTATTATTTCATTTAAGCCCCTTAGTATGTCGCAGCATTGTTTATTTTTCTCTGAAACATTTTTGTTGCAATAGTGTTCGTGGCAATTTACTCCGTAAAGTCTTCCGAAAGGCAGCAAGCTTACATGGAGACTACCCTCCCAGATCCACTGAAACAGTACTCCATTTGTTCAATTCATTTTGTTAACTTTTACATCTTTGGCTAATTCCAACTCTGTGACATTGCCTAACTCTTCTGGTTCCTCAACTGAAACCTCTTCTGAGCTATTATTACCTCTAGATTTGGCTATTCCATGACCTTTGAGACAAGACTAGGGACAAGAATCATGGGATCTAGTGTGACTTCCAGCCCAAGCCCTATACCCACTCCCCAACTCCACGGGCGACAAACTCCTCCCACCCTGTCCTACCCCACTGAATAACCCAGCACACAGACCATCACCAATGCCCAACTCTGATCGGAGCTTGCACCCCAGGCACGAACAAAACGACCCCTTCCCCACTCTGAGCACAAAGATCCTCCTTAAATCTCTGAACTCAAATGATCAGCTCATAAGGTAACTCCTGTTCCATACCATGGTTCGAGGTTGTTTCCGAGTTCCTAATGGCAATAGATTCAAGTCCATTCAAAACTCTTGCTGCTAGTGACTGAACTCAAGCCTGGACATCAGTCATCTACTCATTGATTTATAATGGGTTCTCATTAAGCAATTTCTCAATTTTAAAATCCTTATCCTAATTTTCAAATCCCTCCTAGGGACCTCTCACCCCTCATCAACAAGAGCCCAAAACTCTCCCTTATCTCTACATTCTCCCAATTCCAGTCTTTAAACCATTTCATTCGCATCATTATTGTTAGCCATATCACAATCTATGAAATTCTTCCGCAAGCCTCTTTTTGCTTCTCTCTCATGTCATGGCTTAGCTGAGGAGAATGCACTGATAATCATACCCCACTATTTCACAAGGCTTTACAAAATGTATAAGGCCTGAATGTGACCACCTATTCAGGCCAAAAGCAATTCATACCAGGTTTCATCACTAGCAGAAAACGGATCTTGTAGGCATATTTAACTTTATCAAATGGCAGAGAAAAGTGTTAATAACTGTATTATGAAGCAATTTTAAAATGCCCCTTTAAAATGGCAATTACATATAAATTTATCCATAATTAAAATAGTCTAAAGACAGATGGTTTGATACAAATGCTATGGTGCAAAACTATAGACAGAGAAATCAAAATTCTGAAGGTAAGAAGAACAGGCCACAGGGATGGATTAAATTGTCTTTCAGAGTTTCTTATGATTTAGACAAGCTGTTATCTGTAAATCCATGATTGTTCTTCAATAGTGGATCCAATAGACCTGGGTCTTTATTTTTACTAGAATGTTTCTTTTAAGTTTCTTTCATTGAGTGTCTTTTCACTCAAAGCAACTGAAGGGAGATAGATTTGATTTCTGTTTGCTGACTCTGGACATTCTAGCTGCTCTACACATGAAGATCTGAAACAAACTATAGATGGACCAATCTGAGGACTGTTGCCAAGCAGCTTTTCTTTAAATCAAGGATGCCGGGTGCCATTCTATCTCAAAGTATCCAAATCACTGCTTCAAAAATTAATATTGTCTTGCGCAGTCAAAAATGTGCACCACTTTTTAATCCATCTCCTGTTATTTCAAGTTAAATAGCAATGCCCAACATCTATTTCAGTTTATAATTCAACAAAGAAAAATATCAGTTCCTCATACTTACTTTCTTCCTTTAAGACACTCTATAAAACCCATCTATTTTGGCCAACCATTTGGTTATCTGTTTTGATATCTCCTTCTGTGGCTTAGTGACAATTTCAGTTAATAACAAAGCCCAAGAGGGGGATTTCAAGACTCGGTGACATATTTTGAAGGTGAGAGGAGAAAGATTTAATAAAAGACATGGTGGCATTTTATTTTTACACAGAGAGTGGGTTGTGTGTAAAATGAACTTGCAGAGGAAGTGGTGGATGTGATTACAGTTCAACAGTTAAAACACTACTGATATATTTCTCCCATTTGCTCTCAATAAACCAGGAAATGCTATGTTTTTGGTTTTGAAATCTTGACTCTGCTAATAAAATGACTATTAACACTATATAGTTATCAGTGGCAAATCAGCAAGACCTTTTATGTTATTCCTTCTTTCAGACTGAATGTACAATTTGACAAGTTGACTGAAGTTTTTAGTGATCACTTTGGTAATAGGCTAAATACTGTTGTCCTCTCCTGCCGATTATTCCTTTTGTCTGTCCTTTCCTAAAGGTGTTAATGGTGAATGGAAATTATCCACTTGATTGCAAGGGCATAATCACCTAGTTTATTTCTGGTCTTACCCAGCAGCCACAAAGATGCAGTCCCAGCCGCAAGTCACTAGAAATTGCCCAGGAGCAGGAAAACTGGCCAATAATCTCCATCCTGGCAAAATTCAACTGCAGCCTCTCTGCCAGCACCTTGGTTAAGATGAATTGACTGATGACAGACTGAGGTTTGAACCCAGAACCATCCTGGACTGTATGTCCCAAATTGCTCACTGCTTCAAAGGCTCAATGCCTTTCATTAGGGTCTCAATATCACTTGAGCTCTTTCAGCAATATACATTTATGTGGCAACTCTAACATGGTAAAACATCTCAACATGTCTCACAGACAGATGATCAGACAAAACTGGGCATCCCTGCAAATCAGGACATCTTAAGACAAGTGACCATCAGTGTGGTTACAGAGATAGACGCTAAGGATATTCATTAAGGTGTTGGAGTAGAGAGGTTTAGGGAGGAGGTTAAGGATCTTCGAGTCACGCTATTTAAAAGCATGTCTTTTTATAGTGAATGATTAAAACTGGGGATGTGTAAAAGCCAAAAATCAGAGGAAGGCAGAGTTCCTTTACAAAAGCAGCAGTTGCATTTCCCGTGGTTTCACAGCTGCTGTGTATGTGCAACCTCAAGCATCTGGGAAACTGTGATCTGTGACAGGCACATCCTGCTAATGTCAAAACAATTTGAAGAAGATGTAACAGGAATAACATTGACTCTAAAAGCTATCCCTGGGGGCTTCTATTCTCACTCTTAAAAAACACTCTTTAAAAACGAAATTGTGTTTATCGCATTGGGAGTTTATGTTGACTAGCCATGGAAGTACTTGTGTCAACAAGTTGCCTTGGTTGCAGAATACAAACAGATGATTATAGTTCAATTCACAATTCCTCAGATAAAGAAGCAGCAAAATCAGGCAGGGATGTTTGCAGCATACACAAGTGCTTTGTATAATGGCTATCTCCAATAAAAATGAGTTGGAACACGTCACCTTGGCATCTAATGGCATTACCACTAGCTTAGTCACCATCATTAGAATACTGTGGTCAACAATGATCAGAGATGTAACTGAAATAATCATGCAAGTACTGTTACTAGGACTCTTGTAGTGTAGTGGTAATATCCCTACCTCTGAGCCAGGAGGAGAAAGTGAGGAGTGCAGATGCAGGAGATCAGAGTCGAGAGTGTGGAGCTGGTAAAGCACAGCAGGTCAGGCAGCATCGAAGGAGCAGGAGAGTCGACGTTTTGGGCATAAGCCCTTCATCAGGAATGAGGCTTATGCCCGAAATGTCTATTCTCCGGCTCCTCAGATGCTGACTGATCTGCTGTGCCTTTCCAGCACAACACTCTCGATTCTGAGCCAGGAGAGCTGAATTCAAGTCCCAACTGCTCCAGAGTTGTGTATCAGCATCTCGAAGGTTGACTGGGAAATATCTATAAATACAGTGACTACATGGCAGGTCAAAGGCTGGGCAGTCTGTGGCAAGTGACCCACTTTCTAACTCTTCAAGGACTGCTATCTACAAAGCATGATTTAGGAGAGTGATGGAATTCGGGACAAAGCAACCAACTTGATGAGTGTCCCCTTTGTCAATTAATTACTTACTAGACATGCACTACACCAACTGTCTAAAGTATCCCTCAATTACACCCTCCAATGTAGAAATTCTGCCAACTAAAAACAGCAGATGCATAGGAACACAATTATATATAGTATTTAGACTCATACCTGTAAAAGCACTATATAGTTTTCTCTCCAAGGAGCACAACATTCTGACCTGAAAACATCTCTTCCTCACTGCTGAGCCCAAGTTTCTGAACTCCCTGAGTAGGCTTGGCAGTATCTGTGGAGAGAAAATCAGTTAACATTTTGAGTTCAGTGACTCTTCTTCATAACCAACATGTTGGTTGATTTATTGGTGGGGAATCTCCCTTGTCCATGTCATGGACTGCTATTGGATTATAGTGCCATTCTTGATGAAGGGCTTTTGCCTGACACGTCAATTTTCCTGCTCCTCAGATGATGTCCGACCTGCTGTGCTTTTCCAGCACCACTCTAATCTTGATCTGATCTCCAGCATCTGCAGTACTCATTTTCACCTGCTTTTGCATACACTCCAGGAGACACCAATTTTAAGTTTATTTAAATCTTCCGAGAAGAGTGGTCATATAGTCCTATGGATCTTGGCTTGAGGTGCCAGCTGGGCGTATAAGTACAGGTACCTGCTGTGGCAGTCAGGGTTTCTACTGGGGTGGTGCCTGTCTGACCTCAACTGAACCCCCTCTCTGGCTACACTCCAGTACGATTCTGAAGAGTGGTCACCTCACCCAAAATATTAACCAAGTTTCTCTCTCCACAGATACTACTCGGCCTGCTAAGTTTCTGCAGCAATTTCTATTTTTGAGAGAATGAAAAGAACGTGTTCAGACAAAGAAAGTTCAAAACATACAGTTCTGTTGCCACTAACCCCCCAAACTACCAATAGCCCCCTCCCCTCTGCCTCTCTCTCCATCTGCCAGAGAAATGTGTATTCAGCATACAGAGGACAAGGACAGGTACTGGAGAAGATATTTCAGTTTAGGCACTATGTGGAAATTTCCACATTCTTGAAGTTTTGGATGTCGGTTTCTTGCTGAACTGGAAGGTTCATTTCCAGATGTTTCGTCATCCTACTAGGTAACATCTTCAGTGGCCTCCAGGCAGAACACTGTTGATAATTTCTGTTGATAGATATAAATAGAAAGCAGGAATTATCAACAGTGCTTCGACTGGAGGCCCACTAAAGATGTTACCTAGTCGGGTGATGAAACATCTGGAAATGAACCTTCCAGCTCAGTGAGCAAACTTACATGCAGAACCTCAACCTGAGCTACAAATCTTCTCAAAACTCACTAATTCTTGAAGTTTCTCAAAGAGCATCATCAGAACTCTCAAAGAGCTTGAAATGTACTTAGCATTTTGTAAACAACTACTACAGAAAGGACCAAGAATATCCATGCCCTTACCAGCTCTCTCCGGGGCTCAAAATACCTAAGCACAATGAGTGAATTCACCCTAAAGCCCCTAAAATATCCAAAAAGTATTAAATTGTGGGAGCAACCAATTAGAAAAAAGTCCCTTCACCTGGTGAGTAAAGCGTGATAGAATCAGTGAGGAACTTGACAAATCACAGGCTGGTTCACTGCCCTGCATGAGCAAACATAGAGAGAAACAGCCTGTGATCGGAGGCAAACACACAAAGTCCTGGAGAAACTGAACAGGTGACACCTCCCCCCTTAAGAAAAATGAACCATCAATACCAAAAGATGACTTCATTTTTAACCCTTCAAAAACCCAATTAGTAGTCTAAACACACATTTACACTATACTAGCTATAAACGTGCAAACATGCACAACCCTAGGTCGCAGTACACCCATCACCAAATGCTTCTGTATTTCACTTGAGTCTCGATAACGCATCGTCAATCATGTTTTCGTGACCTGTCACATGCACAATTGTTAAAGTGAATGGCTGCAACAACAAGCTCCATTTAAACAGTCTGGCATTTTTGTCCTTAAATTTTTCCACAAATGTCAATGGGTTGTGATCAGTGTATACGATTGTCTCAGATGCATTGCTGGTAATATAAATACTGAAATGTTGTTATGCCAACACCAAGCTTAAAGCCTCTTTCTCCACCGTTGAATATTTCTGTTGATGAACATTCAACTTCCTGGAAAAATACCCGATGTGTCTTTCTATCCCTCGTCATCCACCTGCAGTAGCACTGCAGCAATACTCATATCACTGGAATCAATAGCCACCTTGAAAGTCTTTGTGTAATCCTGTGTGGCTAATACTGGGGCAGTGGTTAACACAGTTTGTAGGCTGTCAAATGCCTTTTGACATTCTGCTGTCCACTGAAACTTCTCGCCCTTTTTAAATAATTCGACGAGTGGGGTAGCCACACTGCTAAAATTTGGCACACAAACTTTCGTTAAAATCCACTCAACCCCAGGAATCGTAGTACTGCTTTTTTTGTTGATGGTGTGGGAAATTCCCCATTTACTTTCATTTTTGCATCTTATGGGGCCATTTGTCCATGTCCAATAACATGGCCCAAGAAGGTGACTTGGGCTTTGGCATATTCACTTTTAGCCAGGTTTACCACTAAGCCTCCCTTCTGAAGTCCGATCAATGCTGTAAATGTTCCTTCCATGAGTGATTAAAAATCACCAGGTCATCAATCTATGCCACACAGTTGGGTAGTCCGGCAATGACTTTACTAGTCAGTCTCTGAAATGTGGCTAGAGCGTTTTTCTTACCAAATGGCATGACTTTGAACTGATATAGGCCATTTGGCGGTATGAAAGCTTTATCAAGTCTTTATCAAGTAGTTCACCTCACTCAATTTCTTCTCAATTTGATACGGTCCATTAAACCTTGTTTTTAAAGGCTCATTTGTTACTGCAGGTAACACCAATACCTTATCCCCAATTGCAAAATTGCTAATTTGTGATTCCTTATCCACCTCTTGTTTCATTGTATGATGTGATACTTTTAAATGCTGCCTAGCCAACTCTCCAGCTCTATTTAATTGCCTTTGCTTTCTCTGACAGAGGTACTTGCCAGTAGCCTCTGAGCAAGTCCAACTTGGAAATGTAAGTTGCTTGTCCCACATTTTTGGCACAGTCCTCCAACCGCGGAATTGGATATGCATCAGTCTCATGGGACAGCTCCAGTCACTGTAACTCACTTCAATTATGCCATCTTGGAGCATGTGCTCTATTTCCTTCTGAACCTGTGCCAACTTTAAAGGGTTATGCCTATGAGGATGTTCCTTAATTGGAACAGCATCTCCTATATCCACATCATGCACAATTCGGTTAGTACTTCCCAGTTTATTTCCACATATCTCCCCATGTGATAGTAATAACTCTTTCAGGTCTTTTCTGTTCAATTCAGAATCCTCTGACCCTGGTTCTTCCTTCTGTGCTGTAATCATTAACACCTTCTCTTGCTTTCCTTCCCTATCAAAATACCTTTTGAGCATATTCACATGACATACTCTGTGAGATTCCTTCCTATCTGGAGTCTTTATCAAGTAGTTCACCTGACTCAATTTCTTCTCAATTTGATACGGTTCACTAAACCTTGTTTTTAAAGACTCATTTGTTACTGCAAGTAACACCAATACCTTATCCCCAATTGCAAAATTGTGAATTTGTGATTCCTTATCCACCTCTTGTTTCATTGTATGATATGATACTTTTAAATGCTACCTAGCCAACTCTCCAGCTCTATTTAATTGTTCTCTAGAATTTGACACATAGTCCAAATGGGTGGTCTCTGTATTTTGACTTATTAATTGGTCCTTAATCAATTTTAACAATCCTCTTACTTTATGCCCAAAAATTAATTAAAATGCACTGAATTTGGTAGATTCATTCGGTACATCTCAGATCGCAAAAAGTACAGACGGAACTCCCTTATTCCAATCATCTGCATAATTCTGACCATAGGCCCTCGTCAGTGTTTGATGCCATCACGCTAGCACTCCTTGTGACTCCCGATGGAGACAGTAGATTTGAATTGCTTTATTCCCAAGATATCCATATCCTCCTTGAATAGTTTGGATGTGAAGTTTGATCCTTGATCTGATTGGATTTCTATTGGTAGTCCGTATCTAGTAAAAGAATTAAGTAGTTCTTCTACAATCTTTTAGCTGTGATGTTGCGTAATGGGATTGCCTCCAGAAATCTAGTCGGCACATCCATTATTGCTAATAAATGCTTATCCCCACTTTTGTTTGAGGTAGGGGACCTATGCAATCAATCAAGACTCTTGTGAAAGGTTCCTCAAATGTTGGAATAGGTATTGAAGATGCAGGTTTTATTACTATCTGTGATTTTCCAATTCGCTGACATTTGGCAAAATTCAGCTACATCTTTGTGTGGTCCAGGCCAGTAAATACGCCTTTGTATTTTAGCCTGTGTTTTCCTCATCCCTAAATAACCTTCAAGTGGTAGCTCACTTGCAGCACCTCCTTTCTATACTCTACTGGCAAAACAATTTGATGAATCTCTGCCCATTTCTCATCTGCTTGAATGTGTAATTGTCTCCATTTCCTCATTACGACATCATTTGTAAAGTAATAACACACAGGAAGGCATTCACTCTCCTTCTCAGTATATGCCTTTTAATATAGCTGTTTTAACCTCAACTTTCTGCTGTAATTCAATCAGTTTAGCAGACCAAAAGATACTGGTATGTTTACCTATTTGCACCTTCTCTGTTCCACTTATCTGATTAAGTACGTTTCAGATAACACTATGTCAGCTTCCTTATCAGTGTCTTTAGATTTCACCTGCTTCAGTTTGTGCCTCGGTGACCTTGTGATCACACAATCAGGGAAAATTCCTGGATAAACATTCTCCATGTCCTCAGTTGCCTGTGTTTCCACTGGCTTTTCAACTAGAGTAGGCAGCACGCCTACCTGTGAATCAGCTATATCATTTGCAAGGACAAATTGTACTCCTGGAACTGAGAGTTTGTCCAGTACTCCCACCACAATTTCCCCACTCTTCTCTGGACTCTCTAACCTCACTTTACATGATTGAGCACTTTTTGTCTCACCATGAGTTCCTGTTACCAGTACCTTTTCTGGCAGTAGTCCCTCAGGAGTGCATATCTCCTCATCGTTCAGCATTGCAGACTGAGAAGATCCTGTGTCCCTTAATATTGTGATTTCTTTACCTGCTACTCCTGGCCTATGTGAATGAACTTTATCCTTGCATGTATATTTTCTAAGCAGATCTGGCACTTCCTCCTTAATCAAACTCTGATCATCTTGTACACTCTGAGGCAGTTGTCTAACTTCCCTTGTGCTTTTTGTTACGAGTCCAATAAAACTCCCAGGCTTGTCTGGTTTTCCAACGTCTGGCTTTCCCCTACACTACTGTGATTTTGTGTGGCCCACTTCATTACAACAAAAACACCAGAGCTTTTTAACTTCTTGGTCCCCCTCAAGGGTTTCTTTTTGACCCTGTCGTAAGTTATCCTTATGATCTTCACTGAGACCTACCTTTCCCTTTCCACGTGAGGATTTCTCTTTGCCCCAGTTTCTAGCCCTCATGGACTGAAATTGATTCTGGAAGTCAACTGTGTTTTATGGACCAGCTCACAATCATCAGCCACTTCAGCTGCTAACTTTGCCATTTTAACTTTTTGCTCTTTCACATGAGTTCGCACTACTTCCTCACTGAGCCTACCCTCAGCCTTTCTCTCCAACCTTTTAAGCTGATTTTCCTTTTTAAGCGTCAGTTTTTGAAGTTTCAAAAGCTCTCTCTTTTTATTTCTCTGCTCTCTCTTTTTCCCTTCTGCTTTTAATCATTACTCAAAGAGGTTCATTTCTTCTGCTCTTTCCTTATCTCTTCCCTCTAACTCAATCTGCTTCATTTGCAATTGAATTCTTGCCATCTCTATAGATTCTGATGGTTTCTCCAGCAAGTTTAAATGCTGAGCTACTGCTATAATTATCTCTCCTTTCCTCACAAAAGCAGGCAGTTCCAATTCCAGCTTCTTTGCTAATTCTTGCAACTTGGTCTTATTCACTTTTTGCAAAACTTCCAAAGTCACTGCATCCACATTCAGAAACATTTTGGCGACTGAAAGAGCCATTCCTATCCCAAGCTTTGTCTACCCAACCAAGCCAACACCCGAAATAAAGACAATAGCACCTACCACTTGCTGTTTAAATCCTGGAAGAGCACCCAATCTATTATGGACTAGGTCAGACCACTCAAACATTCTTAAGCAGGCATCTCAGACCATAACTTTGAATTTGTTTCAGTAAGTGTACAGTGAAAATTACCCAGATTAAGTTTGCTAGTTTGACTACTAGATTTTAAAAAAGACAAAAATGTATTCATAAAATTACACAATGAAACACAAAGAACAGAATAGAGAACCCCTGCAGAACTCATCCTATCCAACTAGATCTAATTATGCTGTTCCCAATATACACAACAGTCCCAATAAGCAAACACCCTTTAAAACAAGTATAAATGAAACACATCTTTACAGGTTGAAGTCAAAGGCAGAAAGAGAGAGAGAGAGAGTTTCCACACAGTTCCCTGTTCAACTTCTCACCAGTTTAAGACTGAACTAAACTGCTCAGCTCAGGTAGCTAGAGAGCGGACCACTCCCGTTTCATTATACAGGTCACTTCTGAAGGATGAACACTTTGGCCTGAAATCTCATCTGTTTACATATAAACAAAAGGCCTCTCAAAATCCTTTCACTTCTGTACCAAACCAGACTGATCGGAGCCTGGCCTGCTTTATTGCCCCTCTGAAAAAATCAAGGGCAGAGTCTCCTTGAGCCAAGGAACAGCTTTTAGAAAAAAGAGGGACTAACCTTGGAACATAGGTTTGGCAGCATCAACGGACAGAGATACAGGGCTAACTTTTCCAGTCCAGTGACCCTTCTTCAGAAGCCTGAAGTTATGATGAGGACTCATACCAGACTCAAAACATTAATTCTGTGTTTGTCTCCATAGATGCTGCTAGACTTGCTGAGTTTCTCCAGCATTCACTTTGTTTGTGTCAGATTTCCAGCATCCACAGTATTTCTGTGATTGGAGAAGCAGTGGGCAGTTAGGAAACTGAGCGGTGACTGTGAGGAGAATGCTAGAAGATGGGGAAAGGAGAAAGCTGAAAGGGATATGGGGGAGGGAGGGGGAAGAGAAATCTCCAAGACTGGTAGGAATGGAAGAGGCTACAAAAGAGGTAGGGAAGGGAAGCTGCAGAGGGAATAGCAAGGGGATGGCTCAACAGAAGGTGGGGAAACGGGAGATGACAAGAATCCTGGAATTCCCTCTTTTCCTCTCTAGCGGCATTTTGGTTCTACCTATAGCAGATTGACTGTAGCAGTTCAAGAAGACAGCTCACTACCACGTTCACAAGAGCAACTTGGGCTGGGCAGAAATGTTCACATCCCAAGAATGAATTTAAAAAAAAACTAAATTAATGATTGCATAATTTGAAGAATTATTTCATGTGGAAAAACATAGTGGATGCTATCATGATATCCCTGCTTGACAATTGTTAAATTTAAATCTTAGATTGAGATCAGAGATACAGTAAAAAGGATAGCAACTGCCTGATTGAAATGTTCCAGCATTGTGTTTATACATTAGCTGTTCACTCATCTGTCAATATTTATGGGTGATGTTTAGAGTGATGGCTTTTTCTGTGTAAGTGTGTGTGTCAATTATTTTGAAAATAAATGCTGTTGTTAAACAGTGCTTATTGTCCTGTGCCAAGTTAAATATTGTAGTGTCTAGGAAATTAATACTTTCCTGGTGCATTATTTTAAGTTTAATAGAGAGAGTTGATAATTATTGAGGGTACTGATACATTTCTTTAGATATGCTTCTGAGAGACTCTAAATGCCCTATACAATAGCAAAAATACAGAAAGTATTCTTACTACATAAATGCACCATTTAATGTTGAACAGTTAGTGAGAATGAGAAAGCACTCCATTAACATCTACAGAGGGGTGGCACAGTGGCTCAGTGGTCAATCCTGCTGTCTCACAGTGCCACGGACCTGGGTTTGATGCTAGTCTGTGTGGAGTTTGCACATTCTCCCCGTGTCTGCATTCATTTGCTCTGGGTGCTCCGGTTTCCTCCCACAGTCTAAAGATGTGCAGGTTAGGTGGACTGGCCACAGTAAATTATTTGTAGTGTCCAAGGATGTGTAGGTTAAGTGGGTTGAAGGTGGTAAATGTCAGGCTATGATAATCGGGTTGGGTGCTCTTCGGAGAGTCAGTGCGGACTTGATGGGTTAAATAGCCTCCTTCCACACTGTAGGGATTCTATAATGTAGCCCTCAAGAAAGTCGAATGGATGAAAAACAATTATGTCCTGCCTTGCTTTCTTTTGGTGGGTTAAAGTGAGAGAAGAGGTTTAAATATCCTCAGAGCTGTGCTTTCCCAGATCATGGTGGTTTGAATGAGCATCTTAAAATATGGAGTAAAGGTAGAGAAGCAGAGGAGTTTCAGGAGGACATTCCATGTTTGAAGGCTCTGACAGCTAGGGGGTGCCTTCAAAATCAGGGAAGAGAACAGCATTTGATGAAGTGCAGATATCTCAGATGGTCGCAAGGCTGGAATGAGAGTTTAGAGATAAAGTGGGGTAGTGCCACACAGGGGTTGGAAAATTAGGATGAGAATTCTTAAACCAAAACTTCAAGCCAATGAGGTAAGTGATGGGCAAACTGAACTTGCTGCAATCCAAGTCAGGGCTGCAGGTTTTGGATGTTCCTAAGTTCATGTGGGTCAGAATGTACCCTGCATTCTGGAATTCCCTCCTTGCAATGATCAATTTTGTTTCTCCACATTAAGATATTCCTTCAAACTCTTTCTTTGACTAAGTATTTGATAAATGTATCAGGAATGCATTAGAATTGGGTCCGCCGTGGTCGCTCAGAGGTTAACACTGTTGCCTCACAATGCCAGGGACCTGGGTTCAGTTCCACCCTTAGGCGACTGTGTGGAGTTTGCACCTTCTCCCCGTGTCTGCGTGGGTTTTCACCCACAGTCCAAAAATGTACAGATTAGATGGATTGGCCATGCTAAATTGCCATTGTATGTAGGCTAGGTGGATTAGACATGGGAAATACAGGGACAGGGTAGGGGCATAGGTCTGGGATGGATGTTGTTCAGGGGGTTGGTGTGGACTTAATGGGCTGAATGGCCTGCTTCCACACTGTAGGGATTCTATGAAATTGCCATCTAAGGTGATGTAGACTGTGGTAATGATTTTAAACGCACAGGATGAATGTAGATTTCCCCAGCTTCCTCATTTCCCCTCCCCCCACCTTATCTCAGTCCCAACCCCCGGATTCAGCACCGCCCTCCTAACTTGCAATCCTCTTCCCGACCTCTCTGCCCCCACCCCCTATCTGGCCAATCGCCCTCATCCTCACCTCCTTCCACCTACATATTACCAGTGCCCCTCCTCCAAATTCCTCCCCTCCCACCTTTTATTTCAACCCGCTTGGCACAACAGCCTCATTCCTGAAAAGGGCTTATGCCTGAAACTTCGATTCTCCTGCTCCTCGGATGCTGCCTGGCCTGCTGTGCTTTTCCAGCACCACACTTTTCAACTTATGATTTTAACAGCAGATTAGCTGAGACAGGGTGAATCAGGCAATATTAAGAAAATGTCTTAATGATGGCACAAACATGAGGTTGGAGGCTCATTTCATGGTCAAATGTAAAGCTAAGGTTGCAGGCAGACTGGCTTGGCCTCAGTCTGTTTCCAGGGAGAAGGAGGAGTTTTTAATGGAGATTTGAGATCAAAGCAATTCCTTCCCTGTTTACTACCAAAGGAGTATTGGTCAAGTAGGAATTTTGTGATTAAAATTATTATTATTTTGAGAAACACGGCAATCCTTATAAAATAAATGAAAAATAAGTTTGTTGGACAAAGCTTCAAATACATGAATTCCAAGTGCTGGATATGTGTCGCTGATCTATTGATAGTGTGATGGATAAGGCCAGACCCCTCAAAACCTCTTTGAGCAGGTAGCCCAGACCATAACTTTGCTATTTGTTTTAGCGAGGTGTATAGTAGAGATTCCTGGAGTAAATTAGCTGGTTTGACTGCCAAGTTTTAAAGAAACAAAATTTATTTACAAAAATATGGAATGAAACACAAAGAACAGAAAACAGAATACTGGATAACGTATCCTATCCAAACCCGGCTTGATGATGCTGTTCCGAATGTACTTGCAACAGACCCAATACACACGTCCCTTCGCACAAACAGTAGACAATGGCACAGGCAGCTTTACAGTTTTTGAAGTGAGAAGGGCAGATGGAAAAAGACAGTTTCCAGTTTCAACTATGTGTCTTACTCAGCTAACTCCTGAACTGAATTGAATGGCACAAGTAGAGAGCTGGCCATGCCCCCTTGACAATACCAGTTTTCAAAAGACTTTTCAAGCTTTTGGCCTGAAGCATCATCTGTTAGGGTAAACAAAAAGGCCCCAATGAACCATTCAAGCTTCAAACATGAGAGAGTCTGGCCTAATATCCCCTCTCTGAAAAAAATCTCAATGGCATAATAACCTTGTAACAGATCAGCATTGTGACAACATCCCCCCCACTTATAAACAGTGAACCATCAACATCCAAAGAGGGCTTCGTTTTTTGAAACCTCAGAAAACATAATAAAAAGTTAGTACTTTAAACACATATATATATTCACTAACTATAAATGTGCAAACATCACAACTACATTTGGATTCAGTCTGTGGTTCTCCCACCACCAATCACCTTTGTTTTTCACTCAAGTCTCAACAATGCATCAGCAATCACGTTTTTTTGTCCTGCCACATGCACAGTTTTCAAATTGAATGGCTGTAATGATAAGCTCCATCTAAACAGTCTGGCAGTTTTGTCCTTAGTCTTCTTCACAAACTTCAATGGATTATGATCAGTGTATACGATTGTCTCAGATGCACTGCTGGTAACATAAACATTGAAATGTTGTAGTGCTAACACTAAGCTTAAAGTCTCTTTCTCAACCATTGAGTATTTCTGCTGATGAACATTCAATTTCCTGGAGAAATACCCAATAGGCCTTTCCATCTTCTCGCCATCTTTCTGGAGGAGCACAGCACCAACACACGCATCACTGGCATTGATAGCCACCTTGAAAAGCTTTGTGTAATCAGATTGGCTAATACCGGGGCAGTAGTTAACACAGGCCTCAGGCTGTCAAATTTCTTCTGACAGTCCGCTGCCCACTGAAACTTCTGGCCTTTCTTTAGCGATTCAATGAGTGAAGCTGCTACACGGCTAAACGTCAGCACAAACTTTTGATAAAATCCATTCAATCCAAAGAACCATAGTACTGCTCTTTTTGTCGATGGTGTGGGAAACTCTGCAATTATTTTCATTTTTGCATCCCATGGGGCCATTAGTCCATGTCCAATAACGTGGTCCAGGAAGGTGACTTGGGCTTTTACAAAATTCACTTTTAGCTTGGTTTACCACCCGGCCCGTCCTCTGAAGTCGATCAAACAAATCCAATAAATATTGTAAATATTCCTTCCATGAGCGACTAAAAATCACCAGGTCATCAATGTACACAACACAGTTGGATAATCTGGCAATTACCTTATTAGTCACTAAAATGTGACCAGAGCATTTTTCATACTAAATGACATGACTTTAAACTGATGCAGTCCATTTCGCGTTACGAAATCTGAAATTGCCTTTGCTCTTTCGGACAAAGGTACCTGCCAGTATCTTCTGAGCAAGTCCAACTTAGAAATGCAAGTTGCTTGTCCCACCTTTCCAACTCAATCTTCCAACCACAGAATTGGAAATGCATTAGTCTTTGTAACTGTATTGACTTTGCCATAGTCCACACATAACCATTGGGTACCATCTGGCTTTGGCATCATTACTATGGGTGAGCTCTAGCCACTGTAACTCACTTTGATTATGCCATCTTGGAGTATGCATTCTATCTCCTGTTGAACCTATGCCAACTTTAGAGGGTTATGCCTATAAGGATGTTGCTTAATTGGAACAGTATCTCCTATATCTACGTCAAGCATGATTAGGTTAGTACTTCCCAGTTTATTTCCACATATTTTCCATGTGATAGCAATAACTCTTTCAGGTTATTTTGATTTTTCTCAGGAAGGTAACCCAATAATTTATCCCAATTTTTGACAACTTCCTCATTGTCCAACTTAATTTGAGAAATGTCTAATTCAGAATCCTCTGAACTTGGTTCTTCCTTCTGTACTGTAATCATTAACACCGTCTCCTCTTGCTTTCCTTTCCCGTCAAAACACCTTTTGAGTTATTCACATGGCACACTCTGTGAGATTTTTTCCTGTCTGAGGTTCTTATCAAGTAGTTTACCTCACTCAATTTCTTTCCAATTTGATAAGGTCCATTAAACTTTGCTTTTAAAGGTTCACCTACTACAGGAAGTAACACTAGCACCTTATCCCCAATAGCAAAATTGCAAATTTTTGATTTCTTGTCCATTTCCTGCTTCACTGTATGCTGTGACACTTTTAAATGCTGTCTGGCCAACTCCCTAGTTCTATTTAGTCATTCTCTAAAATTTGACACATAGGCCAAATGGCTGGTCTCTGAATTCTGACTTACCAATTCCTCCTTAATCAATTTTAATGGTCCTCTCACTTCATACCCAAAAACTAATTCAAATGGACTGAATTTGGTCAATTTATTTGGTGCATCTCTGATGACAAAAAGCATAAACAAAATTCCCTTATCCCAATCATCTGGATAATCCTGACTATATGCTTTCAACATGGTCTTTTGTGTTTGATGCCATCTTTCTAGTGCTCACTGCTATTCTGGATTGTACACAATAGATTTGAATTGCTTTATGCCTAAGCTGTCCATAACTTCCTTGAATAGTATGGATGTGAAATTTGACCCTTGATCTGACTGTATCTCTGTTGGTAGTCCATATCTAGTAAAAAAATTGAGTAATTCCTTTACAATCTTTTTAGCTGTGATATTGGATAATGGAATGACATCTAGAAATTTCGTCGATACGTCCATAAATGTATTATTGTTAACAAATACTGATTCCCACATTTTATTTGGGTTATGGACCTACGGAATCAATTAAAACTCTTGCAAAAGGTTCATCAAATGCTGGAATAGATATTAAAAGTACAGGTTTTATTACCACCTGTGGATTTCCATTTACCTGATATGTATGACACATCTGGTGCAATTCAACAACATCCTTGTGCAGTCCAGGCCAGTAAAAATGTCTTTGTTTTTTTAGCCTGTATTTTCCTCACTCCTAAATGAGCTGCAAGTGGTACGTCACATATTACTCACAACACCTCCTTTCTATACCCCACTGGCAGTACAATTTGATGAATCTCTGCCCATTTCTCATCTGCTTAAATATGTGATGGTCTCAATTTCCTCATTTAGACATCATTTTTCAGGTAATAACACACAGGGATACATTCATACTCTTTCTCTGTATATGCCATTGGATACAACTGCTCTAAATTTTCATCTTTTCTGCTGCAACTCAATGAGCTTTGCAGAGGTAAAGATATTTGCATGATTATTTATTTGCTCCTAGTTTGTCCCAACTAACTGATCAAACACAGTCTCTGCTAAAGCCACTTCATCTTCATTATCTGTATCCTTTGATCTCTCCTCCTTCGACTGGTAACTCTGTGAGCTTGTTACTACCCAATCAGAGAAGATTCCCAGATAAGAATCTTGCATTGCATCAGTTGCTTAAGTTTCCACAGGCTTTTCAACTACAGTAGGCAGCATGCCTACCGATGAATCAGCTATTTCATTTGCAAGGACAAATTGTATTTCTGGAGCTGAGAGTTTGTCCTGTACTTCTACCACAAACTCTCCACTCTTTTCTGGACACTCTAACCTCACTTTACATAAGTGAGTGCTCTTTGTCTCAACATGAATTCCTGTTACCAGTACTTTTTCTGGCAATAGTCCCTCAGGAATACGTATCTCCTTATCCTTCAGCAGCACAGACTGAGAAGATCCTGTGTTCCTTAATATTGTAACCTGCTTTCCTACTACTCCTGGCCAATGTGAATAAACTTTAATGTCGTAGATATATTCTTTAAGCAGATCTGGCACTTCCTCCTGAACTAACCTCTGATCAGCTTGTACATTCTGATGCAGCTTTCTAACTTCCACTGTGCTTTCTGTTACCATTACAACAAAACTTCCAGGTGTATCTTGCTTTCCCACATCTGGCTTTCCTGTGCTTCTCCTAGCCCGCTAACACTGATTTCATGTGGCCTAATTTATTGCAATGAAAACACTGGGGCCTTTCACTTTCTTTGTCCCCTTCAAGTGTTTCCTTTTTACCCTGTGGTGAGTTCTCCTTATGACCTTCACTGAGATCTACCTTACCTTTTCCACATGAAGATTTCTCTTTTCCCCAACTTCTATCCCTCATGGACTGAAATTGATTCTGGAAGCCAAACCATGGTTTATGGACCAGCTTGTAATCATCAGTCCCATCACCTGCTAACCTTGCTGTTATAACTCTCTGCTCTTCCACATGAGTTCACATTTTGCTAGGCAGTGAAATTTTGAACTCCTCCAAAATAATTGTCTCAGGACATCATAGATTTGCACTATTTTTAAAGCTCTTATCCACCTATCTAAATGACTTTGTTTGATCCTTTCAAACTCAATATAGGTTTGACAAGGGTTCCTCCTTAGATTCCTGAAACATTGTCAATAGGCTTCTGGTACAAGCTCATATGCACTTAAGATAGCTTTTCTTCAACTCCTTATATTCCCCAGATACCTCCTCTGATAAGGATGCGAAGACCTCACTACCTCTATCTACAAGTTTCGTTTGGATCAACACACCCAAATTGCCACTGGCCCACTGCATTTGTTTAGCCACTTTTTCAAATGCGATGAAAAATGCTTCCACATCCTTCTCATCTAATTTAGGCAATGCATGAATATATTTAAACAGTTTCTCACTAGGCTTTTGACTAGCAGTGGTTGGCTCATCCTCACTCTCTTCCTCACTTAGACTACCCTGAGCCTTTATCTCCAGCCTTTTAAGGTGACTTCCCTTTTTAAGTGTCAATTTCTGAAGTTCAAACTCTCTCTCTCTACCTTTCTCTTCTGGTAAAGCCCTTCATTCTTTTTCTTTCTGTTCCAATTTTAAACTTTTACGCTGCCCTTTCCTTGTCTCTTGCCTCTAACTCAAGCTGCTTCATTTGCAATGAATTTGTGCCATTTCTACAGATCCTGATGGTATTTCCAGCAAACTTAAATGTTGAGCTACTGCTGAAATCATCTCGTCCTTCCTCACATTAGGAGGTAAATTCAACACCAGCTTGTCTATTAGTTCCCACAGCTTGGTCTTATTTGCCTTTTGTAAAACCTCCAAGGTCACTGTTTCCACCTCCAGAAACTCCTTGGTGACTGAAAGAGCCATTGCTATCTGAACACTGTTTAAACCAACCAAATCAACACCTGAAATAAAAGACTCAAACACCTATCACTTGCTGGTTAAATCCCGCAAAGAGCCCCCAGTCTATTATGGATAGGGCCAGACCCCTCAAAACCCCTTTAAACAGGTAGTCCAGACTGTAACTTTACTATTTGTTTTAGCTAGGTGTATAGTGGAGATCCCCAGTGTAAATTAGCTGGGTTGACTGCTACGTTTTAAACAAATAAAATTTATTTAGATTAGATTAGATTAGATTAGATTACTTACAGTGTGGAAACAGGCCCTTCGGCCCAACAAGTCCACACCGACCCACCGAAGCGCAACCCACCCATACCCCTACAAAATTACAGAATGAAATACAAAGAACAGAAAACAGAATACCAGATAACTTATCCTATCCAAACCTGACTTAATGATGCTGTTCTGAAAATACTTGCAACAGTCCCAATACACACGTTCCTTTGCTCAAACAGTAAACAATAGCACAGGCAACTTACATGTTTTTGAAGTGAGACGGGCAGAAGGAAAAAGAATTTCCAGTTTCAACTATGTCTCTTACTCAGCTAACCCCTGAACTGAATTGAATGGCACAGATAGAGAGCTGGCTACGCTCCTTGACAATTCCAATTTTCAAAAGACTTTTCAAGCTTTTGGCCTGAAGCACTATCTGTTAGGGTCAACAAAAAGGCCCCAATGAACTATTCAAACTTCAAACATGATGGAGCCTAGCCAATTACCCCATCTCTGAAAAGAAAACTTGAAGGCATAGTAACCTTGTAACAGACCAGCATTGTGACGGTAGAATTCATTAGATGAATGAGTGGCATGGTGGCTGAGTGGTTGGCACTGCTGCCTCACAGCACCAGGGACCCAGATTCGATTCCAGCCTCGGGTGCACATTCTCTCCGTGTCTGTGTGGGTTTACCTTGGGTGATCTGGTTTCCTCCCACAATCCAAAGCTGTGCAGGGTAGGTGAATTGGCCATGCTAAATTGCCCATAGTGTTCAGGTGCCTTAGTTAGGGGTAAATGTAGAGTAATAGGATAAGGGAAAGGGTCTGGGTGAGTTACTCTTCGGAGGGTTGGTGTGGAACGTTGGGCCAAATGGCCTGTTTCCACACTTTAGGGATTCTATGATTCTTTGATACAATAGTCTGGTTAAAATTTGAAAGAATGAGTGCCTCAAAATGGTTAAATAGCAAATAAAAGACTTTAAAAGCTTGGATGTAGAAGAATTTACTGTGCGTCTGATTGAAACTGGCTGGATAAGTAAGGGAAGATTTTATTTCCCACTTTTGACCCCACAACATCATGTCAGTAAACATTCATTTTAAAAATGATGCAGGTGAAATTTTAACTCATTCAAACCTATATGAAATTTTTGAACATCCTGAACCTCTCCCCAACTATGTCCTTGGCCTAGAGGTCCCAAACTGTAAAGTAGATAATTTTGAATCAAACCATTCTGGCAAATTTTGGAATACATCTTGAGTTGGTGGGAGTTGAGTCCAGACCTTCTGTTGGGACACTACCACTGCACCACAGCAGTTTGCCAGTTATATCTTTCTTTTATTTTCTTAATCTTAAATTATTCAAAGTGGTGTTGTTTAATGGTGGCAAATGAAAGCTTTTCACTGTATTTTACTGTAATCTTACTGTAAAATGCATATGACAATAGAATGAAAATCAAATCAAAACTCAATTGGAAATGTAAGTTGAGGGCAGAGGCCACCTTTTGAGCTAGAATTCCCCTTATTGGTGTCAGGCTGGGGGAGAAGGTGGTGGAAGGAAGGTCAAAATCCGATCTGTAATGCAGTATATTTCTCCCTCTATGACTACATGTACACTTGCACAACCCTTAAATGCAGGGACATCTTATATACAGATATTCAGCTTCTGTGTAATCCCATTATCATGGACTGCCCATGATGATTACTTGCTTGTGTATGCTTGGTTTAGTGAACTTAATTAAAGGTTATAGATCTCTGTAAAGTCCAAAATTACTTTTTAATAACTTGGGGAATTCAGATTCTAACCATTAGATTGTTGTCAGTTAACTAATTAATTAAAATTATTCTTCAAAATGTAACCATTGAATTGACAAGAGATTTAAATCACTTTGTCTTCTATCTTCATTCTATCAAATTCTGGAAATGTAAATCACATATTTTCCATCTTGCTGTATCTTTGGGTTTTTCAACAGAATGACCGCTACTGTCCCCGCTAGGTACAGACAAGACTTCGGTGTCACTGTGAGCTGTGAACTTGTTATTCTCGGTGCTGGGGAATTGCTGAATGATCTGGATCATGTTAATCTGAAGCAAAAAATACTATGCTGCAACTCAACAAGCAAAACATTATGGATGCTGGAAAACTGAAATAAAAAAAACCAGAGAATCCTAGAGAAAGTCAGCAGACCTGGCAAAATCTGTGGAGAGAAAAATATAATTGTTTCTAGTCCACCATAACTCTTCTTTGGACACTTTTGCTCAAAAGATTAATTCCCTCTCCACACAGATACTGTAACTCAAAGCTTGTCCACAGGAGGGCAGCATGACCCAGGCTGCAAAACACATTCTCTGGAACTTTTTAGCGGAATGTGATCCTGAAGCCTCTATGAACTATTCTTACACAATAGGGGTTCAGGCCATTTGAAAATATTTGGGTAATTTATTGTAAATAGTGCAATACCCATTGGAATAACATATTATGGATTTGAAATGTGTAACATTAATTAGGGGCAAGTTTATTTGTACTTGTTCATGTGATATAAGCATCACTGATCAGGTCAGCATTTATTTCCCATCCCACATTGTCCTTGAGAAGATTATGTTGAACTGTTGCAATCCATGTAACCAGTGTGGTCAGGGAGGGAGTTCCAGGATTTTGATTCAGCAACAGTGAAAGAATAATCATGTATTTCCAAACCAGAAGGTTGTGTGACCTGGAGGGGAACTTTTAAGTGCTGATGTTCCCATGCATCTGCTATGTGTCTATTCCCATGCATCTCCTGTGGTGATGTTCCCATGCATCTCTTGTGGATGTGTTCCCATGCATCTGTTGTTAGGGTGTTCCCATGCATCTGCTGTGTGGCTATTCCCATGCATCTGCTGCATTTGTAATTCTACTTGGTAAGGGGTGCATGTTTGGAAGATGATTTTGAAGAAGTCCTGGTGGGTCACAGTATTGCATTTTGTAGGTAGTATTCACTGCAGCCAATGTATATTGGTGGTGGGGGGAGTGAAATGGACAGTCAAACAGGCTGCCTTTTCCTGGAAATTTTTGAGTTTTATCAAGATTCACTGAAATGACCAAGTGATACAAAACATGATGCAGTCATTAATGAACCTTTGGCTTTATGTTGAAGCAACTAAAGATGGTTGTACCATGGTAACTGCCCTGAGTTAGGTTTACTCCCTTTCCCAGGAGAGAACTTAAATTGTGATACATAAGGTACTGACATTGTTTGTGACAGGCATGTAGATCCTTCTCATTGTTTTTAATATTAAGTGCCAACCTGACAGCAGCCTGTACAGTCTGGTGTTTAATATTACAAAAAGGTGTTGGGATCTTAACTTCCTTTTGACCACTGAAGACCAAAAAGAGCAAAGAAGGGGACAATGGTTGAAAAGAAGTTCCTATTGCAGTATGGGTGCAGCAAGGACTATCAGTACCTGACTCATCTACTCCCCTCGCACTTGCAATTCTCGCTGCAGAATGTCAGGCGACCTGTGATGCTGATGGACATTAATGAAAATGTTGATAATGCATTGCATTTTTTAAAATAGACTCATTCACTGGATGTGGGCCAGCATTTACTTCCCATCCCTAATTGCCCTTGAGTAGCTGGTGATCTGCTTACTTAAGCTGTTGCAGTACACAGGATGTAGTTCCCACACAGAATGCTGTTCGAAAGGGAAGTCGAGAATTAGGAATCCAAACCAGCATGTGGGAGAGGGATAAAAACCATCATCCATTTTGGCAAAATCCAGTATTTCAGATGTTAAAGTTTGTTTTTGATATCTGTTTGATAATGATGGCCCCAAAGCGTCCATAGTGACCTCCCCCCATTTTCCCATCTGTAACCTTGCTGTCAGCTCCATGTTGTTTAGTCTCAGGCTTTGATAGTCTTTTTTCAGTGGGTTACAGGCTGAATGTTGGGCTTACAGGACTCCTGTGCCATTTCAGTGTTCGTGACAGCAACAATTACTGCTTTGGTTTTTCATCTCAAGAGCACAAACAAATTACAAGCTGAAACAGTGATATGTTAGGTCTAGCAAGCAACAGGCCAGTCTCAAATATCATGCAGTTTAAAACTGCATGAACTGAGCCTTAATCTTTGTGATGTCCTCCCAAAACCTCTGTGTTCTTTCAAAACACTGCTTAAAATCTGCTTCTTTGATCAAGTCTGAAGGTCTCTTCAACTTCCCTTTTGTCTAAGTGTACTCCCTGAGATTTGGAACACACTAATGGTGTTCAATAATTACAATGTATTCCAAAATGTAGTTGCTGTTACAATACAGGATTAATGGCTGCCAACTTGTACATAGCAAGATCCTACCAAGAGCCATGTAATAATGGCCAGATCATCTGATTTAGTGAAGTTGGTTGAGGGATAAGGATTGATCAGAGACAATGTCTCTTCTTGTCTTCAAATGGTATAATTTTACAATATACCTAAGAGTTACTGGGTGGCACGGTGTCTCAGTGGTTAGCACTGCTGCTTCACAGTGCCAGGGACCTGGTTGACTGTTGGTGTAGAGTTTCCATATTCTCCCCGGGTCTATGTGGGTTTCCTCTGGGTGCTCTAGTTTCATTCCACAGTCCAAAGATGTGCAGGCTAGGTGGAATGGCCATGGCAAATGCAGGGTTACAGGGATGGGGGGAGGGGGAGGTCTTAGCAGGATGCTGTTTGGAGGGTTGGTAGTTCTTAATGGGACAAATGGCCTGCTTCCACACTGTGGGGAGTCTATTTTTAACATCTGATCTGAAAGATGACACCTCTAGCATTGCTGCAATCCCTCAGTGTTGTGTTAGTAGCACCAGCCTAAAGCTTGTGCGCAGGTCTCTGGAGCAAGTGTAGGAATCATAACTCAGAAGCGGGAGGGCTGCAGCAGAGTCATGAGCAGCACCAAGAGGCTATGTACGTGTAACACACTTTGGGCATGCTATATCGGCCTGAGTCCAGGTTGGAGGGAAAGACAGGATTGTGGGGCCTCTGCAGTCTTCCTTCCACTGGGATTTCTTCTCAAAGTTCAAGAGGGTACTATTGATTGTAATCCAGAAAACATGCTCATTCTAATAATCTTTTTCTAATGTAAAGGAGGAGTTGGATATGTTGGCGACAATCCAATATCAGTCTTTAGCCCGTTCCCTTTGTGATTTACTGCTCAGTCAGGGATCAGATGACACATGTCCCAGATGTAAAGCTAAATGACCAAAGCTAGTGTCCTGGTATTATTGTTAAAATGGATTTTGATGTTATTAAAAAGAGTTTTTTTTAAAGATTAGTTTCCCTACAGTGTGGAAACAGGCCCTTTGGCCCAACACGTCCACACCGACCCTCTGAAGAGTAACCCACCCAGACCCATTTCCCTTTGACTAATGCACCTGACCTGCACATCTTTGGACTGTGGGAGGAAACCAGAGCACCCGGAGAAAACTCACGCAGACACGGGGGAGAATGTGCAAACTCCACATTGTGAAGGGGCACCCAATTTGGATCCAAATCTAGATGTCATTGATTATGGGGGCAGCATAGTGGCTCAGTGGTTAGCACTGCTATCTCACAGTGCTAGGGATCTGGGTTCGATTCCAGCCTCAGGTGACTGTCTGTGTGGAGTTTGTACATTCCCCCCCCATGTCTACATCAGTTTCCTTTGGGTGCTCTAGTTCCCTCCCACAGTCTGAAGATGAGCAGCTTAGGTGGATTGGCCATGGGAAATGCAGGAATACAGGTATGGAGGAGGGGTGGGCATCTGGGTGGGATGCTGTTTGAAGGGGTGGTGTGTAATCAATGGGCCAAATACCCTACTTCCACCCTTAGTATTGAGTACAGGAGTTGGGAGGTCATGTTGCATTTGTACAGGACATTGGTTAGGCTACCTTTGGAATATTATGTGCAATTCTGGTTGTCTTCTTATCAGAAGGATGTTGTGAAACTTGAAAGGGTTCAGAAAAGATTTACAAGGATATTGCCAAGCTTAGAGGGTTTGAGCTATAGGGAGAGGTTGC
This sequence comes from Chiloscyllium plagiosum, assembly GCF_004010195.1. Lineage (NCBI taxonomy): Eukaryota > Metazoa > Chordata > Chondrichthyes > Orectolobiformes > Hemiscylliidae > Chiloscyllium > Chiloscyllium plagiosum. Next base: position 28,853,419 of record NC_057744.1, on the reverse strand, counting down.
ACAGGCTGGGGCTGCTTTCCCAGGAGTGTTGGAGGCTGAGGAGTGATCTTATAGAGGTTTATAAAATCATGAGGGGCATGGATAGGGTAAATAGACAAGGTCTAGAGTCCAGAACTAGAGTGCATAGGTTTAGTGTGACAGGGCAAAGATAGAAAAGAGACCTAAGGGTCAGCATTTTCACGCAGAGGGTGGTACGTGTGTGGAATGGGCTGCCAGAGGAAGTGGTGGAGATGAGTACAATTGTAACATTTAAAAGGATACTGGATGGGTATATGAATAGGAAGGGTTTGGAGGGATATGGGCCGGGTGCTGGCAAGTGGGACTAGATTGAGTTGGGATATCTGGTCGGCGTGGACGAGTTGAACCGAAGGGTCTCTTTCCGTGCTGTACGTCTCTATGCCTCTACACGGATTCTATGGTTACCACCTGACAATAATCATAGAGTGAGTGAGTCTCTGAATTGGTCAGTTTCTGACAAGTACAACAGCAACCCATTTCTAGAACAATCTTTCCCTGGAGATTTAGTAAACGAAGGAGCAATCGAAGGGCCAAGAGATCTCTGGGTTTGAATATTCAGTTCTTGGTCGCTTTGCAATCACATCTCTGTAATGACTACCATTTGATATCCATTTATTTCTATCTGTGCCATCAATCCATCCATCTTGTTGCAAATGCTGCTTGCATTCAGAAACAGAGCTTTGAATCCTGTCTTTTTAAATTTTCTTTCCTATTCAAACTCTATTTGCTTGTACATTTTTTCATTTGTATGCTTTGTTATTTCCCATCATGCTCTGATTATCACTATCCATATTGTTACCCTGCACCGTCTTTTCTAATTCTCTCAATCTCCCTTCATGTGAACCCTTCTCCATCCCGTACCCTTGATTTCTCTAAAGTCCTCTTTATGATCCGAGTTGTAAAATTTGCCATGGCTGCGGGTTTTGAGCACAATTCAAGCAGTCTGTCCCATCGATAGAGTTCCCTCTTTCTCTAGTACTGGAGTCAGTGTCGCTTAAATTAAAACCCACTTCTGTCACCCCAATCTTTCAGGCATGTATCCAACTCTCCAATCTTATTGACCTCATGCCAATTTGGTCATGGCTTTGATAGTAATCAGAGTAATAACTTTGTAGTACTGCTTTTTAATTTTACCCCACCCCCACGCCATCCTCCCTCCCCCCAGCTGTGCATACATCAGGAATCAGATTTTGGACTTGATATTGCTCTGCTTATTGACATAAAGAAAACTGTTTTTCAGCCTTATAGTAAAAAAAAATGCATTTCTGTAGCACTCTTCACAATCGCAGGTTATCCCAAAGTGATTTCCAGCCCAACAAGTGTTCCAACATTGACATAGAAAAACAGTAATCAATTTGCTCACCGGAAGATCGTATATACTGTGATATAATAATGGTCCCATACTCTGCTCATTGAGATACAAATAGCCATGACTGTGGGGAAATTTCATCTGCTTCTCTTCAAAGCAATGCTGTGGGATCCTTCTATCCCTATAGAAAGGCAGGTATTTGATCAAACAGACATCCTTGAGGGAGACTTTGTATCCAGAATGGGGCTTGAACATGCAACATCCAATTCAAAGGGTGAGAGCGTTAATAATGGAGAAACACCTACAACCATAGGGAAATCCCATTTGAAATGTAATATATTCCTCCTTCTCCTCCCTTCTTCATGTTATACAATATCAACATGCACCTTATTACTTTAGAAAGAGCAAGATGGAGCCATTGCCAATCATGAAAAGGCCAAAGAAAATTTACAAAATATCAAGAATAATGCCAACTTTTTGGTCTTATTGCAGGGATGTTCTTAAGACTGAGACTGCCAAATTAGGGAGAAAATTGAAGGAAAAGGGAGGAAATAATTAACCAAAAATACAAATGTAATGAGCAGAAACTGAAGTTCAACAAACCCCCAGACTAAGGAGTACAGGGAAATTATTAACAAAATTTGAACGTGTTTTTGCAAATAATCAACAAATGGTTATATGTCAATGACCCTGTTTACTGTTGCAAGCATGAGTAGAAGATTCACATTGTTTATCCAATATAAAATGTCCAGGGAAAGGGAAGGACAGTGACATTTTAAAGTTGACTTGAATTGCGATCTTGCCTTTTATGCCTTGTTCCACTTGTGGTTTGACATGTAGACGGAAATAACCAATTGTTGAGATTTAACCATTTCTGTGGAAATAAATTAGCACAATTGGTAGAATTCATCTTTGAGTTACAAAGTCATGGGTTTTAATAACATCATACTGTGTAGCACCATCACCATGATAAATGAAACAGACTATCAAGAGATCAATCAGTTCAAGACATCCATGAGGTGCTGTAGGCCATCAGCAACTCCAGAATTGTACCCTAATACAATCTGCAACCTCATGACTGGGCATATTTCCCACTCTGCCATTACCATCAAACCAAGGGATCAACTCTGGTTCAATGAAGGGTGCAAGAGGGCATGCATTGGAGCAGACTTAGAAATGAGGTGTCAACCTGGTGAAGCTATAAAACAGGGTTGCCTGGATGCCAACGCAGAAAATGATAGACAGGGCTAAGTGAGTCCACAACCAATGGCTAAGATCTACACTCTGCAGTCCTGCCACATCCAGTCAGGAATATTGGTGGACAATTAAACAACTCACTGGAGAAGGAGGCTTCTCAAGTATTTTCATCCTCGATGATGGAAGAACGTAGCACATCAATGTAAAAGAAAAGACTGAAGCATTTTCTACAATCTTCAGCTAGAAATGCTAAGTGGATGGTCTAGCTTGACCTTCTCTGGAAAACTACATCATCACAAATGCCAGTTAACTGTATTCACTCTGTGGGACATCAAGAAATGGCAGAAATCATAAGATACTGCAAAGGCCAAGAGTCCTGACAACATTCCAGCAATTGTACTGAATACACACGCTCTGGAATTTGCCTCGCCCATTAGCTAAGCTGTTCTGGTGCAGCTACAACACTGGCGTCCACCCTACAATGCGGAAAATTGCCCAGGTATGTCCTGTATGCAGAAGCTGGGAAAAATCCAACCTGGCCAACTCCGGCCCCATCAGTCTGCTCTTAATCATCATCAAAGTAGTGGGTGGTGTCATCAATGGTGCTATCAAGCAGCTCTTACTTAACAATAACTTGCTTACTGATGCCCAGCTGGAGTCCCGCCAGATCCACTCAGCTTTTGACGTTGGCTCAAACATTAACAAAAGAGCAGAATTCCAAAGGTGAGGTGAGAGTTACTGACCTTGACATCAAGGTCATAATTCAACAGAGTGCGGCATCAATGAGACCTAGCAAAACTAGAGTCAACAAATCCAATGGATTCTTGCTGTTTGGAGACATACCTGATACAGAGGAAGATGGTTGTGGCTGTTGGAGGTCATCATCTCAGTTTCTGAGGGTAGTGTCCTAAGCTATGCCATTGTCAGTTGCTTTGTCAACAACCTTCCCTCCATCAGAAAGTGAGAAGTGGGAATGTTCACTAATGATTATACAATGCTCATCACCACTCATGAGTCCTCAGACACCAAAGCCATCCAAGTTCAAATGAGGTAAGATCTAGACAATATCCAGGCTTGGACTGACAATTGGCAAGTAACATTTGCACCACACAAATGCCAGGCAATGACTAGCTCCAACAAGAGAGAATCTAACCATCGCCAATGTCGTTACCTTCACTGATTTCCCCACTGACAGCATCCTGGTTGTTACACTTAACAAGAAACTGAACTGGATTAGCTATAAAAATACAATAGCTACAAAAGGAGGTCAGAGGCTAGGAACCCTGCAGCGAGTAACACATCTCCTGTCTCCCAAAGACTGTCTGCCATCTATAGGGGACAAGTCAGGAGTGTGATGGAATACTCCCAACTTGCCTAGATGGATGCAGCTACAACAACATCCAAGAATCTTGACACTGTCCTGGACAAAGCAGTCTGCTTGTTGATTGGAACCACATCCACAAACACCCATTACCAATGTTGAGCAGTAGCATTGTGTATCATCCACAAAATGCACTGTAGAAAACTCCTTAGACAGTACCTTACAAACCCATGAGCATCATCATCATCTAGAAAGACAAGGGAAGCAGATGTGGGGATATCACCAGCTGCAAATTCCCCTCCAAGACTCACTATCCAGACTTGGAAATACATCACTGTTACTTCAGTTTTGCTGCGTCAAAATCCTGAATCTCCTCCCTCACAACACTATGGGGGTACATACCTTAAATGGGCTGCTGCAGTTCAAGAAGGCAGCTCACTACCACTTTCTAAAAGCAACTAGGTGTGGGCAGTAGCTGCTGGGCCAGCTGACGCCATCATCTTCAATGAACGAACAAAATATAACAGGAGAGCAAAGTCGTCATTCACGCTTCAGTGCAGTACAGTGCTGAGGGAACAGCTGCACTTTCAAATGAGACATCAAAATGAGATCCCACATGCCCTCTCTGACAGGAAGTGCCTCAACTGTTAGCTCAAAGAACAGGAATGTGAGTCTTCTGGCCTAGGTAGACATTTACCCATCTGCCAACATTGTTGGCGAACGGGAGATCATGTCTTTTCTGTTTGTGGGAGCTGGCTGTGTGCAATTTGGCGATCTGGCTTCCTGCAGTATTATTGCAACCACAATTCAAAAAGTGTACCATTGACAATAAAATGCTTTCTGACGTTGCAAAACATGCTGCAAATGCAGGATTTTTGAATGCAAGTTTCAGTACCACATCCTGAAGCATTAAAGCAGTGGTGATGATTTTAATGCTGAGATGGATAGTAAAGTGTTTAAGCCGTAAGGGTCAAGGATGTGAAGCTGAAACTGCAGAAAAAAATCTGTAGGCCCGGCAGTATCTGTTGATCCGAAATGTTAGCTCTGCTTTCCCTCCACAGGTGCCCAGACCTGTTGAGTTTCTTCAGCCATTTTGATCTTTGTTTCAGCTTTTCAGCATCTGCAGTTTTTCTGTTTTATTTGGAATACCAGGATCTGTTTTTAAGGCAGTTGGGAAGATATTAGATTAAATTCCCTACAGTGTGGAAACAGGCCCTTCGGCCCAACCAGTCCACATCGACCCTCCGAAGAGTAACCCACCCCAGACCCATTTCCCTCTGGCTAATGCACCTAACACTATGGGCAATTTAGCATGGCCAATTCACCTAACCTGCACATCTTTGGACTGTGGGAGGAAACCGCCGCAGACACGGCAAGAATGTGCAAACTCCACACAGACAGTCATCTGAGGTTGGAATCGAACTTGGGACCCTGGTGCTGTTAGGCAGCAGTGCTAACCACTGAGCCACTGTGCCACCCCCATTGAACCTGTTTTCATTACAGATAACAAAAGTAAATTCCATGAAAGAATTTTTAAAAAAATCACTGAAATAATAGCATGATTGGGCATAGATTTAAAGTGATGTGAGAGAATATAATTTTTCTCACAAAGTAAGTCGTCAGGGTATGGAATGCACTGCTTGGAAATGTAATGGAAGCAGGTTCAGCTAAGGTGTTCAAGTGGGCATTGGATGGTTATTTGGATAGAAATGGTGTTTAGGGATATAGGGGAAAGGCAGATGATTGGCAGTAGGTTATAGAACTGGTGCAGGCACAATGGGCCAAATGGCCTCCTTCTGCACCATAATAATCTTAAAGTAATTATTGTTAAACCTAACAATAATAAATAAATTTGAAACTCTTTTAATGTGCCTGAAGTTAAGGAATTTATTTATCGATTTAATGGTAACGTATAATGAGAACTATTACTGAATTTTTTTTTGCAAACACTTTTCTCAATGGGTACAAAACCCATTCTTTACTCAGAGGCACGTTTTTGGGGGCTGGGGGTGGAGTCATCCTTCAGGTAAAGTTTCATTGACAGACAGTAAGCCAATCAAACCACTCCAGACAAAACGCTGCTTGCGATTGGCCCCCAGTGCGTGCCGGGGCGAGGCTTCATGCCCGGACAGGTAGAGGCTTTGATTGACAGGCGGCTCCCGGGGACCGGAGAGTGCCTGCAAATACTTCAGGCCACCAGTGCGGGATATCACTGATGGTCTGCATCACAGTCTCTGCCGGCCAGCGGAGATTTAAACAGCCACATCAGTGCAGCAGGTCGGTGTCCTGAATTAACTGAGGTCGTGTGTTCGCAAGCTTCTAGTGCGAGAGATTACTTTCAAGGGAAACTAATCCGGAGCTGCCTGTCTCTTTGGATACCACCATGAACGCCGTGCAGTTGACACTCTGGACTTCAATACTGACAGCACTGGCTGTACTTAATGGTAAGAATGTTGTTTTAAAATCACAATGGAAGGTTGCTGTTTTACTTGTTCCATTTGTGCTAAACACGTTTAAGCATTTTTGTATCCACAATTAAAAGGCAAATGCTTTTTTTTTTACTTTCAGCATCTCAATTTACATGTACACTGAGCGTTTACGATTACAGCATAGATACCATGAACAGTAAAACATTATTGCGCCGATTGCTGCAGTCAAATTCCATCTCAAAATGACATTTGCGGATATTTAAGATAAACCGGTGGAGTCTCTAAGTTATTTAATTAACCAGAAATAAAAACCCAGTGCAGTGATCTTGAATTTTCGGTTTGCAGTTGTGATAGCAAACCTTCAGGGAATTTGCATGAGGCAGGTGGAATTCACAAAGAATCAGAGATGGTCCGTATTTTTCTGCCTGGCTCCGTTCACACTGTGAAACACTGTTTAACTCCTTTCAAACTGGAGGTGGAAGTCCCTGACTGCCCCAAAAAGTGAGACAGACTTCCAAAACGGTTTAATTTTACCACCCTCCACCCCTCCCCATGATGTAAGACGAGAATTTGTTTTAGAGGTGAGGTTGAACCAACGAGACTTTTCTTTTGAGTTGATTCTTTTATTTATTAGAAATTTGGCTGCAGCGATAAATTTAGCTAAGATATATTAACCAAAGGAACAGAATTTGAGGTACTCAACACAAAACACTAGGAAATTCCAGTCTTTACACGATACATCGATTCCATGTAATGTATCTGATTATGAAATGGGCTTCACTATTCAAAGAAAAACCCTCTTATCTTCAGAACAACTCCCCATCCATTGTTAATCTTATTTATACATTGCAATCTGATGCTTTGAGTTCAGCTCTCAAGCAGTTCTGACTGTACTGTCCCAGTTATTTGACTTGCATCGTTGGAAAACAATGAATGAGCTTTCACTATTCTAGATACAGAAAACCTCCTGTTTCTAAGCAGTAGAAATTGGCAGTTGACCTATTATATCAGTTTGCTAAAACGTTTTAAAAGGTTTATTCTGTTGAAATAAATTATAGATGTTAGAAAACTAAAAACATGCACAAGTGCATAATGTAGATCTGTAACTCAAAGCAGTGCTGAAGGAGGGTTGAATGGTATAAGGTGCAGTTTTCTGGACAATAGGTCACACAGAGGTTCTTTCAGTAGATGAAAAGGTTTCATAGTACTATTTAATGAAGAACAGTGGAACTATTTCAGGAGAAGAAAACTCTGGAATACCTCATTATTTATCTCATTGTTGTTAGTGGGAACTTGCTGTGTAGAAACTGGCTGCACATTTCCTATATCATGACCGTGATTATGCTTTAGAATTACCTGAGATTTTTAGGATGTTCTGAGGTCATGGAAGATGTGCCTTATAATGTTATCCCCAAGCTGTTCAATAAGAGAAATGAATAGCTGCGTCAAGACCTTTTGAATTTCTATTGTCTTAATTGAGTTTTGAAAATAACCTCCTTTTATTTCTTGATTTATTATTGTCATACGTACCAAGATACAGTGAAAATTATTGTTTTGTGTGTTATCCAGACAAACCACAACTTACATAAGTACATTGAAGTAATAGAAAGAATGCAGAAAATAGTGTTACAGCTACAGAGAAGATGCAGAGAAATATCAACTCCAATACATGTGAAGTCCATTCATAAGTCTGTTAACAATTAATGGTGGGGTCCTGTGGAGGGCTGCCAAGCAAAGAGGTCTAAGGGTACAGGTGCATAGTTCCTTTACAGTGAAGTTGCAGGTAGACAGGGTGGTGAAGAAGGCATTTACATGCTTGGCTTTATTAATCACTGCATTCAGTATATGTGTTGGGATGTTATGCTGCAGCTGTACAGGACATTAGTGAGGCCACTTTTAGAATACTGCGTTCTCTTCTGGTCTTCCTGCTATTGGAAAGATGTTGTTAATTTTGCAGGGTTTGAGCTATAGGGAGAGGTAGGATAGGCTGGGGCTTTTTCCCTGGAGTGTCAGAGGTTGAGAGATGACCTTACAGAGGTTTATAAAATCATGAGGGGCATGGATAGGGTGAATAACTGAGGTCTTTTTCCCAGGGTAGGGGAGTCTAAAACTAGAGGGCATAGGTTTAAAGTGAGAGGAACAGGTCTTTTTCCCAGGGTAGGGGAGTCTAAAACTAGAGGGCATAGGTTTAAAGTGAGAGGGGAAAGATTTAGAAGGGACCTGAAAGGCAATGTTTTCATGCAGAGCATGGTGTGTGTATGGAACAGGCTGCCAGATGAGGTTGTGGAGGAAGGTACGATTACAACATTTAAAAGGCATCTGGATGGGTAAATGAATGGGAAGCGTTAAGAGAGATATGGACAAAATGCAGGCAAATGGGACTAGATCAGTTTTGAATATCTGGTTGGCGTGGATGAGTTGGACTGAAAGGTCTGTGTCCGTGCTGTACAACTCCATGACTACAGAACAGTGGGGAAGATGTTGTTCTTAAATCTTCTGCCTGATGGAAGAGGGTGGAAGAGAGTATAACAGGCGGAAGGGGTCTTTGATGATGTTGACTGCTTTCCCAAGGCAGTAGGAAGAGTAGATGGAGTAAATAGAAGGAATGCTGGTTTTGAGTGTAGTTGATTTAGATTTGAATGTAATTGACTGACTGTATAGAGTCCAACATTAAACTTTATCTGATATACTTTTGTTGATAATTTGGTGAGTTTTGCAGCAAGGTTTACCCAAGGGTGATGTGGATCTTCAGTAATGTTGGATTTTACACAATGTACTTCCTGTGGGAAGTAGCTAACAGCACAGATTTGGCTGTGTGCAACTTATAGTTAAGCTTTCTTTGCATTCTCTGGTATTGGTGCAAAGGAGTCATTGAATGCAGCCCTTAACAATAAAAACCTGCATTTGTAGAACATTTTTAACATAACAAATAGTCATACTCATTGAATCAATTAAGTTTTCCTTCCAGGTAAAAAGAATATTTCTCCCATGTTTCATACTTAAAAACACCGAGAGCTTACTTCTACACATTTGAAAGAAAGATTCTCTAGCTGCAGTCGTTATAAATCTTCCCTGTGAAACTGTAACTCACTTACTAAGTCCTGGTGTTTTTCTATCCTTAATGTTTCAAGACCTTTTTCTGCTAGGCTCTCTCGTTGAACTATGCCAAGCAGTAGGAAGGTGAGATACTTTTAAAGGGCACCCTCATGATGTCATCACCATGTTATGACATTTAACCTAATGGTCGCAATCGTACAAAGTTCCTTTGCAGCATGTCACCCTGAAGATAACATGTTATATAGCTGCTGAATTGCTAAGCTTGAGCTCAGTTGTGCAGGTGCCTGTGATTGGAGTGTATGTATGTACTGGGTGCTATAATAAAAGTTAATTTAAATCTTCAGTACTACTAAGACCCATGTCTCAGGAGCTAATGTAAGTATCACATACGATCATCAACCATCACATTATAGTAGTAAATTCCACTAACAACCTGTAATAGAATCCTTACAGAAGGTTAAACATTTCTGGACCAAATATATCATAATATATCTTATCTTTCAGGGTCAGATCGCTAACTCAGTTAACCAGTGGGCAGACTTACCTGCTTTCTACTTAAAGTTCAATATAAGGCAAGCTAGAAGCTCTCCAATTGTTATATAAAAATAAAGAAAATGAAGTTGCAGCCTCTTCCTGATATAAAAGTGAAGTTACAGTAGTTAAAATACTATTTAGAGGATAAAAGTGAAATCAGCAGCAAAACAGCTTTCTACTGTTGGATTCCAAAAGCCAAGCCAGACCTGAGAACAACACCCTGGTGATCAACAAGATGGTACGATACCATAATGCTAGCAGTTGGAAAGTGACCTAAATATACACACAGGTATCAACAAATAGCCACCAAACCAAAAAGCAAACTGGAAGATGACCAAGCCTATCATATTGTCAGCTTAACACATCATATAAGTGATGCAATGATCAGAAGCTTTTACAACAAACAACATCATTTCTCTCCAAAAGGTAGGTTAATACTCCCTGAAGGCTAAAATGGATGTAGGATTAAATGCTAATATATTACTACTACTCATCTAATGACAGACAGACGTACTCCAATCCATACAGTGGCACATTCACAGTGCAGTACCAATGTGAAAATTCAGTTTGGATTTCCAACATCTTCCAACTGGTAAATGCCAGTGTTCCAACAAAGGCAGGGCTACCACAATGTACATGTCTCAACATCATAACCATTCAGGAGATTCAAACTCCAGCCACTGTGGCTCAAAGACATAGGAAAATGAAATAGGTACAACACAGCGGAGCAGGTAGAGAACTAATGCAACTACACACAGGACAGAGAGTGAGAGTCAAAAATCCAGTCACAAATATCTGGGTACCAGCCAAAAGTTTCAAAGATAACAAATCAGCTCAGGTTGTATGAAGTCATTAATGATCATGGTGCCACAGTTCAAAGAAACAGAAGAATGACTATGTGTCATAAGTAAGTAAATTCTAATCACAAGTATGAACTATGAGCTATCAACACACAACTTGGTTAATTACAAATCTAAGCTCCTTTTAAACCATTAAACGCTCGCAGACAGACAAAAATAAAACATTGCTTTCATGGTGGAGGGTACAAAATACTGCAAACTAATAGAATTATTTCTCAGTGTTTGCTGAGATAATTCTTTTGACTTGCCAGGACTTTCCATTCTTCAGTCTCTTTTCTCCAGGTTCCTTCGCTTCATTACATGAGGCAATTGGTACACTAACTGCAAAGTCTCTTAGTTACTGGTTAAAGGCAATAACTTACAGCAACTGACTGGAGAAAAAAAATTGGTCTCTTCAGGAATCAGGTATTTTTACTGCAGAGACGGAGACATACAACCTGTCTTTCAATGGCCCGAAGGCTCTTCACTGCAACATCCACACCTATTCTACTACTTAAAAACCAATCAAGGTCACTGTTTGACTGATGACCTTTGGTGTCCATGAATAATCACACTGCATTAACCCATCAGCTACTTTTTACTGACCAAATCTGTCTGCATAAAATCTTGGTACCAGGCCATCTGCAAACAGCTTCCGTCACTTCTTGAACAAAACAGCAGTGTAAGCACAATACACAATCAGTTTCAGTAGCTTGTTTTTAAAAGTGCATCAATTCCTATCACAGTCAATGGTTTTAAAACATTAATTGTTATTCATTGCATGATTCATGCAAGAAAACGAGGACTGCAGATGCTGGAGGTCAGAGTTGAAAAGATGGTGCAGGAAAAGCACAGGGGGTCAGGCAGCATCTGAGGAGCAGGAGATTCAACATTTTGGGCATAAGCTGTTTACCAGGAATTGATTCATGGTCATCATTAGGCTCTTAGTTCCAGATTTTTATTAAATTTAAATTTCATCTTCTGCCATGGTGGGATTTGAACCGACGCCTCTGTATTAACATTCCAGTGAGAACAAAAATAGGCCATCGTCTCCCCGAAGAGGCAGAGATGGAAAATTGTACTTTTATTTTACTCTCCTTATCATAGAAGCAGGTCCCATTGTGCTTGTTCCAACTCTCTGGGAGGGTGTCCAATTATTACAAACCTTTCCTTTCCTAACTACCTAGCAATTTATTTTTATCTTCAAATACTTATCTGATTCAATTTTGAAAATTACTATTGGATCCGATTCCAGTGCCTTGGACAACGGTGCATTTTAAGACATAATAACTTGCTTTTTTTTAAATCCTTATCTTTTCTAGTTCTTTTGCTAATCAACTTAAATTTATACTTTGTGTTTGACAACCCTTCTGACATTGGAAACAGCTGCTATTTACTCTGACTTTGAACACCTTTATCAAATCTTCTATTCACCTTGTCTATCTTGAGAGAACAACACCAGCTTCTCCAGACTCTCCACAGAACTGATTTCTCACACCCTCAGGAGCATTATGTCTCTTCTGCACCTTCCCAAAGGCCTAATTCTTCCTATGTGACATCCTGAACTGAACACAATACTCTAACTGCATGAGATCTAACTATTGTTTTACAAAGTTCTCACATAATTTCCTTGTTTTTAAATACTATTTCTCTACAAAGAAGCTAAGGATTCCAGGCATTTTAACCCCCTTCTCAATGTATACTGCCACCTTCAAAGTCTTGTGCGTATATAATCCCGGATCTTTCTGTTTCCGCACCATCTTTAAAATTGTGGCGTTCAGTTTATGGTACTCTCCTACATTTTTTCTACTGAAATGTATCTCTTTATATTTCAAAATCAAATTTCATCTGGCGTTTGTCCACCTATTTTGCCAGTCTCTTTATACCCTCATGAAACTGTACTTATAACCTTACTATACTTGACTCTGTTTACTTCATTGCTGAGGTCTGTGTGATCTACAGAATGTGAAGTTGTGTGATGATTACCCAAGACCAGGCTATTAGTAAATATCAAAAAGGAGAATAGTCCCAATTCCAGCACCTGGTAAGAACGATCCAATACTGGCCACCATTCTGAAAATCAGTTCATCATCAAAACACTCTCTGTCTCTGTTCACACTGCCAGTATTCTGTCAAATCCACAGACTTAATTTCCATCCAGTTAATTGTATTTCAAGCACTTGTTGAAAGTCCACATATACAGCATCAACCTTACAATCCTCATAAATCCTCTCTATTAATTTATAGAATGATAGAATCCCGACAGGGTGGAAGCAGGCCATTCGGCCCATTGAGTCCACACCAACCTTCTGAAGAGCATCCCATCCACCCTCACGACATCTTTGTAACTCTGCATTTCCTATAGCTAATCCACCTAGCCTATTGGACACTATGGGCAACTTAGCATAGCCAATCCACCTCACCTGCACATCATTGGACAGTGGGAGGAAACTGGAGCACCTGGAGGGAACCCATGCAGATAAGGGAAAAACATGCAAACGTCAGACAGTCAGCTATTGAGGCTGGAATCGAACCCAAGTCCCCAGCACTGTGAGGCAGCAGTGCTAATCACTGTGCCACCATTCAACCCCTTTGCAGAATTCAATCAAACTGGTCATTACTTTTGCCCATTAATTAAACCATGTTGACATTCTTTCCCAAAGATGTTACACTTTTCCAAATGGGATGTCTGGAGTTAGGGACAGCTCAGCTTGTGTACGTCTCCAGTGCATACTTGTGACAGATTATGGAAAGTTTCTGCTTGACATTGGTATGTTTGCTTTTTGTACGGACGTAAGCTGTGTTGCTGTTGAGAAACTTACCCACTGTTTTTCTCACGACCCCAGGGCAGGGGGCAGCATTTAACTCAAGAGAAAGGAAGCGAAAAAATAATGTTACTGCACATTAAAGTGACATTAGGAGTGTCTGCCCCCATCCATTAACCCTCCAAGGACCAGTGTTTACATCACAAACCCAGTAAAGATTGTATGATTTTGCTGAGACTTATTGTTGCAAGATTCACTTCATTCGAAACTTATCTGTTGAAGTACTTGCCAAAAGTGTATGTTGCTGAATGCTGCTGCCTGGGATGTGCTGGCCTATTCCTTACAATTCACTAATTTTTATCAAAATATTTTGAATTATTCAACATATCAAATTAAACAGAATTTTTTCATTTCTTTTATGCTATTAAAGTGATTATTTAATATGTACTTCAAACTCAGAGGAGTAGGCTACTTAAATAACTCCTATTTTCCCTTCTGTCTTGAAGACCTATCTAACAATGGAATGAATTTCAAAGGATGGGTAAACCTGATATTTTTGATAGTCATTCTTAACATAGGAGGTGTTGGCCTAGTTGTATTGTTGCTAGACTATTAGTCTCCAGAGACTCAGGCAACATTCAGGGGAGACAGGTTCAAACCTCCAGATTTTTGTTGAATTTGAATTAAGAGTCTATTGATGACCATGAAATTATTGTCAACTGTTAGGAAGTCAAGAGTGTGGTGCTGGAAAAGCACAGCAGGTCAGGCAGCATCTGAGGAGCAGGAAAATCGATGTTTCGGGCATTTCTGATGAAGGGCTTTTGCCCGAAATGTCGATTTTCCTGCTCCTTGGATACTGCCCGAACTGCTGTGCTTTTCCAGCACCACACTCTTGACTCTAATCCCCAGCATCTGCAGTCCTCACTTTCGACTGTTAGTGAACCTTATGGGTACTTCCTAACATCCTTTAGAGAAGGAAACTGCCATCTTTACCCAGTCTAGCCTACATGTGACTCCAACCACAACAGCACGGTTGACTCTCAACAGTCCTCTGGGCAATAAGACTAGATTCCCTACAGTGTGGAAACAGGCCCTTCGGCCCAACAAGTCCTCACTGATCCTCCAAAGAGTAATCTACCCAGACCCATTTCCCTCAGACTAATGCACATAACACTATGGGCAATTTAGCATGGCCAATCTACCTAACCCGCGCATCTTTGGACTATGGGAGGAAACCGGGGCACCCAGAGGAAACCCACACAGACACAGGGAGAATGTGCAAACTCCACAGACAGTTGCCTGAGGCGGGAATTGAACCTGGGTCTTTGGTACTATGAGGCTGCAGTGCTAACCACTTAGCCACCGTGCCGCCGTAGAAGTATCTTTTTACAAGCAATAAATGCTTGTCTAGCCAACGATGCCCTCACCTTGTGAACAAATAAACAAAAAATGAGCTTAGGTAATGAGAAATTTTCAGGTGAGTACATCCCTGAACGCAATGCATGTTTCTGCACAGGTTTGGGATGCAAATTCTAGATGATTCTCCTGCCTTTGCCCCTGCTCACCAGCTTCCCTGCCTCATTCAGTTTAGAGGCAGTAAAACCAAGAGTAATGCTCCCCTAATTCGATATGAACATGAGCCTTTCCTTGCATACAATAAATCTGTCAACATAATTCCTATTTCAGTTTGGGAAAGGTGCCGGAGCAGTGCTCTGAAGAGATGCAATAGGCTTTTGCATTGCAACAGAAACAGACTCCAGTCAGCCAAAATAGATGTGAATACACACCCTGAACAGCAGCACAAAGCTTCTGATCCCAGTACACTAGCAAAGTCATTACACAAGCTAGAAGGACATTTAATTCACTTTTCATGCCAACATAGCATAGTGGCTCATGACATTTTCTGACATATATGTTCCCTACTCGCATCCAGAAATCAAAGGTATACACCTCACACAACTGAGGCCTTTTATGCTATGCAAATTTGACTGTGTGTGCGTGCGTGTGTGCGTGTGTGTGTGTGTGTGTTGCATGTATGGGTTTTCAATTAACTTTTCACTTTATGACATGAGCCTAAGATAAGTAAGCCTTGCTGTGCTCATCTTGACAATCAAGCATGGCGATTAGACCTGAGACAACAAATAGGTCATTTTTCTTTTATGTTGGTAACTGATTGTCTCCATTGCTGAGCTCTCTGTTATTTGAGGCCTTTGAACTGGCACATTATTAGAATTGTGGCATAGGACAACCATTTCCATCATACATTGTGAAGACCTGTAAAATATAGTCCATAAAATGGGATAATAACTTCCTTTAAATATCAGCTTAACAACTAGCAGCCTAATGCAAACTGAATCCTAAAATGTCTGTGTCAGCAAATGCCCAGTTTTGGACAGCAGTCTTTGGTATCTCTTTCTGCGAAACCTCCAGTTCAATTAAGATACAACAGTTCTTTGTTATAAAACTACCTGAAAGAAAGACTTGCATTTACATAGCACCTTTCATGATCACAGGATTTCTTGAAGCTAATGAAGTAGAAAAAGAGACCTGCAAGACTTATAAGTAAACATTGGGTTCAGAGATGCAAACATTAAAAAAAATACTGCAGATGCTGTAGAGTAAAGGGAATTATACCTTTATCCTGGATACTTATGTGTGGAAGCAACTATGGCAGAGTGATGTTAGGTCACGTGCAACAGATTAAATCCAGACGAGATGTCCTCTCTTACTAACCTCTGTATACACAGAAGTTATGTTCGATAAAGCCAGTTGCTGTTCACTTGCAAGACTTTAGATCCTATCTTGACATAGATGCTGTAAATTTGTAAGCAAACTGAAAATGCTGTAAATAATCAGCTGGTCAAGGGGAGAAATAGTCACTGTTTCAAGTCAATGACCTGTCCTCAGAACCGAGGAAAGATAGAAATACAATTGCCTGGAACAAGTAAAAGTCAACTTAGGAGAAAGAAAGGAAAGGGATATGATAGGGTAGAGGACAAAGAGGGATTAACTGTCAGAAAGTTTCATGACAGAAAAGCCAAAGGGAATGATAGTGGACAAAGTAAGGAAACCAAAGCCATCTAATTGAACTGTGGACACTGCATAGCAGCCATGTGAATACAAAGTGAAAGAATAAACAATGTGATCTGAAGAAACTCAAACAGCAAGACAAAAAAAAAGATGCAGGTTGTGGTTAAAATTGATAAACTGACTGTTGCTTCCCAAAGTCTAGGAAGTGCCTGTTTGAAAGATGCATGTATTGAGATTCATTGCAGCAATGTGGCAGTCCAAAGATAGAAAGGTCAGAATAAGAGCAAGATAGAGAATTGAAATGACACATGACACAAAGTTTGGAATTGTGCCTGTGAACCGAATATAGTTGCTTTCTGCAAAGCGGCCATCCAGTTTTTGTTTGCTGTTCTCAGTGTGGAGGCGGCTGCATCATTAATATTGAATAGAATACACTAGACTGAAAACAATAGAAGGAAATTGCTACTTCACTTGGAAAGCATGTTTGGGTCCCAGAATAATTAGAAGAGAGACCAAAGGGTATGTATTCCATTCCCTGCACTTGTATGGATATGTGCCTGAGAAAAAGGATGACTATGGAATACACTGTAGGGAAAGTGAGGTCTGCAGATGCTGGAGATCAGAGCTGGAAATGTGTTGCTGGAAAAGCGCAGCAGGTCAGGCAGCATCCAGGGAATAGGAGAATCGACGTTTCGGGCATAAGCCCTTCTTAAGATTCTCCTGTTCCCTGGATGCTGCCTGACCTGCTGCGCTTTTCCAGCAACACATTTCCAGCATGGAATACACTGTAGCCACACAGATGGAACATCCCTTTGTAATGTCAGAAGTAAGGGCAGGGGAAAATATGTTTGCAGTTGGCATCATGCTAGAGGTGACAGAAATGGCAAAGGACAATCTTTTGAACATGGAGATTGAGAGGGTGGTAGGCAATGATGAGGGGAAACTTTCTGGGAGGGAGGAGGAGGGGTAAAAGAGGAACACCTGAAATGGATCAGACACAGTGGGGGGGCCCTATTAACCTAAGTGGGAATCTTAGGTTGACGGACAAAAAAGAAGGCACATCAGAAATGCCAGAATGGAAGTTTGCATTAATTGAACAGAGGAGAAAATGAGAACTACAGATGCTGGAAATCAGAGTCGAAATGTGTGGTGCTGGAAAAGCACAGCAGATCAGGCAGCATCGAGAGGCAGGAGAGCCGATGTTTCGATCATGAGCTCTTCATCAAGAATTCCTGATGAAGAGCTTATACTTGAAACATCGACTCTCCTACTCATTGGATGCTGTCTGACCAGCTGTGCTTTTCCAGCACCACACTTTTTGACCCATCATTTGAACAGATGCAACAGAAAAGGTGAAACTGGATGAATGGAGTCAAGTTTTTACAGGTAGTGGGATGTAAGAATCAGAAATGAAAATAGCCAAAGAGAAAACTTTTTGGGAAAGATATATACGATCGATGTATACTTGGTCATGGACAGAAGTACGAAGGCATGGTGGCATGCCAGCAACAGTTCCATGCTTTAGGTGCAACCTGATGCTAGGTTGAGCAAAGTGCACCAAACCAACAAAGTTGACAACAATTGCAGTTTGCAGCACCTACCCAAAAGCTGTACAGAGATCCTTGCTATCTGTAAAGCATGAGGCATCAATGAGGTTCAAAGTCAACCAAACAAAAGACAAATTTCAGAAGATGACCAATTTTTCCATATTGTTAACCTGACATACCATGTGGATGGTATAAGGCAATCAGAAGCTTTTAGAAACATCAAGATCATATCCTGAAAAGGCAGGGCTGTACACACCAAAGACTTGTTCCTCAGCAAGTGGCACTCTGGTACATCCTACAAGTGACTGTTTCACAACATACAAGAATAATCAATTCTGTACATTGGCAGAATCACACTGCAGTGCTAATAGGCAAGTTCAGGTTGGCTTCCTAAAATCTTCTACCAGGTAGATACCAACAGTCCAGCAATAGCAGGACTATCAGTGTACACAGATCTCAGTATAGCCACAGTTCATAAGATTGAAATCGCAACCAAGGTGACAGAACAAATGTGATGCAATCAAATCAGCCAATAATTTGCAAGGATGTGCCTTTGAAGTGAGACATAAGACTGATATCAGGATAATTTTGTCTGACATACCGAGCTGATTATCTAACCCACACTAGGCCCAAGATATTCCTCTTGATCTACACACTGCTGCTCTTGATTGTGAAGTTGAAGATATCCTCAAGGTTCATTGGATACACTTTGGCCAGTGCCAGTGTGAACAGTTGCAGTTGGCAACTGCTGAAGGTGAGCAACTTCAAGAGTCATAAAAGATCGTCAGCCAGAGATGGCTTGACAGTATTAAAGGTGTGTTTGAGAAGATTCACTCATTTTGGTTATACAGAGACAAACTGGGTATATCATAAGAAGCCATTTTCAAGGTCAAACGAATCCTAATACCAAAAGCATATACCACATATCATGTCCTTGTTTTATCCAAGAACATGTGGATGTTGAACACACACAAGACATTTCGCATGTAAATCTATATACTGCTAAGAGATGTATCAGGATAATCAATGACTCGTGAATGCATGTGAGATGCACCAAACACATCAACCTCAGCAGCAGAGGGAGCCTTTATATCCGTACGATACTCCATCCATTCCTTGGACTAAAGTAATAACAGGCCTATTCACAATGCATGAGGAAGATAACATCCTTGTGTCAATTAATTCTCTGAAATTTCTTGACATAGCAACACAATGAGCATGCCAACTGCAATTTTAAATTTTTTCAGAATTCCAGAATGGTTAGTACCAGACATCAAACTAAGTGGGAAGTGGCCAATATTATATTATTACACCAGTGATCACACTCAAACAGTCTAGTAGAGCATATGGCATGTACCACCAAATCAACGATTATTAAGTGTCGAGCAACAATGCAAGATTTTTGCTTTGCTGAATTTTCATGCAACAGCAATAGCAAGGGATTACCACATCAGGTAAAATATTCTGCTGGAGGGAAAACTCACTCCAGTTTGTTTACCCTTTCCTCATGGTTTAATCCTCGGCATCCAGGTATCATCCTAGTAAACCTGCACTGCACTCCTTCCAAGACCAGTTACTCTGAGGTATGGTATGGTGAATTGCTCACAGTACTCTAGCTGTGATGATTAGCTTGCAGGTATCCCTGTGCATTGATCATATGGGTTTGCTGTTCTCTTTGTTCTCTGTGATGGAATATCTTGGAAGGAATGCTGACGCAACATCCCACCAGTAGACGTAAGCATGTTGGAATTATGCCTCCACTCATTTCTTTTCCAGTAGACTGCAGTCTGAATGTGAGCCAACCTTTTGGAAGATGGTAAGGTTCTGATTTCGAACAATGAAACAGACTCCTGTACTTCACCTTAACAGTTAACAAAACTTCACTATTGTTGGTGAAGGTCAAGCACAGTTGCCTTTGATGGCCATGACATGAAAGATGTTAACCAACAATATGGTCTTTTCAAGTTAATGGGATCATGGTGACTGTTTCAACTGTGAAACCTTTAACTCATTTACTCTTTACAATGTCAGGAAGTTTAGATCTTTTCTTAGGAACTATTCCAGACAATTGGAACCTGACTAATGCAAGGGGTGGGGCGGATGTAGAGAAGTTTAAATTCAGGCACCTGTGCTGCAAATATTCATTCAGAAATGACAATTAGTGACATATTTAGAACAATGACCGTATCCTGAGGAAACTGAACAATAAGCATTGAATTAGTTATACACTATGTGTCCTGTTTAGACTTGCAGCAGGAATAGTCCACAGCCCCAACTACACTTCACAATTTGGCGTTGGAGTCAAACATATTCTATTTCTACATATGCTGCTTTTGGCCTAGTATGTTCTATTTTAATTTTGAGAGTTTAAAAAAAGACCCCATCTTCGTGTTGTTGCCTCAGAACATCACAGTCTCTCTACGTCAATACCTCAAGACTTGTGATAGATATTGAGCAGGAGAATCAACGTTTCGGGCATGAGCCCTTCTTCAGGAATGCCCTGAATGTCGATTCTCCTGCTCTTTGGATGCTGCCTGACCTGCTGCGCTTTTCCAGCAACACATTTTCAGCTCTGATCTCCAGCATCTGCAGTCCTCACTTTCTCCTTGTGATAGATATTACAAACTTTCTACTTCATATCTATCAAGGAGAGGAAACATTCTCTATGATGTTGGTTAAGGGAGGAAAATTAAATACCGCCTCCATATCAATGTGAAGCTATCTTGTATTTCTCTATCTTTAAGAGACAATACACCATATGTCTAATCACAGAGAAACTTCTGCATTCCTCTGAATGATAGGATGGAGTCTTCAACATTTATTGCACCATTTAACTGGGCAGACAGAACTTGGTTTAATCATAGTTACTATATTTAGTTCAGTTACAATTGTCACTGCACTCAGAGTTAATTGGTTGGTGAAGTTTGACATTGCGTATTGATAACCTGATAAGCCAACAAATAAGTACATACAATTCCATTCTAACTTGCAGTTGCATTTCTAACCAATTAATTCTCAAGTATTTTTAAGAGCAGAAGTTTTAGCATTATGTTATGTTATATAATCACATAATAACAAAATGTTACACATCCTTACTAAAATGAGGCCACCAGAACTGAACACAATATTCCAAGTGTGGTCTAACCAGGATTCTATACGGCTGCAGCATAATCTCACAGTTTTTAAATTCAATCCCCGTACTAATGAAAGCCAACACACCATATACCTTCTTAACAACCCTATCAACTTGGGTGGCAACGTTGAGGGATCTATGGATATGGACCCCAAGATCCCTCTGTTCCTCCACATTGCCAAGAATCCTGGTTTTAACCCTGTATTCTGCATTCAAATTTGCCCTTCCAAAATGAATCACTTCCCACTTTTCCAGGTTGAAATCCATCTGCCACTTATCAGCTCAGTTCTGCATCATGTCAGTGTCCTGTTGCAACCTACAACAGGCCTCCACACTGTCCACAACTCCACCATCCTTCATGTCATTGGCAAAAGTACTAACCCACCCTTCCACTTCCTCATCCAAGTCATTTATAAAAATCACATAAATCAGAGGTCCCAGAACAGATCCCTGCAGAACACCACTGGTCACTGAGCTCCAGGCTGAATACTTTCCATCTACTACCATCCTCTGTCTTCTATGGGCCAGCCAATTCTTTTACCTCAATTCTGTATCTAGACAGCCAGATTGCCCTGTATCCCATGCCTCCTTAAATTCTGAATGAGCCTACCATGGGGAACCTTATCAAATGACTTGCTAAAATCGATGTACACTACATCCACTGCTGTACCTTCATCAATGTGTTTTGTCTCATCCTCAAAGAATGCAATAAGGCTTGTGAGGCATAACCTGCCCCTCACAAAGCCATGCTGACTATCTCTAATCAAACATGGTTTTCCAAGTAATCATATCTTTCCAATAGTTCTCTCCAATAATTTGCCCACCGCCGATGTAAGACTGACTGGTCTGTAATTCCCAGGATTATCCTGATTCCCTTTCTTGAACAAAGGAATAACATTTGCCACTCTCCAATCATCTGACACTACTCCAGTGGACAGTGAGAATGGAAAGATCATTGTCAAAAGGTACAGCAATCTCCTCCCGCGCTTCCTGTAGTAACTTTGGGTATATCTCGTCTGGCCCAGAGGATTTATCTGTCCTTATTTTTTCAAAATTTTCAGCACATCTTCCTTCGATCTGTTCGAGTATATCAGCTTGTTTCATGTTGTCCTCATAAACAACAAGGTCCCTCTCAGTAGTGAATACTGAAGCAAAGTATTCATTAAGGATCTCCCCTACCTCCTCTGACACCAGGCACAAATTCACTCCACAATCTCTGAGCAGCCCTACCCTCACTCTGGCCATCATCTTGTTCCTCACATAAATGTAGAAATCCTTAGGGTTTTCCTTAATCCTACCAGCTATAGCTTTGTCATGTGCCCTGCTAGCTCTCCTAAGTCTATTCTACAGTTCCTTCCTGACTACCTTGTAACCCTCTAGAGCCCTGTCTGATCCTTACCTCCTCAACCTTAAGTAAGCTTCCTTCTTCCCCTTGACTAATGTTCTACCTCCCTTGTCACCCGAGGTTCCTCCACCCTCCCATGCCTTTCTTGCCCACAGTAGGACAAACCTATTCAGCACTATCAGCAAGTGCTCCCTAAACAACCTCCATACTTATGTTGTGCATTTCCCTGAGAATATCTGTACCCAATATAGCTGCCCCAGTTCCTGTCTTATAGCATTTTAATTACCCTTCCCCCAAATAAATACTTTCCCATATGGTCTTCTCCTATCCTTCTCCATGACTATGGTAAAAGTCAAGGAGTTGTGATCACTATCACCGAAATGCTGCCCACTGAGAGATCTGACACCTGGCCTGGTTCATTGCCAAGCACCAAATCCAATATGGCCTCCCTTCTAGTCAGCCTATCTACATATTGAGTCAGGAATCCTTCCTGGACACACCTAACAAAAACTGCTCCATCCAAACTATTTGAATTAAGGAGGATCCAATCAATATTAGGAAAGGTCAAGTTACCCATGACAACAACCCTGCACCTTTCCAAAATCTTCCTTCCAATCTGTTCCTTTGTGTTGCTGTTGCTACTGGGGGGGGAGGGGGCATCTGTAGAAGACTCCCAATAAAGTGACTGTTGCATCCCTGTTTCTGACTTCCACCCATACTGACTCTGTAGATAAACCCACCCAGCTAACCTCCCTTTTCACAGCTGTGATACTATCCCTGATTAACAATGCCACTCCACGACCTCTTTTACTTCACCCCCCCTCCTCCCCCCCCATTCCTTTTGAAAAATCTTAACTCTGGAATATCCAACAACTATTCCTGCCCCTGTGATATCCAAGTCTCTGCAATGGCCACAACCTCATTGTTCCAAGTACTGATCCATGCTCTAAGTTATCACCCTTATTCCTGATACTTGTTGCATTAAAATAGACACACTTCAACCCATCACACTGCTAATTTGTCTGTCCCTCCTCACAGACTCACTGCACACTGTATCTGGCTGTTCACTAGCTACTCCATCCGGGGATCCATAGCTCGGTTCCCACTCCTTGCCGAACTAGTTTAAACCATCCAAAGAGCTCTAACAAACTTCCCGCCCAGGATATTTGTGCCCCTCCAGTTCAGGTCAACCCGTTCTTTTTGTACAGGTCCCACCTTCCCCAGAAGGTATCCCAATGATCCACATATCTAAAGCCGTCCCTCGTACACCGGTCCTGCAGACACATATTCATCTGCACTCGCTCTCTGTTCCTAGACTCAGTAGCCCGTGGCACCAGTAGCAATCCTGAGATTATTATTCTGCTCATCCTGCTCTTTATCTTCCAACCTAACTCTCTCATAATCACTTTTCAGGTCCTCATCCCTTTTCCTAGCTATGTCATTGGGTACCGATGTGTACCACGACTCTGGCTGCTCCCCATCCCCCTTAAGAATCTTGTAGGCTCGATCCAAGACATCGCTGACCCTGGTGCCCAGGAGGCAATGAACTATCCAGGAGTCATGTTTGCAACCAATCTCCTATTACTATCACTCTCCTATTCTCCCCCTTCCCTTCTGAGCCACAGAGCCAGGCTCAGTGCCAGAAACCTAGCCGTTGAGGCTTTTCCCTGGTAGGTCATCTTCCCCAACAGTATCCAAAATCGCATACTTATTGTTGAGGAGGACTGCCACAGGGGTTCCTGCACTGCTGGCCTATTCCCTGACTCTCTCCTGACGGTCACCCAGCTACCTTTGTCCTGTAACTTAAGTGTGATGGTCTCCATGTAGCTCCTCTCTATCACCCCCTCAGCCTCCCGAATGATCCGAAGCTCATCCAGCTCCAGCTCCCGTTCCCTAACACGGTGTGTGAGGAGCTGGAGTTGGGTGCACTTCTCTCAGCTGAAGTCAGCAGGGACACTAGTGGTGACCCTTACCTTCCACATCCTGCAAGAGGAGCATGCAGCTGCCCTAGCCTCCATCTCTTCTGCTCTCAATTTCCAAGGAAGATTGAATAAATATAAAAAAACTTAGCTTCCCAACCCTCCACACAATGTAATATTGAAATAAATATTTATAGATATAATTTCATCAATTATAGAATTTGCACTGTAAAAATGACAATCAATGACTATCTCCAATGAGAGAAAGAGAGAGAGAATCCAACGCCTCCCCTTGACAGACAACTATATTACCATTGCTCAGTTTACATTGATATTGTCAACACCCTGGAGGTTACGATTGACCAGAAACTTAACTGGACCAGCCACATAAATACCATAACTACAGGAGCAGATTGGAAACAATGCCATGTAACTGACTTCCCAATGATTTCCACTATCTTCAATTCACAAATCAGGAATGTGATGTAATACTGCCCCACTAGCCTGGATGAGTGCAACTGCACTCTGGAAGCTTGAAACTAGTTAGGACAAAGCAGTCCATTTGTTTGACATTTTACTAACTACTGAAAATATTACTGCCCTCTCCAGCCTTGACACAGGTGTAACAATATGTGCAATCTGCAAGTTTCAGTGCAGAAGCTCACTAAGGCTTCTTCAAAAGATGTCTGTAATCTTTATCACTTTAAAAGACAAGGTCAGCAAATGTATGGGAACACCACCACCTGCTAGTTTCCTTTAGTCACAATATATTTTGGAAATATATTGCTGTTCCTCCATTGTCACTGGGTCTGCACCCTGAAACACAGTCCACAACAGCACTGTTGGAGTACTCGGTGAACTATAGAGGTTTAGAAAGGCAGCTAGCTCACTATCATCTTCTCCAAGGCCAGTAAAGATAGGAACTAAATAGTGATCCTGTTAATGATGCTGACATTACATTTTAAAGTGATGAAAACAGGCAATGGCTGGTGAGGTTATCTCTGGAATGTTGATCCAGAGACCCAGAATATGTTCCGGAGACTCCGGTTTGAATCCGACCATGGCAGG
Source organism: Chiloscyllium plagiosum (assembly GCF_004010195.1). Taxonomy (NCBI): domain Eukaryota; kingdom Metazoa; phylum Chordata; class Chondrichthyes; order Orectolobiformes; family Hemiscylliidae; genus Chiloscyllium; species Chiloscyllium plagiosum. The sequence continues at coordinate 28,827,908 of NC_057744.1, read as the reverse complement.
AATGGTGGAATTTGAATTCCATAAATATCTGGAATTGAGAGTCTAATAAAGGCCATTAACCCATTGTCAATTGTTGGGAAAAAAACCCTCATCTGATTCACTAATGTCCTTCGGGGAAATAGATAATAGACAATAGGTGCAGGAGTAGGCCATTGTGCCCTTCGGGCCTGCACCACCATTCAATATGATCATGGCTGATCATCCTTAATCAGTATCCTGTTCCTGCCTTATCTGCATAACCCTTTATTCCACTATCCTTGAGAGCTCTATCCAACTCTTTCTTAAATGAATCCAGAGACTGGGCCTCCACTGCCCTCTGGGGGAGAGCATTCCCCACAGCCACCAGTCTCTGGGTGAAGAAGTTTCTCCTCATCTCTGTCCTAAATGGTCTACCCCGTATTTTTAAGCTGCGTCCTCCTTTCCTGGACTGGCCTTCATGTGACTACAGCAGTGTAGTTGACTCTTAACTGCCCTCTGGGCAATTTTGAATGGGTAATAAATGCTGGACTAGTGAGACAATGCTCTCATTTCATGAATGAATAAAAAACAGTGTAGATATGGGCAGATTATTTGCATTTTCATATGAATTTGTCACTGATGCTAAAGGTTCATAGATTACAAATATCTCCACTCATAGGGCATTTTTTCCTGTAAGTGATAAAACCAGTTGGGTGACGGCTGAAGTAAAATATGTATGTTTTGGTATAATTGAATGTATGTGAATATTTTATGAAATATTTCAGAAGCGTCACTTTATCACTCCTTTATTCCAACTCACTTGATGTTAAAGCCTTTTTGGTTGCTTGTGGCACCAAATTATCTGGTGCTGAGGCACAAAGACTAGACAGGCCAGGAGGAGAAAGTGAGGACTGCAGATGCTGGAGATCAGAGCTGAAAATGTGTTGCTGGAAAAGCGCAGCAGGTCAGGCAGCATCCAAGGAACAGGTGAATCGACGTTTCAGACATAAGCCCTTCTTCAGGAATGAGACAGGCCAGGAGTCCACTCACGAGTTGTGGTTAAAAGAGTTTGTGTGAGCTGGTGAGCAGTTGGCCTCATTGTTTCTAACAATGGAGAAAGAGAATGCTTCCAATCTTCATTCAGTGATTCCCACAACAAAATACATTTGTGGATTTTGGATGAAAGCTGATTTAGGCTTTAGACCAAGGTGAAATCTAGGCCCACAAGCCAAATAGGTAATGAAGAGCTCCACATATCTATGGGGTTGGATCTAAGCATGCTTCTGGGAAGCAGGGGGAGAGAAAGTTAATATTATTTTCAATCTAACAGGAAAGAATGAAATGAAACAAGTGTTAGTGTGTGATCAGGAAGAGCAATATATGTGACACTGTCACATGACATGGAATTTAATGTTTATACTATGGTTTAACACAGTTATAAATCAAACTTGTAAAGATGAGAAGTGTTGAATTCTATTTTGAGAAGTTGCTGTTTATAGGACTTGCTGGGAACTTAATGCTGAGTGTATGGTTCTGTGGGATGGAGCTCCACACTGACTGGGTTTAGGAGAGGGATTAGATTACACAGTGTGGAAACAAGCCCTACGGCCCAACAAATCCACACCGACCCACCAAAGCGCACCCACCCAGACCCATTCACCTACGTTTACCCCACACCTAACGCTACGGGTAATTTAGCATGGCCAATTCACCTAACCTGTACATTTTTGGACTGTGGGAGGAAACCGGAGCGCCCGGAGGAAACCCACGCAGACACGGGGAGAATGTGCAGACTCCACACAGACAGTCGCCTGAGGCGGGAATTCAACGGTCACTGTGCCACCGTGCCGTCCATAAATGATGTCACATGCTGTCATTGTCAGAGGCAGGCAGGGTGCTGAGATTGGGATGATGCTGGAGATGACTTGTGCAATGCTGGGTTTTTTTTAGCTATGAGAAAGGTTTTGTATTTTTTGACAGGTTTGTAATTTCTCTCTATTCCAGATAAATTACTATTTCACTATTAGTAATTCTGAAGACAGAATAGAGATTAGGCATGGGCATTGGAAATATGTTGTCTGTATTATGTGGAATGAATTCAACACATTTAATCAACATATCTTTTTTGGTAAATAAAAAGGAATAACAATCCAGAGATTAAAGAACTCTCGACAACTACTTGTTCAAGCAAGGGTCAAAATACCCAAAGGTCAAAAACAAATTGGAAAAGAATGGACCAGTACTTCAAAATTTGAGTTCTGGTTTGAGGCCACATATATTGTAGACATGGCCCATTCCTTTAATTTGGAAGTAATGTAGGGTCTTATACATGTGTCACAATCTTGGAATCTCCTTCACTAAGTGAGAGTCACTTGAATATAAAATGTATCCTTGGACTTTCATTCTATTTCTAAAAAAGAGACCTCAGTGCACAATTGGCTTTCTTTGCTATTTGCTTCTTTACAAGAAGATGAATGACATGGGCAATTAAGACTCAATGGGATTGTCCATCATATCTTATTTCCTGAGATCTGATTGGTCTTCATCATGTTCCATTTCAATGAAGGAGTTGTAGAGTGGATATTGGGCAGGTGTTGTGTATTGGATGTTGAATTGTTCCAGGGAAAGGGCTTCCGAAGAAAAAAACACCATGAGCAACATGTCCTCTCAAGTTTGGATCAGGTGCAATGGATGAAGAGTATTGAAAGTTTTTCAGTGGTAAATACTCATGGTATCACAAAGCCAAACAGGAGTAGAGAAAAGGAGTCAGGAAGACCTGAAAGATTGTATTATGGCCTCATTCATCTTGCAGCTTTTCATATTCAGTTGAGACTAGTGTTTGTATTAAATATACATAATTTGTTTTGGGTGGGAGTGTGTCTTCGAACAAGATAAAAGCCAAGAGAGTGACTAAAATCGTAAAGAAAATGCCACTTAATGTTGGAGTGGAAACTTTTATATTTTTTGGGGACAGAGGTGTTTGCTGACAAGACCCAAAGAGAGATTTGTCTGTGATCCTTTGCTGTCACCATTGTTTTCAATGAAAACCTGGAATTTGAAAATGCATTAACCCCATTCCAAGCACCAGAAATCTGTTATTTTATAGATATTTTAATCAACCAGGTTAGATGTATTGTGGCACAGTAGCAAGCACTGCTGCCTTGCAGCACCAGGGACCTGGGTTCAATTCCAGCCTTGGGTGACTGTGTGGGTTTCCTCCCACAGTCCAAAGATGTGTGGGTCAGGTGAATTGCCCATAATGATGGGTGTGGGTGGGTAGGTTTTTGTTTGGAGGGTTGGTGTGGACTTGCTGGGCCAAAGGGCCTGTTTCCGCACCTTAGGGAATCTAATCTCTGGAATAGGTGAGACTTGAACCCAGACCTCCGAGTTTAGAGGTAGGCAGTCTAATTTTGGGCAATAAGTTAGACTTTACCCAATCTGATGGCACTGTACAGTCTTTGTTGGGGATGGAACAGGGTCTCATGCAGAGTAGACCTATATCCAAAGGTTTTCTCATTATTTTTGTAGTGATGTTCATCTCACCAATAAATTACATCTCGTTAAGACAAGAGCCTCATCTTTGTTAAGACTCACTTGTGGCTGTTCCCCTCCCATTGCAAACTAAATAGGCCCTTAGACAGCATCTGTTACCAACAGATAACACAGATGAGAACATCTGATGAGAGTTGTGCACTCCATTAACTGCATTTTAGGGCTATAATGCTGAAATTTGATGATTAAACATGAACTTTTCTGTTCAAAATTAATTTAGTAGGTTAAGAACATTCAGCAACACTCAATTCTTCGAACCAAGGAAATTTCATTCAAGCCACTTTACAGGACATCTAGTAAGTAAGTTGTGAAGATGTTGCAGATAAGTTCAGGCACTACTCAGAGCACCCACTGTCAATCCCACATCCCTTCTGGGCATCCACTTACTTTGAATGCATGTGGCTCCTGGGGATTCAACCCACTACCTTCAGGGGAGAAGATGAAGAACAAGCGAGTCATAGAGATGTACAGCATA